>NW_019154139.1:8322686-8731475 GCF_002288905.1 Enhydra lutris kenyoni | reverse complement strand
ATCAGGTCATGATCCCAGCATCCTGGGATCGAGTCCCACATCGGGCTCCTTGCTCATCAGGGAACCTGCTTCTCCCTCTGCCTCTGCCTGCCATTCTGTCTGCCTGTGCTTGCTCTCTCTCCCTCTCTCTCTCTCTGACAAATAAATAAATAAAATCTTTAAAAAAAAAAAAAAAGAATGAGGCTGGACCTCTACCTCACACTATACATGAAAATTAACTGAAAATGGATCCAAGATGTAAATGGAAAAGCCAAAACTATAAAACTTTTAGAAAAAAAACATAGGTATGAATCTTCATGACCTTAGATTTGGCAAAGATTTCTTACATATGACACTGAAAGCATAAGCACCAAAGGAAAAATTGATAAATTGAACTTCATCAAAATTTATTAAGAAAATAAAAAGACAACCTATAGAATGGGAGAAGATATTTACAAACCACCCTCTGGTAGGGGTGTTGTATCCAGAATATATAAAGAACTCTTAAAACTCAACAATTAAAAAAAAAAAAAACAGTTAAAAATGGGCAAAGGATTCCTACAGACAGTTCTCCAAAGAAGATCTATAAATGGCCAATAAGGGCATATCAAGATGCTCAACATCATTAGTCTTTAGGGAAATGTGTATTGAAACCACAATGAGATACTACTTTTCACATTCAGTAGAATGGCTATAGTCAAAAAGATGGACAATAATAAGTGTTGACAAGGATGTGGAAAAACAGGAACCTTTTTACATTGTTCGTAAGAATGTAAAATGGTGCAGCCTCTAAGGAAAACAGGTTACTGGTTCCTCAAAAAACTAAACATAGAACTGTCATTTGATCCAGCAATTCCACTCGTAAGTATACACCCAAAGGAGTTGAAAGCAGAGACTCAAACTAACACTTGGGTGATTTCATTAATTGCAGCAATATTCATAATAGACAAAAGGTGAAAACAACCCAAGAACCTACCAACTGATAAACAGATAAACAAAACGCGATATGTTTATGCAATGGAATGTCATGCAGCTATAAAAGGAATGATGTTTTGATACACCCCACAATACAGATGAACTAGAGGACATTATGGTGTGTGAAATAAACCAGACAGAATAGGGCAAATACTATATGATTCCACTTATGTGAGTGTACCCAGAATAAGCAAATGTACAGAGAAAGAAAGATTAGAGGTTAGCAGGAGAGTCATTGCTTAATGGTTATGGAGTTTGTCTAGGGTGATGAGAAGTTTTGGAAGTAGATGGTGGTGATGGTTATGCAACATTGTGAATGGAATCAATGTCACTGAACTGTACGCTTAAAATGAAAAATTTTGTTATTTACATCTTATTGCAATTTTTAAAAATTAATAATACACCTAAAGCCACAGGATCCTATACTTTAAACGGGCAAACTGTACGGCATGTTGAATTGTATCACTATAAAGCTGATTTTTAAAACAGGAAGAAAAAAAAAGAAAGGAAATCTGGGTCTATAAAAAGGATATGGGAGACTCTTAAATGCATACTGTCAAGGAAAGAAACAAGTCAGAAAAAGCTACATACTGTATGATTCCAACTAGACGATATTCTGGAAAAAGCAAAATGATAAGTACAATGAAAAGATGCATGGTTGCCAAGGGTTCCAGGCAGAGGAGAAAGAACCAAGAGGTGGAGCACAGGACATTCTCAGAGCAGCGACGTCATTCTGCTTGATACTGGAATGGTACATACATGACAAGCATTTTTCAAAACCCACAGAACTGGAAAACACAAAGGGTGAACCTCAAGGTAAACAGAGGACTTTAGTTAATGTATTAACACTGATTTCTCAGCTGTAACAAATGCACCCACTAATGCAAGACGTTAATAGGAGAAACAATAGGGAAGGGATAGGGAAGGGTATGTGGGAACTCTGCTCTTTCTGTGTAATTTTTCTATAAACCCAAAACTGCTCTTCAAAAAGTCTATTCTAAAAATGTATACTTAACACAAAGACTACACTGAATTTTATCCTCTTCTCATGATTCCTAAGACGATTCACTTTAAGCACAAATTTTAATTTTACATCAGACAAGGAGAAAGTGCTGATTCTTCCAGCATTGTAATCCCAGACACTATCAAACCATCTCAGTTCAGTACTCCACATGGCTTCCCCTCGTTCACCCCCTTCCTCCACCCCCGACAAAATTATAACCTAAATTTTTGAATTCATATAAGTACTTTCATCTAGATCATCTTTGAAGATTCTGTAGTCTTTGGAAACGCTTCCTTACATTTATGACTGAATTCCAGTCTAATTATAATTATGAATTATAGTGACATTATTATACCAAGCTGCCATGCCTCCTGTTTTATTCACTTTGTTCATTTTCTATTAGGTATCATTTTATCAGGAAGCTAGGTGTGTTAGTTTTACACATCTTTTTGGGGGAAAAAAACAAACAACTGTTCTCCAAGACCCTCAAGCGTCAACACAAAGGGAAGCTATAACTGTCCCAGAAGAAAGGTGGCTAAAAATTTTCAGGACAACTTTTCCCCAGCTCCTGGTTTAAAATGATCCCCTGCCAAACCTCTAATCTTTATTGGCACGCTGTATGCATTTCTTTTACCTTGGTCTTTTCCAGCTTCATCAATGTGTTGAAAATCTTTCAGTGTTTGAAGGTTACAGAACCCCTCTCTGCAATGCTGAATAACTTTCTTTGATCCGTTCTTGATGAGATAATCCATCAGCGTAAGGGATTTATATACATGGCGCCAGTTCTTCCCGTGATCGTTGAGTCTCTGCCATAGCATACTCATAATCTCTGACAGAGAAATTGTGTTGAAAGTCAGGTCACTGATATCTAACATTAGAGAACTAGAAGGACCCCAAGGATCATTAGAAGTTGCTTCTCTGACTTTTATTTCAGCATCTGAGTAATTTTTCACGAAATTTTTCACTTGCCTCCTGAATGCCATAGGTAAGACAAGTTTGAAGTTGAGATGGGGATGAGAGCAATGGAATAGGAGTTATGATAATTGGTTTATAAAACTCTTGAGAGGTAATTGGTCCCCAGTTCTGCTGCTCCCAAATACAAATGATTAATCTCCATTTTGATGAGACATCAATTTCCTGCAAAGCAAAGCACAAAAAAATATGTACATTAAATGCTTTTTGAAATGTCTATAAAAGACCAAGTCAGTCTGAAAAATCTAGGTTTACTTAGAAATCAGCCCCTCACTTACATCAGCCAGAATTGAGGCACCATCTAAATTCTCCTAGCAGCAATATGGGAAAATCTCTCATAAGGGATTGGTCTATATTACTTAAAGAAATATACATGGTCTTTCTAGTCCTAAAAATTTCTGCAGAAGATAGCATTCGGCCTCTTTGGCCAGGAATAAGACAATTTTAAAACATTACAGGACAGTGGGCAAGTTAGGAAAAGAAAATGGGACTTGTACTCTGACATTCCCTGCTTAAGATTTGTTGTCATGTATAAAAATGGTATGTCTTGGGGCACCTGGGTGGCTCAGTGGGTTAAAGCCTCTGCCTTTGGCTCAGGTCATGGTCTCAGGGTCCTGGGATGGAGCCCCGCCCGCATCGGGCTCTCTGCTCTGAAGGGAACCTGCTTCCTCCTCTCTCTCCGCCTGCCTCTCTGCCTACTTGTGATCTCTGTATGTCAAATAAATAAATAAAATCTTTTTTTAAAAAATGGTATGTCCTAAAGGTAATTAGGATGGTAACAACTGTGTTGGGATCATTATGTGACCCTATGGTTGATTCTTCTTAGAACTACACGTCACTAGAATCGGATCTAAATACATTCTGCTTTCTTGTTAACCTGAAAGTAGAGAGGGCTGTCAACTATTAACACAAGTACTTGCACCACAGGGAACCCGACATCTAACTCATGGTACCCTCGATGAGTATTTTAGTACCGGTAAGGTTAATAAGGTTCAAGGAAAAGGATAAATTACTTTCTTTACTGGGCCTTAGGAAAGGAACTATGCATTTAGGAGTAAAGGATGTCAGTAGTATGATTCAAATCCGGTAAAAATTTCCCTAAAAACTGGAGTGATCAGCATGTATCTGTCACATTCCAAAACAAGTACACACAAAGAGAGGCCCATTTAGGTTGATACAAAATACATTAAAACCTAAAGGAGGTCTGCAGCCCCCAAACCTTAAATGAAGTTTATGAATGATCAATTCACAGTTCACATGAAACCATTCCCTACCTTCTTTTTCACTGTTTCGCATTAAGGTGGGTTAGTTAGTTTGCAATTTCCCTGGTGATTCACCCCTGATGGTCACCAAGATAGTATACTAAATTGATTTCAAGCCCTGACAAGCATCCAGACCCAATGAAACCTCGATGATCTATAATCAGATTTTACAAGAGAAACTGCATGCACAGAAAAGAAAGACATTAAAATGGGGCGCCTGGGTGGCTCAGTGGGTTAAAGCCGCTGCCTTCGGCTCAGGTCATGATCCCAGGGTCCTGGGATCGAGCCCCACGTTGGGCTCTCTGCTCAGCAGGGAGCCTGCTTCCCTTCCTCTCTCTCTCTGCCCGCCTCTCTGCCTACTTGTGATCTCTGTCTGTCAAATAAATAAATAAAATCTTTAAAAAAAAAAAAAAAGAAAGAAAGACATTAAAATCGTAACAAATTTGTCTTGTTTTCAGTTTTGTTTCTCTGCCTTGACCTTCACAGCTCCTAGCTCAGGTCTGATTAATTTCTGTGTATGTATTTAAGAAGACATAAATTTTCAGAAGCAAACTATATGAGCTATCCTTTCTTTTTCAAAAAATAAGAGAAAGGGTAATTAACCTTTTTTTTTTTTTTTGGTAAAAGTATAACACATCCTCAAATAAGTAAGATGGAAAATGTATCAGTTTAATTAACATTTCTCAGAAAGAAACTATCGTCAACCCTAGGAAGAAAAAGAGAAGTTGTGTGTTTTCACAATTTTGATTTTCTCTGTTTGCACTTCAAACACAGGCATTTTTATCTGACTCATTCCTGCAGTGAAAACCAGACTTGTAATGTGTTTCAATAAGCCATTAAAATTTTCAGTCGTGAGTGTTTTCTTTTTCTACTGTCTTTTTTTCCCTTCCAACAAGCTCACGCGATGCAGAGATGCACTGTGACATTGGCTTAGAGAAACAAATATTGATCTGTTTCCTCACAATTCTATTAAAAAAAAAACCTGTTAGAATCATTACCTGCTGGAATTGAACAAGTCATTAAAACACTATTTTTTGTCCTTTTTTGGTGATACTACATTTTGGAGAGACAAAAATCCTAATTTTTAGGTTTTCCTATATTCTCTATCTTGCATTTTAAAAATGTTTTCTTAAATGAAACTTCTGCCCCAGGAAATTATCCAATAATAGGCTTCAATCCAATAGAGTAGTTTAAAATGGATGTGCGTAACATCATACTGAAATTAAATACCCAACCATTAAAAAAAAATTAAATTCCCAACCATTTAAAATTCCCATTTTAGTTTAAATTCCCAACCATTAAAAAAAAAAAAACCCACAAAGCAAAAAGTCTGGCTGAGTGAATTAATACCATTTACTAATGCATAGTACTTTGTGACATGACCATAGAATATGTAAGACACATTCTACTATTGTTGTCTTTTCAGATTAACAAGGAGTTCAGTTGGTGTTAGTGGTAAATTATACATTGGTCTTCTGTGTTTCAGACACCTGACTACATGCAAACGTTCAGTTTACTCATACCACTAGAAACTTGAGATTGTAATTACAGCGATGGGACATCTAAGACAAAAGTGGTGCCCAAGAGGGTAATTTTCACACCTGAATCTTGGTTGTCTGGCTACCCAAATCCATAGAATATTTAGAAACGGAGGCAAGTTAAGATATTCCATGTTGCCAATCTGGGTCACCTACTCTGAGAGGCCTTCAGTAAGCACACTAGCTACTCAGATCTTCCCAATATATTCTTTCTGCACCTGATTTATTTCCTTCATGGCACTTACCATGATCTGTACCTGTGTATTTGTTATTTGCTTTCTTCACCACCAGACCAAAAACTCCATGACAGCAGGGACCATGACCATCTTATTTACAAAGCAGTATAATCCTATTGCTTAATAAGTACCTAGAACATGGTAGGTACTCAAGAAACAGGTGCTGAGTGAATGCCCAAATGACTGACAGATTCTGCTTGGGATAAACTTGCATTGATTCAACAGCTTTGGATCAAAACCATGACATTTTAAAATTATATTCCAGCCTTGCAGTTGTCAAGTAAAATTCTAGAGTTTAAATATTTTCAGTTCAATCAATAAATATTTCTTGAGTATCTACCATTTGTATGGCTTTATGTATGATATAAGCAATTTAAAACATGATTCTGACACTCAAAAACCAGTGTTTGATTAAGGAGCTTAAATAATTCTCCCTTAAATAATTTAATTCTCCCTTAAATAATTCCAAAATAAACACATGATGAGGTAAAAAAAAAGTCTCTTGGTTTCCTTTTCAGACTTATTTCCATGTTTTGGCAAAGGCTGTTTCTTCCCCCCAGCTTTTCCTTAACTGTAACAGGAAATCATTTAAGTTATCAAATGGCATTGTGGAATTCAAACTTGGGGTTTTGTTTTTTTTTCAGACTTTTGAAGGGTCACACCGTGTCTGTACCATGTTACGTGATACCCACAGTAAGGTGTGGGGCTGCTCTGAACAAGCAAACACAATAACGTGACCGCAGCAAAAACTTGTATATATCTGGAACAAATAAAGACAAAATGCCTCATTTCAATTCGGGTCTTGCTGCCAAACGTGTTGGGGGGAAAACTGGTCTTTAAAATTCTTTGGATATCAGAATTGAAATAAGGAACTGAGGAGCTGAACTGACTTTACCCAAAGACCTAGGACAATAATAGCAGCATCTAAGAGGCTGAGTGTGAGAGGCATCTGGAAAGACGCATTTAGGGTAGAGAGCAGCTTTCCTCTTTGTACAGGTTCTGCCTGTAAACTTGAGTTTACTCAGGAGAAAATAAGCTCTGGCCAAGATTGTTGTGGGAGAATGATTATAGAGAATACCATGGCATTAGGAGGTGTTACTGTTTGGATGGGAAGATTACTGCAAGAGGCAGAGAAATCAACTTTTTGGAGCCCTCCTGTGTGTTCATTAATTCATTCCACTATTAGTTCTCTGGAGTTCACCATGTGGCAGACTCCATTCTACAAAATGGAAAAACAGGTACACAAGACACAGTCCCCATCCTCTGGAATAAAGGGCTACTCTCTTTCGAATGCTCATAATGTGCTCACACCTAGGCATTCACCTACCTCATCTCATTACTTTAATTAGGATTCCAAAGGCATGGACTTGAGGTCCTGCTCTGCCATTTCCTAATTCAGGCTCAACAACTTCGCCGAGCCTCAGTTCCCTCATCTGCAGCATAAAGAATAATCACCCCATAGAAAGAACAGCTGAGAGGAAGAAATGAGATGCTTGAGAAAGAATTTTGAACATGAAGGGTGAAGGCTCAGAGAATCAACTTCCTGTAGATAGCGCCTTTCCTTGGCCTCCATTTCTTCAGAATGACCACCGTGTACAAGGCAGGCCCCATGCCAGGTCCAGAGCCACTCAGATGAGCCCGACTACGGACTCCCCTCGGAAAGCACAGAGTTTACTTGGAGCGGAAGTCTGGGCCACACAGAAGCTTCTAGAAGGAGGGAGTGTGACACGATGGTGTCACACAATGGGGACCTTCCCTCACGCAGGTCGTAGTGACCTCGGCCCCCTCTCGCCCGCACGCAGTCAGCAACGGCACCGCCTGAGACAAGAGACAGAGACCAGACCCTTCCACGCCCATCTGAAGCCCCCAAACAGGAATCTACTACCTGAGGGGAAAGTCCTGCCACAGCGTCGTGAACTTTTCCCGCTCAAATTCAAGCTTCTCGTTCCTAGGCTGATCACCTCCTGCAGCCAGGCCCAAGCGCCCACGCCCTCCCCACTTCCGCTTCCTCACTTCCGAGCCCTCACTTCCGGCCTCTCTGGGGTCAGGTGTCCGGTGCTCCTAGGGCATCTAGCAAGGGGGACTCGAGGAGTTAAAATGACCGAGTTCTTTCGTGGGGAGGGGCGGATATCAAGTGCAATGAAGGCACATGTCTTCGTTTAACAGTCGCTGGGGCTGTGATGCTGCCCTCAGGCTCCTTTCAAAGAAAAATTTTACAATTTGTGTTACTAATGTATTTTGACGAGAGGGTGTCCACCGCTGATCTCCACCTCAAACGACAAAGAAGGTAATGGTCTTTTGCTAGGGCCGAAAAGAGTTGTGTGTGTGTGATGGGCAGTGATGGAGTGTCTCCAGGGAGGGCCTTGCGTACCACTGATGGGTCGTCGTTGAAATATTTAACTGATCTTCAGTGAGCGCCCCCTCTGTGCCAAGCACCCCACCGAGCTGTAAGGACCCAGAGATAAAGCATGAGTTTACAGGCTAGCGGAGGTGACAGGCACCCTCACGGAAGACTGTGACAAGATATGTATCTTGTAATAAGAGAGGAGAGAGCATCTAATTCTGCCAAGGAGTTTATTAAGGGCAGGTTTCAGAGAAGACTTTACATCTGTATCTTAAAGGATGACAGGGAGTTCACTGGATAGACAAAGTGGAAGAGGCCATTAGAGGCAAAGGACACATCATGTGTAAAGGCTTGAAAGCTGAGAGAGCCTATTATCTTGGTAAAACTACAAGTACTGTAGTTACTATGGCTGTCTCAAAAGCTATTAGTGGAACAGCAGAGGGAGATGAAGTGGCAGAGGAAATTCAGATCATGAAAGACCTTGTCTGTGCTGCTAGGGGACTTTATCTGGTAGGCATTGAAAATATAATCAAACCCATGTTTTAAAAGCACTTTATCTGGTAGGCATTGAAAATATAATCAAACCCATGTTTTATAATCAAACCCATGTTTTAAAAGGCTGGCTGTGTGGACTGTGTCACTATTCCACCAGGGTGGAGGGAAAAGACTTAGACAATAGAAAAACTCTTCATAGATGAAAGTAACATTTGTTTTTAGCTCCTACGACTTCAATCATAATAATTATTATAATAGATATCATGATCGATACTGAAGTGCAGTTAGGTAATTATGATATAAAATGGTGGAAGATATGAAAGAAGTTGGTGTGTTTGAAATACTACTTAACTGGCTATCATATAGTGTAGTGGGCATAGTAGCCAGAGGGAAACTAAAAAGGGTGGCCTGGAAACAGATTGTTCAGGGCCTTGAATGCCGCGCTAAGGTGTTATTCTATAAAATAGTGGGGGACAAACAACAAATATTTTGTTTATATAGTGAGTTATAGTTTATAAAGATTTTTTCGAGTCATAGCTTATGTAAATTTCAAAGGAACTCTGAAAAGTAGGTATAATTATTCCATTTTACAAATGAGGAAGCTGATTTGTGGGAACATGCATTCATTCTACATTATTGAGCACCTGCTAAGTGCCAGGCACTATGCTGAGCTATGGGAATACAAAGAAGTAATAGTCTAATTAAAAAGACAAAAATAAATTAGCAATTATAATAATGCTTTGGGAGTAAAAAGAGGATTTGCCCAAATCTACATAATTAGAGAAGTCTTCCTGGAAGAGGTGAACTTGGGCTGAGTTTGAAGGAACAAATAGGTTACATGAATTGCTCAGAAACATTCAACTAGCAAGCGATTTAGCTAGAACTTGACCCAAATTTGCAGTGTCCAGTTCTGTGCCCTTTCCTCTACCCTAAGGACTAATTTTTGGTTCTTAATGTTGAGCTCCACCAATGTTCTTTTTTTTTTTTTTTTAAGTATTTTATTTTTAAGTACTCTCTACGCCCAATGTGGGGCTCAAACTCATAACTCCAAGATCAAGAGCTGCACGTTCCACCAACTGAGCCATCCAGGCACCCCTCCGTTGACATTCTCAGTCACAAATCATAACTTGTTACATTTTGAAAACATTGGAGATCCATTTTTTTTCCTTTTTAAACCCATTCATTGCCTCCTTTTAGAATGAATCTTTGGGTGTATCTGAAAGGATGTTGACTAGGCTCAGCAAAACTGTAAAGTGTTACCTACCTAGTGGAATTAACTTCATTAAAGTAACATGAAAGGTCCTTCTTCTCTGCTTTCTTCCATTTGGGGGCACCATAATTTAGTTGCACTCTCTAAATACGGGCATGGTTTTACAATAATAACTTGGTGTGTTGTTTTTTTTTTTTTTCCCGTGAACTCAGAGTTTGATTAAAGTGAACAGAGTTTTCTTCACTTGGTTTCCAGGAAACCATTGCTCCTTCTCATCTCCTTGGCTGGTTTCTTCCATTTCTCTGACCTCTCAACTTTGAAGGGGTCTGTTCTCTATCAGTATTCATTCCCTGGGTGGTTTCATCCAGTTTCATTACTTTAAATAACCTTTTCTCTCAACAGCTCTCAAGTTTTTATCTCTAGCCCTAAACTCTCCTGACCTCCAGACTCATATCTATCTTGACATCCCCAGTGGTATGGCTCATAGAAATCTCAAACTTAATACGCCACAAACCAAGCTTCTGATCTTTCAAGCTTGTTCCCCTGTCTCAGTAAGGACACATCCTTGCTTCTGGTTTCTCAGGCCATGAGCTTTGTAGTCATCGTTGGTGCCACTCTTTGGCTCTCAGACTTCACATCATATAATCAGCTCACCTTTAATGCAGGGTGGCCACCAATGCAGTTGATAGGTGATAAATGGTTTATTGATCCCACATTCTAATTCATGAAAAAATAATAATATTTGTGCTTCCAGACTCTCTGGTCACCCCATATATTCAGAATGTAGTCATTTCCCATCACCTCCACTTTCCACCACCTGTCCTAAGGTGTGCCTTCTCTTGTGAGGACTACTGCAGTAGCCTTCTAACTGGTCTCCCTGCTTCTACCCTTGCTCCCTTACAATTTAATCTCAATACAGTAATGAGAGCTGTTCTAAAACCTAACCCCAAATTAGACCATGTTCAAAATCTTCCATTGGCTCTCATCTTAACTCAGAATGAAATCAAAGACCTTGCCATGGCCAACAAGGCCCTATGTGTTCCAGGCTCTGTTCCCTCTCTGACCTCCATCATGACTGCCCCCCCTCCTTACTCATTGCATCAAGCTTGCTTCCACCATAAGGCTTTGTACTTGCTGGTCCCTGTACCTGCCTACTCTTTCCCTAGAGAGCCATCAAGCTGGCTGCCTCACTTTGTTCTGGACTTAGCTCAAATATCCTTTGATCTCCCAATAAAATTGCCACCCTCCACCTGGGCTACACTTTCTCTAACTCTTTCCTCATTTTATGATTCTCTGTAGTAGCACAACTATCTGACATACATAATTATTTCCCTCTCTGCCAGAAGATAAGATCCAGGAGGGCAAGGACTATATTTTGTTCACTGCTCTATTCCCAGCCCCTCAGGACAGGCCTAACAGACTAGGTATTCAAACAGTATTTACTGAATGAATGAAACAAGAATGTCTGAATCTGTACTATTGAATGAAAAGTACACATTTTACCATAAAGGTAAATTAAACATAATTATGTACAAGAGGTTCTGATATTAGCAATGACCCCTCAAATGGAATTGCTGAAAAATTGCAAATAAGTATGGTTTTAAAAGAAAATTCTCAAGAATAAATAAAAAAATAAAAGAAAATTCTCTATTATGAGTAAGTCCACATTTCACAGATTCTTAAATCCTCGCAATTTTGCTGATATTTTCTGAGTGTCCCATGACTGTGAGGACTGAACTAATGGCATTCTCATATTAGAGTCTTTATTCTTAGGTTCTGCCTCTGCACTTGTTCAATGACGAACATCCGTGAAATAAACCACTAGAGTGGCCTTGCTGCCCTCTCCGTATGCTCTGTAACACATCTGTAGATCATTGCTTGCTGCCGAAATAACTTCTCTTTGAGATTTTCCTGTATTGCATTTCTGCCCCACTCTTGAAAGGGGAGGGGTTCTATTCTGCTCCCTGGGGGGATAGTACCCTGTGGAAAAGTAGCTTCCTCATTAGGATGCAAGCTGAGAACTCCATGATTCTTCCTCTAGAACACTGTTTATCTTTCCTCCTTTCTTCACACTCTCCAGCTGTTGGCATTTAGGACCTCGCTGATCAACCACTTCAATACCACTGACTTGGGATTTGCTCCATGGCCAGAGGATTTCAGTGTCTGACAACTAGCTATGAAGCTGCTGGGCATCATGATATTGGGTCCAGGAATGCCCTTAGACCATGAAGACTGAAGAACACTGAGGCCCACATTAATATGTTTATTGTTTTAAAGTCAGGGACATGCTGTTGCCTTTAAAATTCTATCTTTATAGCATGTGGAAATAGTGAGGAACCTGTTCAGACACAACTCAGGTTTAAGAAAATTGAACAAACTTGCATTAACAGAAAGAAAATCCTGTATTAAGGAGTTAAGAATAGCAAATTCTTTCCTTTAACTCATTCAATAAATATTGAGCACCTACCGTGACCAAAGTACTCTGATGATTTCAAATCACATTATTCTTTTCTATTTCAGTGAAAGTGTTGAGCAGTTATTACCAAGGAGAAATCAACCCCCCCAAAAGGAAATTTCTAACAAGATTTAGATATAAAAGGGGTGAAAATATTAAAAAAAAAAAAAAAAAGGTATCATCTCACCATATAGAATAAGTTTAAATTTTAGAACTCCAAACTGAGTCTTCTGTGATACCTTCCTTCTTAGCCTTCAAGGAATTAATGCTGGGAACATCTCGTGAGCCAGTATTTCCCTTTCTTTTGGGCTCAAATTCTTACTGGAGCCACTTAGCTCCAGTAAGGAGGCAGTGTGGTAGTGAAGCAGGTGGCGGTGTCTCTTATGTCGTGCAAAAGATGCATTGTTGGCAATCCATTTCTAGTAAGAGCAAAGAGAGGAAGAGGTCTTCACAAGTTACACTTGGCATGGGACCCTAAAGGGAAGGAGGGCTCTCACAAATTTGAAGGTAAGAACTAAGGAGGTTGGCAATGACAAAAATCTTAGGTCAGTGAAAAATCTTTAAATCCCAGAAATCCTTTAGCCCAACCAACTCAGAAGAAAGGAAAGTCCCCAAGATCTAAGGAACCAGTCCCCGCTCTTGCCTGACTGGCAAACCTGGGGTTAGAAGTCATCCTGGTTCAGAGATTTTCTTCTTTTGTTTTTTGTTAAGGGTCATGTTATGGACTAAGAGTAATATGGGCTGAGTGAACTAAGAAAGCATCTTCTCTGGGATTTTAGCTCTGTGCGTGATCCCAGGGTGATATTAAATAAGTTCCCTGAAGAAGTCCTAAATTTTTCTCTGGAATCTTGGATGTACTGGGAGAGAATGAGAGTTTTCCTTCAGAGCAGCGGCCTATTGATGAATCGTCTCCAGGATTTGAAATTTTCGTATGTGAACAGAATCGTTCGGAGGGAAATTGTTAAAATTGAAACCAAGCATATAGAAGCAAAAGTGCTTCAGAGAACCTCCTGCATTTTAGTTCAACTCTGGCAGCAAGAAAACAAAACCACATAATGTAAGGCTCACACCCAACTCTCTGAAGCCCGGTTTCTGCTAGTTCCTGTGTGGTTTGCCTACAGACTGCAGGGCTGGCTAGGGGCAGTTTGGAGGAGGGAGTAAGAAGTTAGGCAGGAGGAGGCACTATTAATGGATCTGTGAACTTGTACGCTATTTTAGTGTGGTCCTTGGAAGACAGCACAACGTGGATCTGTACTCTGAAATGCAGTAATTTTGATGTTTGACTTTGTCTTCCTTCTTGGAAGAGAAGATACTATTAACTCAGTGTCAAAGCCAAGATATAGACTCCATCTCTTCTCTTCAAAAAGGTATGTCATTAGACAACATCGGGCCATATACTCTATAGAGATCTTGAACTGTTTTATAATTTGCAGAATGTTCTTTATGAGTCAAATCTAATTAAAATGAATCCCATGGGTTCTTGAAATATTGCTACTCATATGTTGGTCCATCCGCGAAGGTCTGTAAATCTTTTGCCGTAACAATGCTTGTGGGGATGGGATTCGACTTCCAGCAAAGGAACTTGTTCCTTACCCAGCCCAGCACACAAAATTCTCCACTAATTGGCTTCTGAGCTATCCCAGGGGGAACTTTAGACCCATCACAAAGGTAAAATCCCACCTCTCCTTAGTCAGCCTTGAAACCCAGTTGAGGGTGGGGATGAAGGTCTGGGCAACAATGAATGAATGTTGGCACTGGGGGCGCAGGATTGCTCTCTTACTTACATCTCTACTTCTCTTAGAATTTATGGTACCTTTACAAAGAACACCACTTTGAACTTCTTTACAAAAAGAGAACTTTCTGTTGAAATAGGTTTTGAGAGAGTATTGTTTATTTTTGTCTCTTTATTAATAATTAGCACCATATCCCTAAGATGGTGTCCAGTTCAGGCATTGAGTCTGAAGACAGCTCCTCCTTTGTGCTCTTTGCCCCAAACACTCTTGAATATGAGGGTTGAGGATACCCACCAAGGACTCCACTAACTTAAATATACCGTGTTTATACAACTGGAATGAGGCCTTGTTAATAAGGTGTAGGTAACTTAACCTGCGCATTACTGAAAATACTCATCCCCAGATAAATTAAGAGGGAAATGTTTAGGATCTAAAAATCTGATGAAAAAGATTACATGTGCTCATGTTATGTCATCTGAGCATAGGAAATCTCAGGCTGAAGTATCTTTTGTTCTATAAAGCTGCATTTATCATAGACTGGTAAGTTCCTTAGTGGGACTTTTCTTTCTTATTTTTTGTTTCATAAGGAACATTTCGTGTAAGTAGACACTGCTTGAACAACCCAGTATTATTTATAAAACTTCATGTTTGTAATATAATTTTAAGGCAAAGCTCTTTGCAAAAGTATCCACTATTAAATAAAGAGCACTGTGTAAATACAGAACCATCAAAGGGCATTTAAATTTCAAGTTTTAAAAATCATGATTTGTACTCCTTTTGATTTGTTTTTCTGTTAAGAGAGAAGGCCTGTATCATTGAATAAAACTACCTTTTTAGACTGGACTTGGAGTGCCTTCCTTAGAGGAAACTGTAAGCTTGTTTCCCTTAAATTGTAATAGGTTTTATTTTTTTTAAATGACTTTACTGAAGCAGAGGGGAGGGATGCTATTGATTTGCTCAGTAGCGATCTGAGTAATATCCCTATTGCTAACATGATATTCTTTTGAGTATCTTCCGCATCTTACGCCCTGATGAAAATCTCTTTTATTCTTGTATTTCAGTTGTTCTTTCTCTACTTCACAGGGATACTATGAGAATAAATGAGCTCCTATAGATATATGAAGTGCCTTAGGAAAAAGGCACTATGAAAATGCAAAATTGTATCATTATTAAATATTTCTTTGAATATCATTTTCTTTCTACTTTTATACAAAATATATCTCACTTACTACCTGAAGCCATCTCTTTTTTTAGAACCATTGCCTTCTGGAAGAGTGAAAATGATCCCCAATTCTCATAAGTTTATTGATTCTCAGAGAATAATGCCCACTGGTGTTGGTGCCTTGTGGCGCTCACGCCTTACCTTAAGCAGAACTTGCCTCTTTCCCTGAACCAAAAAAGTCCACAATTGTTCAAAAATGTGTCATTGAGTGTGATTCCATCAGGAATTCTTAAATAAGTAACGGTTCGCTGCTGGTTTAGTCCTGGGGCCAGATTCTTTATTTTCATGCTCTCCTAAAACAAATTCAAAATGTGGCAAGAATCTTTGTGATCTGTTATTTGAATCAAAAGATAAAGTTGATTGGCCCCCATTTTGTCCATCTCAAGATTTGCTAAAGCATATATTGATCTGGAAAGGAAGAACACAGCCTCATGTGTTCATTCTTTCTTTCTTCCTTCCTTTCTTTCTTTCCTGGGATCTTAAAATTCTCAGGAACAAAATAAATTTAACAAATAAGCACTTATAAACATTTATTGAGCTTTCATTATGTACCAGGCCCTGTATTAGGCCCTAAGCACTCTTCAGCATTGCTATTAGGTTTCAGTAAGGTTAGGCCAGTAAAAATTCAGTAAGTGATTTTTAGAAATTTCTTTTTAGATATGTATTCACAGACAATCATTATAGAGAACTAAAAGA
Source organism: Enhydra lutris kenyoni (assembly GCF_002288905.1). Taxonomy (NCBI): domain Eukaryota; kingdom Metazoa; phylum Chordata; class Mammalia; order Carnivora; family Mustelidae; genus Enhydra; species Enhydra lutris. The sequence continues at coordinate 8,715,355 of NW_019154139.1, read as the reverse complement.
AACTATTACTAAGTACATGAAGATAAAAATCTCATATGCTCTCCAAAGAAGATGTAAGACATTCATGAAGAAAGTGAAGAAAATGTCCAAACAAAAAAAAGCTGAAATATTAGTACAATGAATACCTCTATACTCACCTGTAGGCTCACAAGCCGTTATGTTTCTGCCATATTTGTTCCATCTTTGTGTATTTCTTTCTGAACTACTTGTAAGTTACAGACAAAGTGACACTTCGTTCCTAAATAATTGGGTACACATTTAAGAATGGGGGCATTCTCCTACAGAACCATAACAATGTGATTATACCTAAGAAGACAGACAGTAATTCTTTAGCATGATCTAATATTTAGACCATATCTAAACTTCTCCACCTGACCTCCAAAGCTGTCTATACCTTTGAAGAAAAAAAGTAGGGTCTAATTTTTATAAAGAAAAACACATTTTGACATTTGGGCTTTATATCTTTTTATTGTCATTGGATTTTTTTCTTTATTTTTAAAAGATTTTATTTATTTATTTGACATACAGAGATCACAAGTAGGCAGAGAGGCAGGCAGAGAGAGAGGAAGGGAAGCAGGCTACCTGCTGAGCAGAGAGCCCGATGTGGGGCTCGATCCCAGGACCCTGAGATCATGACCTGAGCCGAAGGCAGAGGCTTAACCCACTGAGCCACCCAGGCGCCCCCGTCATTGGATTTTTTAAAGGGTTAGGCCAGTTATCTTGAAGGATGTCCCACGTTCTGGATTTGTTGTTGCCTCATGGTGTCATTTAATTTGCTCGTCTACCCCCTGTATTTCCTGTAAATGCCCACGTCTGGCCTACGCATTGATTAGATTTCGATTGAATGTCTTTTATAAGGTGCTCCATATCGCATCTCATCAGGAAGCACAAAATGCCAGGTTGTCGCTCTATTTGTGACTCTCGGTTTGATCATGGCTCGCGGTAGTGCTCTCACTCCAGGGAGCTCTCATTGTAAAGGTAGTTTTTCCGCTTTTGCAGTTAACAAGTTCTCCGAGGGGGTGACGCTTCGACACTGTGGTAGTATCTTACTTCCCAACAAATGTCACCTAATGGCTTTAGGTGATAATCCTTGCCAAAATCGACTGCTCCACTGGGGATCATATACATTTTTAATGCACTTTGAAGAAGGATTAGACATACAAATTCATCATTTTTAGCAGCAATAGCAGATATTATTGACTGTATAAATTCAGGCTATAATTCTAACAACAATAGTAAGTAACATTTATTGAGTGCTTGCTATGGGTTTGAGGCCAGTCCTCCAGCTACTAACTGGGCCAGATAGGACAAGTTAGTCTTTCTGTGCCTTAGTTTCTTAAGCTACAAAAACGAGGGTAATAATGGTACCTGTCTTATCGTATTGTTTTAGAGACTCAATAGAGTTGACCCTTGAACAACATGGGTTTGTTTGTGCAAATCCACTTACACTCGGATTTTTTTCCTATAAATACAGTGCAGTACTGTAAGTATATCTTCCTTATAATTTTCTCTTTTAAAAAATATTTATTTATTTGAGGGGCACCTGGGTGGCTCAGTGGGTTAAAACCTCTGCCTTCGGCTCAGGTCATGATCCCAGGGGCCTGGGATCGAGCCCCAGATCGGGCTCTCTGCTCAGCAGGGAGCCTGCTTCCCCTCTCTCTCTCTGCCCGCCTCTCTGCCTACTTGTGATCTCGGTCTATCAAATAAATAAATAAAATCTTTTAAAAATTTTTATTTATTTGAGAGAGAATGTGAGCGAGCATGAAAGGGGGAAGGTCAGATGGAGAAGCATGCTCTCCTCTGAGCAGGGAGCCCATTGTGGGTCTCGATCCCAGGACCCTGGGATCATGACCTGAGCTGAAGGCAGACATTTAACCAACTAAGCCACCCAGATGCCCCTTTCCTTATGATTTTCTTTTTTTTTTTTTAAGATTTTTATTTATTTATTTGACAGACAGATCACTAGTAGGCAGAGAGGCAGGCAGAGAGAGAGGAGGAAGCAGGCTCCCTGCTGAGCAGAGAGCCCGATGCAGGGCTCGTGCCCAGGACCCTGAGATCATGACCCAAGCTGAAGGCAGAGGCTTAACCCACTGAGCCACCCAGGCGCCCCTCCTTATGATTTTCTTAATAATATTTTCTTTCCTTTAGCTTATTTCATTGTAAGAAGACAGTGTATAATACACAGAACATGCAAAAATGGTGTTAATCGAGGGTTCATGTTATTGGTAAGGCTTCTGGTCCACAGTTGTCTACTGGTAGTTAAGTTTGGGGACAGTCAAAAGTCACACACAGATTTTTGACTGAACAGGAGGTGGGGATGGAGGGCAGTGCCCCAACCCACACCTATTCAAGGTGCAACTGTAATGTATACTTGTAAAGTCCCTAAAATGGTGTCTGCTAGTGTTGTTTGCCCAGCACGGGTCTATTCCTTTATAGGTATGAACTCATTTGCTTTTCATAAAGACCCAAAGAAGTAAGGGCTATGTTATCCTTCTTTTGCAAGTGAGGAAGCACAGGTGCAGAGAGGTTAAGAAACTGACACAAGGTCACTTAATTAGTATGTGGTAGAGTCTGGATTTGAACCCAGGCAGTCTGACTGCATCTCCGAAGACTGGAACCCGTAATGAGAGATGACAGAAATGGGACTGAATGGGAAGCAGTAATGGGACCTCACGCCACCCAGGTTTTAAGTTACTCTAAGTTATTGAAAGTCTGGGACCGTTGCAACCAAAGCAGATTTTAGGTTTTATTCATCGGAATGATAGCACTACATTAAGCACAGATGAGTGCACTTACTGCATTTATATAGCTTAAGGCTCTGTCTGAGGAACTTTAAACAAAAGATATCACTGGGAACTGAAAAATACAGAACTATGAAGGAATAGGAAGGAAGCAAACACAAAGGAATAATACAAGAGGGGAATTACGAGTCCTCAGGGCCGTGGGGCCGGAGATGATATTTTGATATAGTCAAGAGAGAAAAAAAAAATCCCTCTCATTTTTCGCATTCCTGTACTGTATTAAGATTTTACCACTTAAACACAGGAGGATAGCCATTGTCAGATTTGTAAAAGACCCCACTCAGTGGGACAGTGGAGGAGTCTCGTAAGTAGCTGACTTCCCTGGCTGGTTATCTCATACCTTCAGATAGTGCAGAAGTCAGTCTGTGCTTCGGAAACATGTAACTGTATACAGAAAAGGCTTGGCAAAACCGGTATCCATCCCTACCCCTTTATTAGCATTACAAAAGCTTTCCAGGGCTATCTTACCCACTCCCTTAAATGCTGTTACAGAAAGCTCTCAAGTGTAATTTTCTAAACAGAACTAAAAATAAATGAGGGAAAAAAAATCCAACATTAATAATGTTTTTGTGCACTTCGAACACCGTCATTGCTAAATCGGTTCTGCCTTTTTATGTTTTTTAACGAAAAGCAGCCTAATTGATCAATTGGTCATGAATAATACTTTTTCATTTGTTTTTCTCCACACCGCTCAGCCTTCTAGAACCATGGGCATAATGTGGCAGCCTACAAATGGCTTATGATTTGTGTCTTTTGTCTAGTGCTTTATGGGAAAATATTGGAAACAAAGTGCTGAGAACTCAGTAGGAACTCAGTAAATAATAAGTAGATAGTTTTCTTGTTAAATATGATTTTAAAGAAAGCTCTTTTAGATAACCAAAAAATATTACTAGGGAAGTACACAAGTAGGAAAATAAAAACCTTGGTTGATTTGTAATTTGAAATTTCTATTCGTCATTTTATAGGCCATAGATTTTTAGTCTTTTATGGAGCAAAATGGGAAGTCAGATTAGCTCCCCTCCCCCAAATAGATTGATGTTCTAAAAACACAGATTATTGAATCAGTAAAGCTAGCAGGAAAATCTCAGACCTACATTCAATACACAAAAATAGTTATATTTTAATACATCAGCCTTTTAAGTTGATCATAAATATGTTGATATCCATAGTACATAGATTCTTACTGGCAGTGGTGAAGTAGGGGTTGGAGGAGAATGTCAGCCACCCATTTAGGAAGCTGATGAAAGCTCTAGAAACTCCCCAGAGGAAGAAAAGTGTGCCTAGCTAGCACTCATCCACACGCACCTTTATGCAGAATTTCCAGTGGTCCATGAATCCCATGGAGTCTACTCGTGTATCCTCGACAGGAAGAATTTCCTTTATCTGAAGTTATTTCACCCTGAGCCTTGTAAAGGCTTTAAAAAGAGTTTTCACACATGATCTCATTTGATCTTTGAGGTAGACACACCACATATTTTACCTCTCATGTTGCAGTGTGGGAAAACCAAAGCTTGAGAAGTCAGGTAAATTTTTCAAGGTCATTTTGCTAATGTCCGCCAAGACTTAAGACCAAGGTTGTGAAGTCGATACTCAGGGCTCCTTCTGCTACGCTAGTCTGGGCACTACATTCTGAAGAAGCAGGAACCCTTGATGAGCTTCTGGAAATCCGAATTCTGGCTTTCCTGGAAACTCTCTGCGTGACTCTGAACAAGACATTGTAACCTCTCTGGGCCTCAGTTTCCTTCTCAGTCAAGTGAGAGGTTAGACCATAGGTGCTCTGAAGCCATTTTAGTTCTGTTGCAAATCACTTAATCCCACTGGGTCTGAGAATAGAGGAAAATGACCTTTTCTGTGATAGAGGACAAGACCTTTTACCCTTCCCTGTAGGTCATAAAAGCTGGTGTCCAATTCGTGATCGGTTCCTTTGCGATGCCCAAATCCCCTTAGAAGCTATAAACGTAGTAGTGCTTTTGTGGCTGCTTGTGTGTCGTTCTGCTCTTTGCTTCATTTTCCTGCAGGGCTGACTGCCTCACCGTGATTTTGCTCTCTGTGCTCTGCATCAGACAGACATACCACGGTTATTTATTATCCCTCTTGGGTAGTCCAGAGTATAATATGGAAATAAATAAAGATGATGGACTTATTTGGGGCTGATAAACCTTATCCTTCTATAAAGGTTATTCCTCTTGAAGGACCTAAACCTTCCATCCCGATTTTTCATTATTGAATTATTTCCTCTAATGTCCCTGAAATGTGCTTGGAAACTGGGAGACTCCTAAGAGGGCCTACAAGCGCTGAGCACAGAAACCCCTAAGCAAGAAAGGACATGACCGAGCCCTTCACTTTGGGAGCTGCCTGGGGCATCTTTGGGTCAGTATAATTAGGAGAATTTGTGTTAGCATTTGTTTCAGATTTATTAAAGTTGTCTATAACATACACTGCCAAGTACACAAAATCCATGATGTAGCCCCAGCTTAGCTCTGAGTCTCTCTGGGAAGCTAAAACAGGCAGAAAAATTCTCATGCTCTGTATGTCAGTTTCCAGATAGAACCCCAGATCCAAAGGTCTCCCCCGGATGGCAGGAGCCACCCTATTCTTGGCCTTTGGACCAGTCTGAGCCAAAGACTATTGGCAGGGACAGGCTGGCTACCTCCATAATTGGGAAGGTTGCCACAGATCTTTATTTGTGATTAATAGCAAGAGATATGAAATTGGAGGCCCTGGTTTTCAGCCCTTTTTGTCTGTGAATTTTCCAAATGAACTTCAGGCCGTCAAATGGAGCCATAACAATTTCTTGCAGAGAAGCGTATAATTTGCTCAGTCCCATGTCAGGTCATTGACTATGGGAAGAAATACTGTCCACTGATGAGAACGACAGAGCATGAACTTTGCTCCTATGTTCCGTGCTCTTTCCTTAGCCTCGTGGATGACCTAGTGGGCTCCCTTCCCTCCTCTGTCCTTGAGTGGGACAATACCATTCTTTAACCTGCTATGCAGGACCCTTGAGAAGAAACATCCGTTGTTACAAGAATTTTAGATCTTTGATAAATAGAACGATGTAATATCTCATTTATATTTATAAAATGCATAATATGGTGCTTTCTTATTTAGCCAAACCGATTTTGTGACATTTCGGTCTCTTAGACCAATATTGTTAAGTAGACTACTAATTCACTTTATCAACTAGATCCTGTACCATGTTGTGACTGGACACTGGTTCCCCATAAATAATCCTAATAAACAAACAGGGAGAAAGTGTGAAGTCCAAAAAATCCCGTAGCTGGAGAGTGATTCCCAAGACCTGGAACAAGGTAGATGGAGCTCTTCCATAGTAAACTTCGTTGTTCTGTTTTGTTTTATTTTAAAATGCAAGATGTAGGGAAAAGCAAGATTTACTACAGAGCCAATATTGTCAGCTCAAATTATCTCATAAAATGAAGGGTCAATTAGGTGCTATTATCATCAAGAGAGCTCGCTATAATGCTCTGTCATATAGATGCTGTAAAAAATTACCCGTCTGGTTACTTTGATTTATTTTTGGGCTACCGTCAGCAGACATCCCCTCAATCCCTAATTCACAGTATGCAGATATCTTGAGAACACTTAGGGTAATAAAAACAAAACCAAATGGATCCTTTCCCCTAAGGAACATACAAGCTATTAGGGGAACTGGACAGATGAAAACTGCAGTGCACAGCTTGTGCCAAGGGGATTAACAGAGCAAGTGGAGCAAGGAGGACTTCCTGGAGGAGGTGCCACTGCAGGGGAGAGAGGTGGCTTGACAAAGAGACATAACTACATCCACAAATTCGCATCCTCCACAGAAATCATAGGAGGAATAGGATCTTCTTTGCTGATGATCCGTTTATTTTGCAGATGATAAGAGTTGAGAAGTCTCCGTGAATTATTTTTCCTTGAGGAGCCAGAAATTAAAGTTCTACTACTGGAAACTGTCCCTTAAGCTCTTTTCCCAGATTGCCTGCTCTTCTCTTCCAGTTACGTCTCTCTCTGTCTTCTTCTTCAAGCTTAAATAGCCTTGGTTCTTTTAACTACTCTCCTAAGATGGGGTTTTGGCTGCTGTCATCATTTTAAGTGCTCACTTCCGACGGACTCCAGTTTAAGGTCCTGCCTGGATGGTGGTGCCCAGAATGGGACAGAGTTCTCCAGGAGCCCTCTGACAAATGCAGAGTGCCATGGAGCCGTTGTCTCCCTTCCTCTATACCTTATATTTCTATTAATATGGCCCAAGATTGCATTGGCCTTTTTGGCATTCATGTCACAAAGCTGACTCATACCGAAATTGTGGTCAGCTAAAACCCGTGAGTTCCCATGCCTGACTACTAAGCCAGATCTTCCTTATTCTGTACTTACACTCTTGATTTAAAAACAAACAAAAAAACTCTGGGCACAGGTTTAAATGTAGAGAAATTTATCCCTATCATACTAAGCCGTATTGATAATAGCCTATCAAAATACTTCCAAGCAGGGTGCCTAAGTAGCTAGGCCGGTAAGTGTCTGCCTTCAGCTCAGGTCATGATCCCAGGGTTCTTCTGGGATTGAGCCCCATGTCGAGGTCCCTGCTCTGGGGGAGCCTGCTTCTCCCTCTCCCTCTGCCTGCCACTCTGCCTACTTGTTTTCTCTCTCTCTCTCTCTCTCTCTCTCTCTCTGTTAAATAAATAAATTAATCAATTAAAAATTAAAAAAAAAATTGGGGCTCCTGGGTGGCTCAGTGGTTAAAGCCTCTGCCTTTGGCTCAGGTCATGATCTCAGGGTCCTGGGATCGAGTCCCGCATCGGGATCTCTGGTCAGCAGGGAGCCTGCCTCCTCCTCCTCACTCTCTCTGCCTGCCTCTCTGCCTACTGATCTCTCTCTATCAAAATAAAACAAATAAAATCTTTTTAAAAAAATTTAAAAATTAAAAAAAATAAATATCTTAAAAAAATATTTCAAAGCTAGTGAATTAGTTCTCCCTCCTAGCAGGTGAGTATTTATTTGCTGCTGAGGGCATGGTTAGTCTCATACTGGATCCCTCTGGAAGATCAGGGTCAGGACTTAATTATCTTCCTCCTATCAGTAAATTTTCTGCAAGCCTGGACATATCTCCATCTTTAGACAAACCAGTGATCCTCGATCTTTCCGGCTATAAAATAGGAACAAATGTGAGTGGCCTTTTCCTTCCCAAGGATACGCAACAATGAGTCAGATGTCTACAGACTCCAAGTAAAAGTTACTCAGAGGCACTATTATGTGAAAAGAGGAAATTTTATTTCAGGCTCTCAGCAGCTTTTGGAAGATTTGATTATGCTTACCACTGTCCGTTAAAATAAATAGCATCCATTTTTGCGACTGTTTTAAGCTGTAGCTGAGTGATCTGATTTGGGCTTAGAGTACCATCACGTGATGTCAGTACGATTTCAGTGCCTGATTTGTAATTTGAGTAAACATGAACACATATATCTGTTCCATTGCAAAGCCTCAGTTAAAGTGATTCTTCTCTCTCCTTCCCCTCCCCCATTGGCATCCTCAGCCCTGGCCTCTTCCGTTAGTAGAATAAGGACTACAAAGACCTTGAAGTTTAGGTTTCTGTCAGATCTTTGGAAACCCCTAAAAGTCTTGCCAAAGTAACTTAGTGGTTCATAAGTTTTCTTTCCCGGCCAAAGCAGAGAACTCAGGGCTAATTTGTATAACTTTTATAACTTTAAGCTAATAGAAACGTCGTATTTCAAAACCCATTCTTGTGAGTGGTTTTGTTCTTATAGAAAGGTTCAGGGAGCATCCACGTTTTCCTAATCTGTCATTTGGATGCAAATTTGAATGTTGCTCTCATGACCTTGTAATCCTTAAGATTCACAGATGTCCACCCCCCACCCCATCCCAGTGATTTTGATCTAGGGCCTCGCGACCCAACTTCAACCACCAGTCCAGCTGATACCACTCGGGGAACCTATTACAAATGAGGATCTCAGACCTTGCCTCAAACCTACTGAATTAGAATCTGAACTTTTAAAAGATCACCCTGGTAATTTTTATGCACACTAAAATATGAGAAGAACCGACCTAGGGTGCAAGGTTTCGCACCACGTTACCCAGCGTCCCTCTTGTGTCGTGATACAATTCTAAAATTCCACTTGGTGTTGATTAAGAGTTTAGAGTTGTTAGTTAAACTTTTACCAGATTTAAATACTTTATATACATCTAGCTATTTCTCAAAATATATATAACTGGCTTTAAAATACTCTTGACTTTCTGAGTTCTTGTAGAACAGGGAGAGATTTGACATCCGCCCCCTGCCAGGGACATTTGGCGATGCCTGGAGACATTTTTAGTTGTCACAATTGGGGGTGAGGGGGCTGCTACTAGCATCGGGTGGGTGGAGGCCAGCAATGCTGCTAAGGACCCTGCGATGCACAGGACGGCCCCCACCCAGCTCCAAATGTCAATAGTAATAATGTTGAGAAACCCTGTTACAGAGGTATATAGTTTGTAGAGAAAGATTCAGATGTGCAACTGTACATTATAGAACACCATAAGCAAGTGGAGCCTTGTGGCATGTCATGATATGACCAAAGAACAGATAGGCTTGGCAGTGGCCCAATGATGGTGGTAGGGACATGGAAGGAAGGGAGTGGGAGATCCAGCTACAAGCTAGAGGAGACATCTAGGACAGACAATCATCAGTGCTCTGTGCACAAAGATAGTCAACTTTACAGAACAGGGATGGGATTCAGAGACTAGACCCTAAGTATGAACTGGCGGGTGGGGTGGGGTGGGGGGGGGAGAATGGACCGGAGACACACAAAGCTTCAGTCCTAGAGCAGATGCTAGATATGATCCCAAAATCATGTTAGGCCTGGAAAACAAGAAAGGCTTTCAGATGTTAGCCTGAGAGTATGCAGTGGATTTCAGGTAAATCTGGTAAAACAAGGACTTAGGAGTAAGACAAAATCCCATTTGCTGGAACTGGGATATCTCTGAGCCAGGGCAGCAGCGGGGGTGACCTGATATGATCTAGCCAAGTATTCAGCCACAGCGAACGTCTTAAATCCTTCCCAACCGAGAGAAGGGTTAGTGCAGAGTCTACAGTATTGTTGACTTGCAGGAAGGGGTCACGTGCTTCCAGCTATGGAGAAAGGTAGGCAAGAATCGAACCAGGTCCTGACCCTGGCTGGTGAAAAATCCTGGGGTCAGTACTGGGATAGAGCTTATGATGTTCTTGGGTCATTTCCTTGCTGTACCGAACTTCAATCATTTCAGAAAGATTGTCTACTTTTCAACTGTAAAATTTCCAGGGAAAGATTTCTTTAAAGATTGTGTTGATGCCTTATAATCCATCTAAGTTGAGCCTTCTTCCCCGTTCCTAACCCCAAATCCTCTTCCTGGGAAGTCAGCTGGCTTCCTTTCATCCCACCAGGGAGGCTACGTGCTTTCTAACATACTGTGACACTCAGCAACCTCAGTTGCATCCGGAATGGCCACGCCCAGCCTTCCCCTTTTTGGGGCAGAGGATCTCAATTGCATTTGCACAGCCCCAACCTCTTCATCCCTTTGATATTCTCTGGACCGTCTCCAGGTCCTGCCTGCTTGTGTGAGTCACCACCAAAATGTATTTATTAAACATACACTGTGTGCTGACTGCCCTTTTGACAATGGAGGGCAGAGAAGAGATAATGTGTAAGAATAGGCATGGTTTTGTTGGTCTCTGTTAGTCTCTCTTCTCTCTCTCTCCAAGGAGTTGTTGATCTTTGCTGAGTTCATAGTCCCGTTGGAGAGACAGTCCTTAGGCTAAGTGCCATTGTCACATTTTGGTTGTCCCGCAAATGCTTTCACTGCGACCCTCACCTAAGGACAATAGAGTACACTATCCTAGGAAACAGCTCTGATGTGAACTTAGCTGTAAATAAAAGTGGGATAAATGCATTTGCTCAGTTCCAGAGACGGCATTATACTGCCATGTGGATTTTGTTTCAAATGAGCTGCAGAACAAAATTCTTCTCTACGAAAAGGGGTTTAGTCAACTGAATTCACTCACTTTGCTGCAACTGGATTAATTTCATTTCACATCATGTCTCTAAGGAGAAAAGTAAACTGATTTGCATCAGGCTAAATGGATATGTTGATGTATCTGAAGTCAGTAAGGCTTATTCCGGCTAGATTACAACAATCACGGTGTCCTGGCTGTTTTAGCTTCTATGAAGTAGTTGCAAAAGTGCACCGATTCGTTATGTGAAAAGCAGCTTATAAAGTTACCATAGATGGAGATGTTGCAGAAGAAGAGAGAGCATAGATGTGTCAAATGTGATGAGCGTTCCTCCCTTCCCCCAGATTTGAACCACTCTCTCCTCAGTGTTATAAAAAATATTCATTTTATTCTGTAGCCGTGTTCTAAAAGTCACCATTTTATATTTTTGAATTGTGCTGCTGGAACTGCTCAAGATACAGACCCAACCCCACTTAGGGCTGAACAGATATCAACTATGGGCTTGTTGAGTGCCCAGTACTGTGCTAAGTACCACCATCTTCCCCCACCCTGCCCCTGCCATGGACCACCATCCTGCGCTTAATCCGTTCTTCTACCTTCTGCATCACTCTCGTTTCCAGAACCGCAATCCTGTCGTCTCTCTGTGATAATCACTGTCTATCTCGAGACCCTTTCCTTCATTACTCCCAAAATGCTGCCTTTATCCTGGTGTGCACTTCTAACACAATAAGGCTGCTAGTGGAAGTTTTTCTGAGTTCTACAGCTAGTAGTTTCTATAAGTAGTAGTTACTTCAAAGTAACTTGAAAGAAATAACTTGAGGAGATGAGCCTATGGTGTTACGGGCTGGGTATATGGATCAAATGTCATCATGTGTATAGAGAAAGCCATTTATAAATTGTTAACATGCTCTCCAAAGGTAAATTATGACTGCATTACATGATTATGAGGTTTAAAAAGCAGCTGGATTATATATAAAAATTCAGTAAGACTTAGTGGCAATTCGGTAGTTGAAAAAGGAAATGAGAGAAATTAGGGCATTGACACCCCTCCCCCCGCCATCAATAAGCTAGAGGCACTCAACATTTTTTTTTTTTTTTTAATAGCCAAAGCATACACTTTTCATTGAGAACATATACTCGGTTCCAAGGACCGGAGTCTGCTCAACAGACTTGCTCAGCAGACTGTTCCAGAACAAGGCCCTCCCTCTTGCTCAAGCTACCCCAGGCCCCACACAGCCACCTTCCTAAATCCAAGCCAACCTTGAGGGGTTAGCCCCAGACGGAATTAATCTTTTTCTCCCCGGGCACTCCTATCAGCCTTATGTTAGATTATTTATGTGGGCATCGATCCCCTCGAATGGACTGTGAGGTGCCGAAAGGCAGGAGCCCTGCTAGCATCTGCCAGACCCTCCCCTCCCCCACCAGTAACAACTCCTGGTGGAGTGGCCAGAAGATAGAAGAGAATTTCAGCCGGCAATGACCTCCAAAAAGGTTTTATCCCCAGAGGCTGGCCTCAGACACAGAAAGGTTTTTACTTGAGCAACTTTTGGACCCCTCTGACATGGAACAGGGTTTGTTACAAAGACTCATAAAAATTCTATGAGTGGTGGGTACATACAGGCATTTTCTTCTTCTTCTCTGTCTTTTCCGTACGTTTGAAAATCCTCTTTAAAGGTTACTGAGTTCAGTCCCTCTTATTGTCACTTGATTTTCAGCTCAGAAGTTTCCCTATAATTTAAATTATAAAATTCCTTCTTCAGTTTCCCTGCTTAGTTGTGTTTTCTCTCCGGAATGCGGTCCCCCTAAAATGGTTACTTCTTAGACTGGCGCTTCACACAACACCAGATTGCATCACACCCTCATTGAAAGGACCTCCTTGGGGCGCCTGGGTGGCTCAGTGGGTTAAGCCGCTGCCTTCGACTCAGGTCATGATCTCAGGGTCCTGGGATCGAGCCCCGCATCGGGCTCTCTGCTCAGCAGGGAGCCTGCTTCCTCCTCTCTCTCTGCCTGCCTCTCTGCCTGCTTGTGATCTCTCTCTGTCAAATAAATGAATAAAAAAATCTTTAAAAAAAAAAAAAAGAAAGAAAGGACCTCCTTGTGCAGAGTTGGGGGGCTCTTGGAGGATGAGAAACACCACTTTTTAGCACATGGGGGAAAAAAATCCTTGAGCTGTTTTGTTATTTTAATACTTTATCTTTGGCAGAGCAGAAAGTCTTTTTTAGGAATCCTCTCTAAAACGATTAGCCATCTGACTATTGCCGAGCAAATAATAGGTGCTCAATAAATATCTTAAAAATAGATTAAATTACTAGGCCCTTCTAAGTGAAAGATAACGTGAGTCATTTAAAACAGAAAGCGATGGGTATAGTTTCCAACTGCTCCTCTTTTGAGCTCATTAGAAATCATAGAAAAATGGGAAGATGGGGGAAAGTTCTGACACTGTTATGGAAACTGCATTCATGAGAGCAGATTGTAATTTTGTGTACAGTGGTTTGATGTACAATTATTCGAGAGATTTACTGTCACCACGGTTTAAAGCCATGTTGTTACCGTAATAGAAGACTGGCCCGGGGGCCTCATCTGATACCTATAACTCTCTAGCATCTCCTTTGCTCTTTCATCAGCAAGTTCACGTCTGTCCCCCACCCCCAAACTCTGCGCTGCAGTCTTGGCACACATCCCTAACCTAAACTCCAGCCAATTCCTTAACAAGACACTTTCTCCCCTTCACCTGCCTGTTGCCTCTTGTTCTCAGACACTGCTCCCTGAAATCAGGGGCTTTCGGTGAGTTAAAAAGGGAAATATAGAATTACCTAGCTCTACCAGTATTTTAAGTGTTCTTGTAGACTTAATGAGAGCTCTTGTACAAAACCACTCCAACTCTTTCTTAAGATATGCTCATTATTTTTTTTTCTCTGTTTGATTGAACTGTTGACCTTCTGGATAAAGGACTAGTTATTACCTCAAGTATGTTTGGAACTATTCTTGCCCTAACCATTCTAAAATGTAATTAGCATTAAGACATTATTGTAGGAGCCCATCCCCTTGGGCTGGGATCTCATTAGACAGCACAAACTGAACAGAATATTGTACGTGGTCCACACTCAGAGAAAAAAAATCTCTAAGAAAAATCTGTGGCACTGGGGTAAAGTTAAAACTGGCGATTTCGTGAGCCCTCTTTTGCTCATTTATTTGATTTGTCTAAGGATCCGAACAGAGCAAGGATTGTGGTTCTTCTGTTTAAAAAATGAAAGCAACTCTTTTCTCAGAACTCTGCTTAGGCAATGGGGCTGTTCTCACAGCTCCAGGTCAACAAAAACCTAAATAATCCATTTTAGAGCTCTAGCTCGTCCCCCTAAGAAACGCATCTCATTTTAAGGCATGACGCCACTTACCTGGGATCAACAGAGATGATAGAGAATGAGTATTCTCCAGGAGGTAGTGAACCAAGGTGGGGAAAACCAAGGCCCAAGCAGGTGTAATATAACTCATGGGTTATTCATGCTCCATGCCCCATCTCTTCCACTGTAGAAAAAAGCCTTTCATTTTTTGAGTTGAAAACCATTTAAGGCTTCCTGCTCATTTATTTCAATATGTGTTCCTAACTCTTGGACCAGTCCCAACAGTTATAAAGCCTTCTATGAATAATAATGAAGCTCTTCATTCCTGGGGGTCCCAAAGGTTATCATTTCTAGTTCATTGCAGGGTCCTTTGGATGCCCCAGTCGAGCCCTAAATGCTTGGAACCTTCAGGAGAAAGCTTGCCCGATTCTGCCATTCACCTCCTTTATAAGTTTATCATGTGTTTTAATGTGCAGCGATATGTCATGTGAACAGTAATTTCTCATTATTATCACAACATTTTTCCTTAATTGCAAAACTATATCTGACCCAAATTTATTCTTGTCATGGCTTGTGTGTGCAAGCAGAGTCTCGTTTGCCTCTACAATATATTAATAGTGTATTAATTAGCTTCCCAGTGCTGCCCAAACAAGGAACAGAAAGGATTTATCTAAATCATAAAACATGAAATGAAGCTAACACTTTGTTAATTATATTTTAAGGGCAGTGTCGGCATTAGGTAGCAGAATGAAATTTAGGCCAAATTTTTGAGAGAAAATAACAGAAAACAGCGCTCAATTAAGAAAACATTTGTTTAGCACCTACTGTGTTCAAATTCTGAGAGGCAAAATAGGCCAAGACAAATATAATTGGCCCATTTAGTTCTAGAGTCATAGTTGAAAGGCAATAAAGGGAAAGGTAATATAAGTATTTTGATTTAGTGTTAATTAGCTTAAATATATTAGACTGAACCATATGAAACTGACAATGTCAGACCATTTTTCACCAAAGGAAGTGGCAATTTCACACGATTCAACCTAGTATCAATGTACTCTTAACCTATACCAGCTCCTAAAACACTATCTTGTTCATTTTCTTTCCATTTTCTTAAGTTATTCATTTCAGATTTAAGCTGTCATTATTCGAAAATCAATACAAGGTAAATACAGGTCAGAGATTTTACTCCCACTTTTTATATTTATTTTTGTAAACTCAAAATTAACATATACTTAGCAGATCTAAAATGTCTGATTATATTAAATACTTTTCTTTATTTGATTGAGAGTCATGGACCTTGCTACCTGTCCCTCAATTCCTCAAAAATCAATTTTTCATGCCATTTCCATTGTGATATTCATGCAAAACCATCACTTCTGTTCCTTTCTTTTCTGCAGAGATAACTGTTTGGTTGCCCAACACTCTGCTTGTTTGAAATATTTCTGTATAGGAGATTAAATCTAACACCTAATCTGCCCCCAAATTACAGGTTTCTGAGAAGTCAGAACAGGTTACCATACATGTATTCCACTAAATCCATTCCTTTAATTCCTTCAACATTTAACAAATAGTTAAGCACCTATTTTGCATAAGCACTGGAGTTGGTCCTCTGCTAAGTAAGCGGTTGTATGAACAAAGGTGTGTGCATGAATAAAAATACAAATTTCATGCTACCTAAATACCAGGCACTGCTCCAAGCACTTGACACGTATCAATCTATTTAACTGTGCTCAATGGTGTGGGTGCCATTGTCCTGTCCATTTTAAAGATGAGGAAACTGAGACCGGAAAGGTTAAGTGAGCTTCTAGAACCCAAAAGTTTAACCAAAGGCACCAATAATCTATCTAGTCATTGTGGGGGACCCGGTGTTAAAAAGAAAGTATCTCTCCCAGACTATACCAACTCAGGCTGACTTGTGTATGTCAGAAAACATGGTCCCCCTAGGTCTCCTTCCAGCTCAGGACACTAAAACACGCCTCCTTGAGGCCCTCAGCACACACCAGGACACATTCGCTGACCTACACATTCTTGCAGAGTCACATCTTAACCCGAACCTTATCGCAGTGCTGCCGAAGGCCAGGCACTATCAAGAAAATGTTCACTCATCTTCTTCCCGTTAGGCCCCATGTGTGAACACTGATAGCAGATCTAAATTCGAAGAAAATCAACAGAAGTCATCTCAGTCAACCTGAAAAGTGTAGTGACTCATTCACACCCTTTCACAGGGCTCCTACTGGGCTGCCCTGGTTCCCCGGAACCAGCCTCCAGGCCTCCTGCAGCGCGGGGCCTGATCACTCTCTCCTCCAAGGACCACATGAGCCTTGACCTCCGGGTGCTAGGCCTCTGATCTGCTCAGCCAGCTGCCCCTGCTCTGTGCTGCTGACAACCCCACTGCTTCTGTCCCCGGGGCAGGCTAAACAAAGTTGCCTTGGAAAAAAAATAACAGGGAAGAAGATGCTGACTTTTCAGCCCCAAGAGTATATTCCTTCACTCTGGAGCTAAAATCATAACATCTAAATTTGACTCGACTTGAGTCTGCTCCTGTAAACCGTGTTTGCAGACTGCCGAAAACAATACAGAACCACTCAACATCTCATTAGAAAGACAAGAGCTGGTGAGCCAACTCACTAGAACAAAGAAAAGAAAAGCAGGTTCTCGAATTTCACCACGCACGTAGGCACGCACGTGTGCACACATGCACGTGTGCACACGCATGCACACGCACTGATGTAGTGAAGCCCATGAGATGGTCAAGTGGCCCTGACTGTGAAGGGCAGTTACGTATTCAAGGATTTTCTTGTGCTAATTTAAGTGAGCCACAGGAGCTTAACTGAGCTAAGCCTCAGGTCTCCACCCTGAGAGAACAGTCTGGTTTCTGTGTCTGCCTCTAGTAAAGCCATGAGCAAAGTACGGAAGAGCAAGGACTCAGGGGCCAGACAGCCCTGGCTGGGATCTCAGCTCCACCATCGTTCGCTGTGCGACCCCGGGGAGTTCCTTAACCATCAGTAATGGTGCCTCCACTTCCTCGCCTGTAAAACCGGAGTTAATACAACTGAAATTGACCTGCACGGGTTTGTCGTGAGGTTGGGGGGAAGTAACACATGGGGAGAGGTTTAGAACAGTACCTGGCTCTGAGTAAGTCCTCCTCACATGCCAGTTATTTGTAAGAGTAACTTGAAATGAGCTCCTGTAACCCACTTGAAATTGAGTTCCTTTTTTTTTTTAACTTAAATTTTATAGCGCTGTGATCTCCTTTTTTTTTTTTTTTCTTTTGTGTGCATGCAGATGGAGGGTGTTTAGTCGTCCTTGGAATACAATCTTTCCTTTCATTAAGACCCATTATTAAGTCTCTTCAAGTTTCTCTCCTGCAGTAAATGATCCAGATTATTTAATTGTTCGCTTTACATGCTCTAATCATTTATTTGAACTTCTCAACTGTCCAGAGTTAGTACGCACAGAAATATCATCTAGGAAACCTTGATTTTGAAATTCCTTATCATCTGCAGTCCATGAGCTCAAATGTTTAAAATCCATTGTTTGGATTCTTTACTGTATTGGCCAGCTGGTTTTCCTCCACTACTCTGCTACAGTGCCCTCGTTTCTGACTTCATAGCTTAGCATGAGCCAAAACAGAGAGGACCATAGGTCATTCATTCATTCATTCATCCAGTATTTATCAGGGGCCTACTACGGGCCAGGCACTGTGCTGTGTGATAAAAGTACAAACAAGACACTCTCTACTTGGAGGAGTGTAGCTTGGGAAGGAAGACATAGAAGTAAACAAACCACTGCAAAAGTCTTCCATGAGATGCTTTCCTTGACTTGAGAAGGTACCAGGATATCCTTGGGGCAGAAGGGAGGGAGAACTTAGCTCTACTTGGTAGATCTGGGAAGGTTACACAGAGAGGGTGACTTTGGAGCCATATTAACGAGTGGCAAGGATCAGAGAGAAGGAGGAGGAGTCTTCAAGGAAGAAGAAACACCTAGTAACAATATGC
The DNA here is from genome assembly GCF_002288905.1 of Enhydra lutris kenyoni. Taxonomy (NCBI): domain Eukaryota; kingdom Metazoa; phylum Chordata; class Mammalia; order Carnivora; family Mustelidae; genus Enhydra; species Enhydra lutris. Next base: position 8,697,240 of record NW_019154139.1, on the reverse strand, counting down.
ACATCACATCGCCAGAGAACCTTCCATGGTGCTGTTATGACTGGGCCCTCGGGTCTAGGAAAGATTCAGAGATATAAGGCTACAGAAAGTCAGCAGGGAATGTCGATGTCACATGTAAAGAGCAATATATATATTCCTTTCTAGTTATTTTTTTAATACCCCTTCATGTGTATGACATATATGAGTTAAATAATATTCATGGAGGAGTCTTCATATTTTTAAGATTTTATTTATTTATTTGACACAGAGATAGAGCTCACAAGCAGGGGAGCAGCAGGCAGAGGGAGAAGCAGACTCCCCACTGAGCAGGGAGCCTGCCGCAGGGCTCGATCCCAGGACCCTGGGATCATGACCTGAACCAAAGGCAGACATTTAACCGACTGAGACACCCACGTGTCCCTTCGTTTTTAATTTTCTAGAAAATGATTTTTCAAGTACAATAGGATGTTAGCATCATTTCCATATTTGTGCCTGACACAATATTTTTCTACTTATTTGTTTACTTATTTATTAGCTCTCTCCCTTTTATTAGCTGTCTCCCTCCACTAGCAGGTAGTCTCCATGAGGTCAGGGACTTTGCCTCTTTTGTTCAAGTCTACATCCCCAGCACCTAAAACGGTGTTTGACTCATGATAAGGTCTCAATAAATATTTGTGGAGTAAATGAATAAATTTCCTTGTGGGTGAAAAGAAACAATCATACCCTTTACTAATGGGGGGTGGGGGGGAGAAAGAAACCTGGACTTAAAACAGTTTTTCATGAGCAGATCCAATTTGCAAAAATGGAACTGAAGTTTAAAAGCTATTTTTCTTCTCGAAGCTCTGCTTCTGGGAGAATCACAGCTGCCAGCTTCGGTGGTGGTTTTCACTGCCCAGTTCCAAATTCTGCACAGTTGTACATATTGGCAGGGCTCAGCTTCCTTAAATGCTCTTGGATCAGTAAGGAAATGGTGATTTTCCTTATTGATTTAATACCAGTTCCTCTTCTGTGAAAAAGCCCGTGCGCTCCTCAGTGGAACATACAATAAAAACCGAACACTGGGGGCCATACATTAAGTAAGTCACTCATGTTCCTCTTCAGTCGTGTGATGTTAAACCATTTCTACTTTTGAGCTGGAGCGTTCAATCATTCTTCCCTTTAAATTTAGCAGAGTGATTATTCCTCCTGGTGGATCGTACCTGTGCTCCTTTCGATCTGCACAATAGCTCATTCCCGGATGAACTTTAAGCTCTGAGGGAATGCCTCTAAAATACTGTTTATGAATCGTCGGAGAAATGTTTCACATCCTTTTTACTCTAAAATGGTTATACCAAACCACTCTCTCCAACGTTTCCATTTTCCAAGAAGACAGAAAAAGGACTTTGGGCCACAGGGCTGTGATGACACAGTAATAATTCTACTTGCCGTGGATTTTACTCAGTGGCCTCCTGGAGGCTGCAATGGAGGAAAGCCATTGTCAGCAGTTATCTACCATGAGCAGGGTACCGAGCTCGGTCCATAGACTGCAAGGAGGAGGGAGGCTTGGTACCTATCCTCTGGAGCTTACAATTTACCTGGGGAAGTAAGACACAAACCACAAAGTGAAATTAATGGTCGCTAATGAACGACACACTAAGGGCCACACAGGATGCCGAAGAGAACAGGGCAGCCAGACTGCGTTCCTAGAAGAGATGGTCTTGAATTTGAGTTGGACCTTTAGCGGGGGGGCTGGAGGGGGAAAAAGCAGAGCAGGAGGAATCTCCGTGGATGCCATTGCCCAGGGTCCCACCTGGCTGAGGCGGAAGTTGCGCTGGTAGGGTAGGGGGTAGATTGAGGGTGGCCTCGAATGTCGTTCTAGGAACTTAGTGCCTGATTCTATACGTGAAGAGGAATCAGTAAGGGTTTTTGAGCAGAAAGGATATAAGCTCAGCAGTGCTTTAGAGAGATGTAATCAAGCAGCGATCCGTGCTATGAATTTAATTGGGGGCTCTTCAGAACTCAGATAATGAGACCCTGACCCAGGCTAGGGACAGTAGGATAGCTCCATCATGCAGCACACTCTCGTGAAGGCTGCTTAGGGGCGTCTGCTGAGCTGCACTCAACATGCCTGTCCATCTCTGTGCCGTAAGACAGTGGTGCTGGGGTACCGTGTGCTGCTTGGAAGTGGGCTTGTGACTTCAGAGCCCCGTGGTCCGCACAGGGAACAGGCCGAGCTGTGATCTGCGCACGAACCTCAGAGACTCAGGCAACTTGCCCTCTAAAAGCTGGGAAGAGCCCTAGAGCCCACAGAGTCCGTGCCCTCAGTGCACTCCTGCAGAAGGCAGCCCTTGCCCGGGTTCACACAGCTAATCAGTGACAGGTGTGGTGACTTTCGGCCCGTGGGCAGTGCTTCCAAAGCAGGTTCAAATTCTGCTTTGCGGTGTGCGTGGACGAATTCTGGCACAATCCAGAAGAATTTTAGTCCTAACTGAGGTAGTTGAAGCTCCTTTCCTTACTCGCCCCCAGGTCCTCCCGGCCAGAGCCAGTCCCCTGCCTGAGCCCCCACTTCTTTTTTGTTAACCCCTGGCCTCCGTGCTTTCCCTGAACACCCTCGGGCTTCTAGACCTCCTCTGCTCACACCCTGCTGTTTCTTGCATCCTGCCTCGATTATGCTATCTCCTTTGGAACACTTTACAGCAACAGCCCAGGTGTCACCACCTTCAGGAGACCCTCTACACACATCATGGCCTCAGCCCCTTCCTAGGTAGACTAAGGTCTCCCTCCTCAGCCCCCCATGCCACCTTGCACAGGGCTCTCTCCCTGTTGTCTTATTGTTGGCTCTCTCCATGATGTCTTATCATCGCCTGCCTCCCACCCTTCAACTGTGAGCTCCCTGAGGGCAGGGACGTGGGTGTGCATCCCTGGACATGCAGCATCTAGCACATTCTAAGCCACATACTGGCACATACCAGGCATTCACACATCTGATGAATGAATGAACGAATGAACGAATGAGTGACATTTGCCTTCTTGGTGCATTCATTTATTTAACACATTTATTAAGCAACTACGTATGATCAGCACTGTGGTAGTCGCATTTACATGTCAAAATATACCAAGGCCCTCAAGTTCCAAATTATGTGTGCATCAGTCATGCATGTGGAATGTTAACATGCGCGCGCAGCGGAGACCGCATCCGCATCTACAAATACCGAAGCTAGCAAACGCAGGAAACTGCGCGCCAGATGTCCCTGAAATTTACAAAGAACCAAGCACCAAAAATGACAGCTAGCTCCATAAGGCCTGTAAGAGAAAAAGAGAAAAACGTAAGAGAACAAAAGACCCTCCAGCAGAAGGAAGTGGCTATGGTTTCTTTTTTTTTTTTTTTTTTTTTTTCTCTATGCCCTAGAGCTGGGGGTGGGGAAGATTTAGAAAAGCATTCTATGCTGGGCAGGTTCCTGTAAGTCTGAGTTCCTCAAGGGCTGGCTCTTAGGAGCTGTTAGGAAAATCCATTGCCATGCAGGAGTCGGGGGACTGTTTTTTCATTCTACCGGAAATTGTTAGTGGGGACTGCCTTAGTGGCCCCTTATTGCTTTGCCTGATAGAGAGACAGCAGGTTCACCCAAGCAATTCTGGAGCTCTGATCACTGCCAATTAGGGGAGCATTGTCTGGCTGCCATAATCAAGTGAGTATAAATATATTTATTGTGATTGGAAGGGGGAAGGGAGACAGCAGAAGCTGCCACCCCTTGCCTCAATCCCGGCCTGGATCAGACTGAGCCTTTCTGTCCCCTGGTGCCCAGGAAGTGGTCACTGGCTCTCTGAAGTGGAATGCATGGCTGAGCATTCAAGCTGAGAACTGTTTTTCCCAGAAGGGACCTTGTCTCTCCTTATTTTTTTTTTTTCCTTGCTTCTTCTCCTCTTTTTCTCATTTGCTTCCGTGGAAGCTGAAGAGAGAGGAGAAACCAGACGCCACGGCAATCACATTTTAATTCTGCCCTGCTTCCCCCACTTAGCTTACCTGCAGCTCCGGGACCGCAGGCAGGACTCACACTCCCCTTGCTGCCTGGCCGGGTGTTCGAGGCTGTCTGGCACAGGATTTATTTCCTTGTCGGTTGGGGAACTTTTGTGGGAATATCTATGATGCGTCTCAGAGCTGGGGTTGAAAGACCCTGATAAAAATAGTTTTCTGCAGCGGACTGATAGGGGAGGGATTTCTCACATTGAAATGGCTAAAAGGGAAGGCACATTTAGTCACATCTGGTGGCGTTCTTGTCTGACTGGAGAGCAGGGTCTGTGTAAGCATCTGCACAGATCTGAAAACACAGGCTGCCTCTAGTCAGCCCCAAACAAATGGTTGGGTCGGATACAGACGGCCAAAATACACTGTCACGGTCCAGGTCAACGGCAGAACGGATCTCAGGGCTGAATTTCAAACTCTTGTCCGTGCAGGGCAAGTCCGTCAAACACAGGATGGGTTTTCTCACCCTTGACCCTTGGCTAACGGGCCTGATAGAGCTGAGCTGATTTCGGCTCTTTTCCTCCACTCTCATCCTGTAAGGGCTGCTCGGTCGCAGCACCTGAGGGGCAGGAGACCCTTCCCCATGGCTACGACAGAGTCAGGAGTCCCCTTCCCCCTTCCTTGTGTCCTGTTCCTTTCAGCCTCTAGTTTGTCTTCCCGACTACGAATTGCCCTCAGCCTGCCTTCTCCAACTGGACGGAAACTGTTTTATTACCGGTAGCACAGATATGGTACGTGACACCATAAGGGAAAAGTATAGATACACAAAATACATTTCTAGAGATCACTCAGCCTGAAGGCATCTGACCACCCTTATCCAGCCTGTTCCTGCTAAATTGTTCCTTCCTCAGCTGCTCAGAAATTGTCAAGGCCAATTGTCAAATTCCTCTCACCCAGCTACCAGAAAGGAGTATTTTGCTGAATTTTTGGGTCTTAATGGAATAAACACTTCATTTTTCTGTTTTCCACCTCTTGCCAGATATATCGTTTTTTGAGAACTGGAGCTCATTTATCTCCAAGGGAGAAAAAAAAAGTCATTCCATATTTACTGGTTAACAAATTGCCACTTAGAGGAAAATAAAAAAGCAGAGAAACTCTCACTGTTAATAGATGGGTTCTTTGCCTTGGCCGAACCCTGGCTGATGGACAGCCACTGTTCCCTTCGAGTTGGCTGCATTTTCTCTCAATGGTTTTTGTTTCCTTGAAGCAAAGAGATGTCTTGATTCTTTCTTTGTTTGATCCTGCTTTTGAGGAATGTGCCAGTATCCTTTGGGTCTGTTTCTTTTGTGTGCTGATTCGATTAAACCCCGTACATTTGTTGAGGAGCCTATTGTATTGGGTGCTGTAGGTTCCTCTGAAATCATCCCGACCTGAAAGGTGGATGGGGCACGTATCTGAATGATAACTCCCTCCTAATCCTTTGGTTTTCTGCTGTGTAGATGAGGGCGGGAAATAGCATCTAGCAAGACACACAGCCTTGTCGGAAACCGAGCCTGGGTTCAGTAGTCAGTGAGACCTGGTTGTAGGGCACCTCCCTTTCCCTTCTGAGTCATAGTCATCGTTAGAGATCCTGATGGGGACAGCAGAGCCATCGGTTCTTCTGTCCTTTGCTGTTCTCCATAACTAGAAGCCAAACAGACAGCAAAGAGTCTGGTCTGACCATATAATGTTGGTACAAGTTACAGATCACTATAAGAAGGTATTTTTGGCCTGAGGATTGAGGTGGCGTTTAGGTGTTGTATTTGAGGCACATCATTTGGTTACAGGGATAAAAACCTCTTGAACACCCATAAAGGTCTGGATCTGGTTGGACATTACATCTTACCTCATTTTGATTCTTTTTACTCAGGGTGCTTCCTGCTAAGAAATGATAAAAGATAAAGGTCTCATTAATAGTATTGTACCGGTGTCAGTTTCCTGGTGTTGATGCTGTACTGTGATGGTGTATGGGGTCACCATTGTGGGAAGAGGATGAAGAAGACAGGGGAACTCTCTGGACTATTTCTGCAATTTTCTGTGGGTCTATAATTATTTCAAAATAGGAAGTTTAATGAGAGGGAGAATATGGAATGGCAATTGGGAGACATGGGTACTCATCTTGGTTTTACTTCCTGGGGCTGAACAAATATTTACATTTTATTTGCCTCTTCCTCTCCTTTTTTGCATATAGATTTTGTGAGGAATCAGCAATAAAAGGGCTCATTTTTCTGTAGAAGACAAAAAAAGAAGTAGAAGAGCCAAGAGAACTCCTGCCAACATCGGGCTAGAAGGGCTATTTCTTATCTCCCTTCATCCTCTTTACCTACACAAACTTATCTTCTGCACTCCCACTCACTTTGTTCTTCCTTCTCATTCAAGGGGAGATACTTACAAATGAATTCCTCTACCTACACAAGGCATCCAGCCCTTCCTTGTGTTTCCAGAACTCAGTCCTTGTACATAATTGCCCCATGTGAGTTCCTTCTAAACCTGGGTTTTAATAACTGTCTCTATAAGACTAGGTTCCAACTGTCTATGTCTACTTAGACTTCTATGCTGAGATCCTCGCCTATATATCCAACCCCTGCCTAGGAATCTCTACCTAGATGTTTCTCAAGCATTTCAAACTTTTTCCAGATTATCTTTTCTTCCCTTAGTGCCTTATCTCTGAAAATGTTATCTCCATCTACCATGTTGTCCACAGCAGAAAGATGAGAGCCATTCCAGATCCGTGTTGGTTGATATGGTAGCTGGTAACCACATGTACTATTAAGTACTTCAAATATGGTTGGTCCAAACCAAGATATATTGTAACTGTAAAATACATACCGCACTTAGTTCAAAAAAAAGAATGCAAAATATTTCAGTAATATTTTATATTGATTTCATGTTGAAATGATAGTATTGGGGATATATCATGTCAAATAAAATAAATTATTAAAAATAAATTTTTAAATATGCTAGTGAGATATTTAAAGTGACATATGTGGCTCACATTTGTGGCTTGCATATTTCTGTTGGAGCGCGCTCCTCTAGACTCTTCTCTGCCTTCTAGCCATTGATAGTTGGCCACAGTAATAGGTCACCATATTAGTTAAGTGCACAGGCTGAATTTGAATCCTGGCTCCAACATGTTTTGACACATGTGACCTTAGACAGTCTTTTCACTTATTTGCACCTTAGTTTTCTCGTATATGAGATGGATAGAACAACGGGTCTTACTTCTCAGGACCTTGCAAGTGTTAAATGAGATAGCATGTAAAGCACTTACTATTGAGACAAAAACCCAAGGTGCAGGGAAGAAGCCAGGTCTCTCGCTGTCATATGAGGCCCCATCGTTTCTGGCCAAGACCCCTGTGGTGGTTTCTTTGTCTTCAGTTTGACCCCGCCCCCAGTCCTTCATACTGCTGCCAGATTAAACATTCCCCTAATGAAGATGTTATCAACAATTTCCGTGATTCCCCTTTACCCACGTCATGAGGTCTAATGTTCTTGGCATGCTGTGCAAGGACCTCTGTGGCCTGCCCCCACCCGAAGCACCAACCCCAACCCCCGCCAGTCCACGATGGTTATAATGAACCAAATGTGCTCCACAATTCCTATTTACATGGATCATTCCCTCCATCAGTGACGTCTGTGCCCTCTACTAGTCCGTAAGACTCAGTTTCTTTGTCATCTCACTTGGAAAGCTCCCCCAGCCCTTCCTGCACCTGTACCCATCCCAGGCTGGATTAGGAACCACTCCTCTGGGCTCCTCAACCACGTGAAGTTTAGCTCTGTTAGCACACATCTCTCATTTCTTGGTCAACTTCTCTGTCTTTCCTTCGAGAGTGGGAGCCAGCTGAGTTCTGGGACCGCTTCTCTAATCCGCTCTGATCTCCATGTGGAATTCAACACCTGGCACAAAGTAGGGCCTGGAGGATGTCTGCTGAGTGAATGCATAAAGCAGAGGAGATACTCCGAGAGAGAGCAAAGTGAAAGCCCCGTGAGGTCCAGCAGCAGAAAATGTGAGAACCAGACCGAGGAGAAGTCACCACCGCTTGGCCATGCAGACAGAGTTGGGAGAGAAAAGAATCTGGATGAGGAGTCAGTAATGGAGGATTTGAAATGAACGAGAATAAAAAAGAGGGGCACCTGGGTGGCTCAGTGGGTTGAGCTTCTGCCTTCGGCTCAGATCATGATCTCAGGGTCCTGGGATCGAGTCCCGCATCGGGCTCCCTGCTCAATGGGGAGCCTGCTTCTCCCTTTCTCCCTGTAATCTCTCTCTTTCTCTCTCTCAAATGAATAAATGAAATCTTAAAAAAAAAAAAAAAAGGAGAGAGAATAAAAAAGAGGAGATCATAAAGGGAACAGAAGCACATTAAGTACTGTTGGGGATTCAGAAGCTTCTCTACAGTAGTTCCAGGAAGCGGCAAGGCTCTAGAAAAGCACAAATCACATTTAAAAATTAAAAAAAAAAAAAAAAAGGATGAAGTATCAGCAACCGATTCAAGGATTATTTGTCATTGGGACTAGAGACACGGTAACACAAGTAAATGTCAACCTGGTGACTATGTGATGGGACTACTAATAATTCACTGGGGCCGGTGCCCAGGAGGTTTTTGCGATTTTTTTGTTTGTTTGTTTGTTTGTTTTTTACTGTGGTGCAAAGGCCAAGCATGGAAAAATTTAACAAGTTATAGATATGAGAGCACAGATAGTGAATTTGAGAATAACAATGCAAAATGCCAGAATAATCACAAGAGAAACGTCTGAATGCGTAGGAAGGCTTAGAGGAGTCCCGTTTTACCGCAAGTATGGATTACAAGAAAATTCACTTGCAGAAACACAAATTCCAATCTATCACACCCACTTATCAAAACCCATAGTATGCCAGAATGCTTAACAGGAAAAGCGTGCCTTTTGGCCACACCACGTGGAAAGTAGCAAATAACACACGAAAGGCAGAGCAGGTGGGAAGTGTGACAGTTTTGTGGCTCCCCGCATATATGAATGAGAGAATATTCACTTCCCCATGCAAACCATAACCTTCACAGGAACACCTAAAAGCTTCATTCCAAGACCTCGAGTCTCATGCCACAAGTTGGCCCACTCCCCAGTTTTTATGTCAGAGACCCTGTAGGGCAAGCATTGTGTGAGATGAAAGGCAGCGGGCAGAACAGAGAGGAAGGGTGGAAAGGTCAGATGACTCCTTGCCATCATTTTTAACAATGCACCATCTACCCCTGTGAGATTTTGTGGACAAGGTAAACATTTGGGATATACTTATACTAGAAAACTTACACTAAAGAGATGCCTGGGTGGCTCAGTCACTTAAGTGTCTGCTTTCAGCTCAGATCATGATCCTAGAGTCCTGGGATCAAATCCCGAATCAGGCTCCTTGCTCGACAGGAAGCCTGCTTCTCTCTCTGCCTGCTGCTCCCCCTGCTAGTGCTCTCTCTGGCAAATAAATAAATAAAATCCTTAAGAAAGAAAGAAAGAAAGAAAGAAAGAAAGAAAGAAAAAAGAAAACTTATACTAGAAAATTTGTCTGAAATTCAAATTGAACTGGACATTCTGTACTTTATCTAGCAAGCCTACCTAGTGAGGGATACATTTTCTCACTCATTCTTCCTGAGAGCCAGTCTCTCAGTCATTGCCAGCTATTGAGGAATACACTTAAAGCACAATAGCTAGCAGGCATAAAGGGCCCAATGTACACCAGGCACCATACTAAGTATTTTAGATGGATATCTCAAATACCCAGATATCTTCACAAGAACACGAAGGTGGGCACTATTATTATTATTATTATTATTATTATTTTAAAGATGAGAAATATGAGACTCAGAGACATGAAGTAACTTGCTCAGGATCACCCAGAGGGCCAGTGGTACAGCCAGCATTTGAACTCTGGTAGCTAGACTCCAAAAGGTCAGGTGCTTGCCCATCTCACTGAACGTGGTGGCAGCACCAAGCAAGGGGTAAATACAGTGAGTCCCCCAGGAGAATAAGAGAGCATGAGAGCATAGGGCGTGACAAGGGCAGACATTGAGTAAGGCTTAGAAGGGGCAGTTGCAGTTAGACTTGATGTCTTTGTTTATGTTAGAAAAGTGTGCCCCTAACTTTAGGCAGATGCAGCCCCACATCAGGACTCCCAAAGCTTGATAGAAGAGCACTGGTTGGATTTTAACCCCCACTGCAGCCTCAGCCACGGGCCCTTGTGCAGTAAACAACCTGCACAACTGTACATAGTAGCCTGAGTTAGGTGGCAGAGGGAGAACAGGTGTAGAGGTGAGGGTGCAGAAGGAGTGCTTAGAGAATAATGAAAAGCCATCCTAAGGCATATGTGCATGGGTGTATAGTATTCTGAAGTCTGTTTAGAGAGATGTGTTAGGGAAGAGATTGTTAAGGCCTGAAATGGCAAAAGGAGAGTCTTGAGTGCATCTGGGAGGTAGCATGACAACATGGCATCGACAAATTCTAAATGGGAAAATGACTCTCAGAAAGTGTGCGCCAGAAAGCTTCAACGTACAGGAGTCTTTTCTCCAACAAGCAAGTGTGATAGGAGGGGGTGGAGAATGGGGGCACGGGAGAGAAGGTGACAGCAGCCTATTTAAAAGACATAAAAGGAAACTCAATGGGCTGGAGAAATGGACAAGGAGTGGGGAACAGAAGACAAAAAAGAGGGCAAGTGAGTGAAAAGACGAATTTCTTCCACGTTGGATTTCCCCAAGCATGATCCTGAAAGAGTTGCTGACCCTGTTGTGGTTTATGTTCTTTTCCTATAAGGTTATTAAACTGCCATTTAAGGAAAGAGCACAGGCACAGCCCAGGTTGATCTCAGCAAGGCATTTGATTGCATTTTTCATGAGACCCTAGAGAAGAAAATGCAGAAAAACACGGCAGAATGATAACTACTTCATCTGGTGGGTTTGGAGCCGATGCTGAGCGCGCACTGATGAATACATTCGTGGCGACCTGGAGGGAGTCATTCAGTAAGAAACTGAGTTCAGAGATATAACCAGTTTGTTTATGATCACACAGCTGGTGAGTGAGGGAGCCAGGACTCAAGCCCAGCTCTGCCTGACTCCAAAGCCCACGTGTCAGTTATGAAATAAAGACCAAAACGGCATTAAGCTTGCTTGTGAGAAAAGAGTCGGGAGAGACACAGAGGGGAGGAATAGAAATCCATGCCCAGACGAATCATAACGGATGGAGGAACTGGCCGGCAAGGACCAAAACAAGATCAAAATAAAAAAGATTAAGTTTGAACCTCACATCCTGGCTCCCAGAAGCCTCTTGCAGATGCGAAGTGGAGGGGACTGGCGTGACCCCTCCTCGCGCTGGGGAACATTTGTGCTTTCGTCCCAGTGCCTGCTGTCGGACCCCGAACGGCCAACAGAGTAACAGTGGTGAAAGCTCTGTTGTGCAGAGGAAGTGATTAAACAGTGCTCTTGCACTGAGCCCAGCTGAGACCGTTTCTCGAATACGGAGCTGACTTCTAGGTAACACATTTTAAGAAGAACATGGACAAACTGTGACATCACCTGAAGGAAATGACCCGGAGAGCAAGAAGTCTGAGCCTCGTTCCATGGAGGGTGGTGGAGGAGCCAGGGATATAGTCAAGGCTTAGAAACAAGAATTTGCAACTTGCAAGCGTCATCTTCATGCATTCAATTTCTTTTCCTCCTCAGGGCAGAATTCAGACTAAAATTTACAGTGAGATATTTGGTTCGATAGAACCAACTCACCAAGCTGCTTAACTGCTTCCGGTTCCATCTTTCCTATGACCATTCTCCATCATCTCAATAAATTAAGAAAAGACAGGGCCAACTTTCTGGGTCACCTCCAACTTGGAGAGCCTAAGGTTTAGGGGATCAAGACTGGCAGTTGAAAAGGAGGAGACTACCTTAAGCAAAGCAAATACAGGTGTTCCTCAGTTCAAGCGAACTCAAATCATGACCTAAATTTCCAAAAAAGATAAAATATTATAACTGTTCATCTGACAGAAGTAATGTGCGACAGCAGCTTTCTAGTACCTTTATGGGGTGACTTGATACATAAAAATGTAATTACCTCCAGCGATCGGAGGGATAGATTTATTGAATGAAACCAGGTAAACTGTTGTATGGGTTAACATCCACTTTGGCAAGCTTTGAGACCAGCGAACTAAAAAATGACCCGCATTCCAGTATTAAGTGGAGGCCCGGGAATGTAAGTAAAAGTGACAAGAAGATTGAAACAGTTGTGGTCACGGAGTCATCTACTCTCTGGTTTTGTGCTCTGCCTGAGTAAGAATTAAGGTGGCACAGGGCGCAGATTTCGAGAGAAGGAAGAGAGGGTGCTGAGCAGCCTTGTCGCTTTGGGGGAGATGTTACAGCCCTGGTGACGACAGGGCAAGAAGACAGAGGCTTTCATATATATATATGATAAATGAGCCAAGCGTTCAGAGCCTGAATCAATAAAAACATGAAATGAACAGACGGGAAGAGAAGGAAAAGAGAACATGAAGGCACCATAAAATCCTGGTGATATATTTGAAGAAAAATCATGATGTGAATAGAAATTAGAAAGTGTAGCGGGGAGAAAAAAAAAAAAAAAGCCTGGGGATTTGCAAAATGTCTGTCTGTCTGTCTGTCTCCTTCCTGCTTCCACTCCCATCCACCGCTACCTCCTCCCGCCCTTCCTCGTTGGGCACATTGAATAATTTCTGATTGGGCGTGTGTCTGTCTTTAGTGCTTCATTCTTGTTTGGATTTCGCCAGCAGGATTCATGGTGTTTCTGTCGACAATTGTCATTGCTTTAGGGAACAATCAGGAGAGCACAAGAAAATGGCAAGAGATATCTCAGTCTGGCAGCGGAGCGGGGCTGGGTGGGCTCTTCCTGTTTCAGTTCTGTCACTGTTTTTTTGGGTTGATGTTTTCATGGTGTCATTTCAGTAAGAAAAGTGTAGAAGGTGTAAAAACAAAAAGACTTGAGGTACACTTGTTCTAACCAGATTCGCGGTAAGTCACTGGCATTTAGAGGAGAAAGAAAAAGAGCTCCGAACAAAAGCAGACTAGATTGTGAGGGATGTGGATGCTGCGAGAGGTTAGAAACCCACGACCTCGGAAGACAGAAAGAGAGAGCGAGACAGGAGCGAAGGGAAAGGCAAGGAGAAGAAAAGCCGCGTGTAGGTTTATTAACTGAGATTGCTTCCATTTCGGCAAATGGGCTTAAAGCTCGTGATTGCTTCGTCTGAGGTCAGCCGGGTTTATTGCAGACTTTGCCTTCTTAGACCAAGGAATAAGGAGCTTGGATTTTGTGGGTGTGTGAGAATTGTGCCCATCAATTTCTTGGCTGAAGGACGGCTGCCCAGGAAGGTATAGGGGACCCTGAGCTCATTAGTCATTATCCTGAACTAGTGCAGGAGTTTCATTTTTGCTCGTACAGGCACAGGCAGCGTGGTGAAGGGAAGAGAGCACAGCCTCAGGGGCGAGCAGACACAGACGGTAATCGCGCCCCTCCGTTTCCCGGCTATAAAATGGGCGTGGCGGTCATGGTCGTACTGGTAATGATGATCATAATCATAATCGTGACGCAAAGTGCATGCGAAGCTCTTGGCCCATGATAGATCACATCATACATGGAACTTGGGCTCAGCTGGCTCTTGTCTCTAGACTTGGGTGAAGCAGAGAGACGGCAAAGCTTGGAAGCCAGATCAGTTTTGTTTCTCAGCCTTCCGTCTCCCCACTGCCCTTTGGTTCATGCTGTCTTTTGTCTCTACTGACAGGATTGTCTTGATGACAACTCTTTGCATCCTACCTTCTGAAATTGCTGCAGCCAGGACTTCATAAGGAGTAGAGAGAAGCTAGCGTTCCCCCGGGAAGGGGGTATATGCTTGGCGGATTTTTGAAAAACGGGATTTTGAAACTGTTTTCTCTACAAGAAAGGAGAGTAGATAGAGGAGAAATGACTGGAGAGACACTGAACTGTCGAACACCAAGGATGAGCGGGGCGTTCCACACCCTGTCCCCGGCCGCACTGGGAATGAGCATTATTATCTGAATTCTAGATGCAAAACCTGAGGCACAGGGGAGGTAAGGTTCCCCAGCTAGCAAGGAAGCAGCAGAACTGAGATCTGAAACTAGGTCTGTCTGACAGCCGGGTCTGTGCCCCACCACTGTGCCTGGCAACCTCACGTTACAGAGAATGGCAAGTTAGGGAACAAAAGAACAGAAGTTGCTTGAGTTGGAGAGAACATAGGCATTACACTGAAAGAAAAGGATATTCTTCTTACAAAAAGTCTGAGGACAAGTGAAATTTTATATGATGTGCTTTGAACTTGGGTTGGGGGGGCGGGAAAGAGAGGCACCCGGCTGGCTTAGTCAGTAGAGCATGCACTTCTTGATCTGGGGGTTGTAAGTTTGAGCATCATGCTGGGTGTAGAGATCGCTTAAAAAAAAAAAAATCTTTAAAAAAAAGTTTCATTTGATATGCCAGACTGGTGTTGATTACAGAAGAGTGAGATGATAAGTAACCAGAAGAAGGAAGAGCAAATGACCCTCTGTCTTGGGCATCACTCAATTTAGAAGGCAGGGGAGGAGAGGGGACCTAAGCAGGGACAGTCCCCTGATTTGTCTCCAGCCTCTTCTACACCCTTCTCCTTGCCCTCCCTCCCCACCCCAAAACAAAAAAACTTAAGCAGGAAAAGAGGAGCTAATTAAAAAAGAAGAAAACATCCTTGAGACCGGTGAGATCTCCCTAATCCACAGTGACAAGCAGGGACTACAGAACACCAATCTGATTAAATAAGGATAGAAGAGATTTATAGTTGTGTTAAGTTTGTCTGTATGTCTTTGGAATATATTTGTTTGGCTTCCAAACCTAAAACAAGTGCCTTCTAGCTGAGGAGATGATTCCCACTTAGAAAATAGGGAGACATCTCCAAGGCAAGACCAAAGGGTAGACCGGTTGGTAGAGGGTCAGCAGGAGGTGCACTGGTAGAGACAGCATCCCAAGGTCATGGTGCATATAGGCAGCCTCAGCAAGGCGGTTACGGGCTGAACCTGAGACCCCTCCTGCCCATGTCTCAACTCTCGCTCCGGGACCCGCTGCCCATTCGCTACCTGTCATCAGACACAGCTCTGTGCTGCTTTCTGCAGAAATGAAACAGCCAGAGGATGACTGCGATGTGGGAAAGACTCCCGCAGGGGAGATGGGGCACTCTCTGAAGGCTTCTTCCTAAGCCACTTCCTCATGTCCCCAAGACTGGCGTCAGCAGATCAGCTGCTGAGGAATTGCTATTCTCGGACAGGCTGTGGAGGGCCCCTCTAGTTCCCCGTGTTCGCCCCTGCCGGTTGTGCTGGGGGAATTTATGCCTTCCCGGGGCTTTGGAGGGGGAAACAATGAGTCACCTCGGGACAAGAGGAAAATAAGAATGTCTCATGTGTGCAAAATCATTTAAAATGGACGCTTTTAGAGGGTACTAAAATCTCAGCCAGCTAGCAAGAAATGGTTTGGTGAAGTATAGTCCACTTGTCTTTGCTTGCTTTGGTTGCAATAAAGTCAGAAATGTTTATATCCCATGGAGAGAACACCTGTGGAAACAGGCCAGGTCCTCCTAAGAGGGCTATTTATTCCCCTGAGATCCTGAACCTAAAAAGAACTGATCCCCCATGTCTGACTGGGAAGGTCTAGATAAGTGAAGGAGCTGCTGGTCATAAATCTTTGAGAGCAGAGGCCCCTGATGGCCATTCCCAAGTCCATGGCTATCTGCAAGACTGGTGCAGCCATGATTCAACCCGCACTTCACCCTCTACGTGTGGCCACAGATCCGAGTCTCCAGAGAAACCAGAAGGAGGATCTTACTAGAATAGGATTTGAGGATTTCTATTTTAAAGGGATAAAGTTATTTTAAAAAGTTATATTTTAAAGGGATGAGTTAGAAGTAATTCAAGAGCAGGCACAGTAAAGAAACGTGTATACCGTGTTAGACATTCAGCGAGGTTAACATTTCCGACATGACCAGCTGATGAAGAGGTATTCTGTAAGCAGGGATTCTGCTGGTGTAGACTAGAGCAAAAGTGTTGCCCTTCCAAAGCCCGGAATGAAGAAAGGCCAGCCCTTGATTTCTTGGCCATGCTCAGGTTTTTTCTTCCCTTCTTCTTTTACTTTCTTTTCCAGAATAGATTGATTTGGGTCCCCGGAAGAATATTTAAGCAATAGCCAACAGATGAATTATAGGTAGTTGTCCATCCTAGCTTACAAATTTTCAAGGAGGGCCATCTATGTCCTTTCTCAGTGTCCTGTTCCCATGTCCAACGTCCAGGAAAAGGTGATAAACTAAAGGAAAGAGTCTCCAGCCACAGCTATAGTGTTCAGATAAGAAGAAAAGTACACAGTAGGAATTTCAACATAAATCATTAACCTAGAATCAAAAGCAGGAGTGAGGGACTCATCACTCTGAGATGCCTGGGACCATGTATGTTTCCAGGATACTCGGGGAATTAGAGCAGCAGAATACGAGCAGGAGCCAATGGCTTCCAGTTCTTTCCCAGTGAAGTCATTCTGTATTGTATGGGCTTTAGACTCCTTGAAATGTTAAAATATACATGCCCTAAAACACACAAGAGACAAGGAGAACAATGGCCAAACAATGTCTAGATAAAGGTTGTGGGGACGCAAGATGCAAAAAAAAAAAAAAATTTACAGGATGGACCCGACATTTGGGGTGCACCATTGCCCTCTGTTGGATTAAATAAATCAGACCTTTCGTGTGGGTGTGTGTTTTATTATCTCTGGCTGAGTTCGCGGAGATGGCAGGGCACCTTTGAGTGGGAAATTAATTCATCCTTGTAAATGGGTCCTCTGCCTTCCCTGCAGAAATCAATCACAGTTGTAACTCTGATGGCAGGTCGCTTATCAGGTTTTCATTCACTCAGCATTTACTAAGTGCCTACTAAGCACTGGTTTGATATTGTAGGGAATCTAATCAGTAACACCAACCCCTGTTACCGTTTAGGGAATGACTACTGTGCGCCCGTGTCTCTACACACCGGGACGCACAGCACCCCCGTGAAATAGATGTGGTCACTCCCGTCTAATGGACAGAGAAACAGGACATTTGGAAAGGGAATGGCCCATCTTGGATTTAAATCCAGACCTATCTACTCCTAAGCCCATACTCAGTCCATGAAGCTACAGCTCTTGCCCTCAGGAAGTTTCCAGGCTACTAGGGAAGAAAGATACAGATATAAGGGTCTCTACCAGGGGTCCACAAACTACGGCCAGAAGGCCCCCAGTTCCACCCATCACACGTTTTTGCTTCATGGCATGTAAAAATTATGTGAAATTCAGATTTTAGTGTCCATAAATAAAGTTTTATTGGAAGCCTGCTTCACCCATTCAGTACTCTTCTCAGGCTGACTTCCTGGCTACAGCAGCCCAGTTGAGTGGCTGTGGCAGAGATACAGCCCGCAAAGCCCAAAATATTTACTCTCTGCTCCTTACAGAAAAGGTCTGATGGCTCCTGTTCTGTACTCCAAGGTGGACCGCTATCTATCAATAGGAGAGGTGTTTAAAAAATGTTCTGGGAGTTAAGAAGAGAGGAAACTAACATGTATTTAACTCACAGCGAGAGGTGCTAGAAGGATATACAGGTGTGCTCTGTTTTAAGACGCATAGATGCATGAAAACGCAGATTTTAAAGCAGATAAATTAAAAGGCAGTTACTTGCATAACAAATTTTCCTTTTCATTTTGTAAAAGGGATGCACCATGGGGTTCCTTTATAGAATGAGCCTCTATAATGTGTGCTAATATGATGCCACTTACAAGTACTCTATCCCTAATAACTTTCCAAGAACATATCCATTGTGTACAGTGAGGCTTCCCTATAATCTTTTGTTGTTGTTGTTCCTGGTAGGGAAGGTTTCCTACTTCAGAAAAGTAATGGAACTGACCTTGTCAATTCAGGGCGGGGAGTAAGTGCTCTGCCATCTCAGGCTTTGCCTGGCGAATAGAAAGGCTGTGGGTTCCGAATGTCCACATTATGTGAACTTAAAGTGCCAGGAGAATTTTACCTTTTTAGCCAAGCTCCTCTCTGTAGCTGCGCTCAGAGTCCTTTCGTGTAAACTCCTCACTGTTCTATCACAGCATTTCAGACACAAGATAAATTAATAAAACTTACATTTGTTGTTACCATCCTGATAAAATGCTGAAGCAATATTTACAAAGAGAAGTGTTTTTCTCAAAAAAAAAAAAAAAATAGCTTAACCGAATTACAGTGTAAACAGGTGCAAGTCACATAATATCTAAATTCGGGTTCTCCCAGGCCAAATAGGAGGTGGTTGTGCCGCCAATTGGACTTAGGATCCAGCTCCTTCCCTCTTTGGGTCCTGAGCCTGAATCTTCGAACAGCTTCGTGGTGTTACGCAATTGCTCTTTTTCAGAGATGCATAAAACGGAAGCCTTGACTATTCATAGCCAACTTAGGAGGAGCCGAAATCTTTCAAGAAGTTTCTCGCCTGGTACGATTTTGAGGGTAACTACGTGTTTCTGAACACATCCAATTAATCTGGATTTCACATGGCGACTCTTTTAAAAGAGCTGTCTCGCGGCTTTTGTTTTCATCCTCGGTGGTGACTGTATTTTAGAAGTAGACAAATATTCCTGGTATATAAGCCTGAATATTTTTCAGGGTTTTCTTGTTTTTTGTTTTTTGTTTTTTGGTTTTTTGGTTTTTGGTTTTTTTGGTGGTAAAAGAAGCTTAAATGGAAATGCAGGGGCAGAGAAAACCGTGCCTGGGGAAGTCCTGTGCGGTGTCGTCAAATGGCGCAGCAGATCTGTGTCACGGGGCTGCTAATGGATGTGGCACGCAGTTCGTGAAGGGGCAAAGTGAGAGAGACACAGGGGGATGGTGAGAAGCAGAGCCAATGTTAAGGGCAGGAGCCCTGCATGGTTCTGAGGTAGGATTCCTGGACAAACCGCATCGGCAACAGGGTCGGGGTGGGCGGGGGAGGCGGCTTGCCTGCCCCTGGACACGGTCACTTGTCATTCACGTTCAGCCATTTCTGAAGCGGATCCCTGGATGGGAACACACATTTAATCCGTCCGTGAGGTTCTTTAAAGAGATGTCTCTGGTCATCTCCCCCTGAGGTCAGGAGCACTGTAACAGCACACAACAGCTAGAAAGCTCCATTGCATTCTTGAACTCAAGCTGACTCACTTTCTCCCCTGCCCCCGCCCTTTTCTCTACTGTCTTGGAATTGTTGGTACCATGTTTTTTAATATAATATGTATGTTAATATATATATAGTAGAAGGTACAGACTATAAAACGAATGGATAAATACTGAACAAAATACGTTAGTTCAGTTTTCTTTTTCCCTGGTGGTAGTTTAAAAGTTTTCAAAATTAGGACTAATGGATATAGAAAAATGGGATGTAAATTTCCATGAATTTTTATGATCAAACAGAAGACAGACCCCTGGGGCTTGGCACTGCTATTAGGGAAGCAGGGAATGGTAAATTCAAGGGGAGAAATTTGCAAAGCCCTGGGTTTCGACCGAAAATAGAACATACTCCACTCCCCCCTGAACATCTCCCTCCTACCAAACAGCATCTGAGCAGATTTCATTTCACAAATGGAAATGGGAAGTGGGACGCACACACATTTTTTCAAAGTGATTTCATGAAGAGTGGGTCTGTTTAATTGGGTTTTCGGAGCCAGGATTAATATTATAAACTAGGGAGTTCTGTGATGTGCCCATGAAGTTGGCTTTGCCATACCACCTGCCTCCTGGAAGAAGGCAGAGGAAAGAGCCGCTTCTCAGAAGCCATGCTGCTTCTGCCTTGGCCTCCTCACCGAGGTAACACGCGACCAGCCTGTACCAAGCACCCAGGCTGCACCCAAGCCGCACATAACGTACAAAAGATCTTCCCAAGCTCAAGGTCACATCTAGAGCATGCCTGGGATATTTTTTCAACCCTAATTTATGTGATTTTCTAATACGTTTAGCATTTGCCCTCCCTTGTCTCCATCCTGCTTATTAAGGTAAATTTGCATAGAAATGGGATCTTGGATTTCAGGACCATTCACCTGACACTTGCTCTCCTGAGGTGACCAATATCTGCTGTGGATACCATGACGGTGACCCGCAGACACCACATCTTCCCACAAACCCAAGGCAAGGGCCTTAATTAGGGGAGGCTTTTCATGTTAAAGCCACAAGGTGAAGCAAATCAGCAAAAGCATTTAGCACTCACCAAGGAGGGCAGAATACTCCTTCCTGTCGAGTGGGCCATCCAAGGTCACTGTTTTAATTTGCCTTAGATGGACAGATCCTGAAGAAAGGATGCAAAAAGTATATATGTATTTTTGTTTGGAAATAAATTTTGGATGGTGATAAAGCTCAGACAATTAAGTCTGACATTTTACTTTGGCTCCTGAAATATTTTTTGCTTAATATCTACCTTCAGGATGGGTAATCGTCATCTCTATAAATTGCCTTTGGATGACTAAGCAAAGGTGAAAAATCAGAGAACCAAGGCCCTTGCTGTGACCACGGTGGCAGTTGGCTTTAGTCCCCCGAATTCTGTGTGCTGCACTCTCCCATCGGCAGCCACCTTCTTCATTTACCCAAATCTTGTCCCCTGGGTGGAAATTCCCACTGAAAGTATGTTTGTGGTCCTGGTTTACTCGTTACTAAAAGCCATTGGGTGTGAGGTGACTAACCAAAAGGGTTTCAGACTTAGCCAAATTCTGATAAACATAAATGCCAAACAACAGCTTCCAAGACTGTCCTAACAGCAAACTGTCTTAGCAGAGAACCAGAGGATTTGTGGGTCATGGAGAATAAACACCAAATCTCAGAGAGGAAAGTTCATAAAAGATGGGAGAAATCAGAAGAAAACTCGGGCTGCTTTTGGCCAGTCTACCTTTGCTGAGGATAAATTCATTCCATACAATTATTTTTTTAAGGATTTTTTTTTTTATCTGTTTAGAGAGCGAGAGAGCGAGAGAGAGAGCGTGTGTGCAAGTGTGTGCACAGCGGTGGGGCAGAGGGAGAGGGAGACTCCATGCCCAGTGCTGAGCCTGATGTGGGCCTTGATCTCACGATCCTGAGATCATGATCTGAGGAAAATCAGGAGTTGGAGGCTCAACTGACTGAGCCTCCCAGGCACCCCTATTATTAGTTGATATTATGATCCCCACTTGACAGATGAGAAAACTGAGACCCCAAAAGGTTTAGCTATTGCACAAAATCATACAGCTTGTCACCAACAAAAGCAGGACTCTTTCTTACAGACATGCTTCAGTGCCTCCTAAAAAAATCCAAAAAACAAAAACAAAAACAACCCCAACTCTATTTCGTTTATAGGCTAACTTTTTTATTTTACACAGGCCTCATGTATTCCGGGGCGGGGTGGGGGGATAATATTTTAACTCGATGCAGAAGTATCAGAATGAAATTTTTCAAATTGTACTTGGCATAGACTCTAATAATGAAACAAGGAGGCTGACTAAACGAGTCCCCTGCCTCCAGCACCAGATCACGTTCCACTCTCAAGCCATGTGGAAGGACACTGGGTTCCCCACTGGCCGATGCTGCCTAATTCTCTTAAATGATTCAGATGTAAAAGAGAAAATGGCATCTGTCTAATTAACACTGCCTGGTTAAATGTAGCCGCCAAGGGACAGCCTCAGGACGATGTTTACAGAACAGTCTTTCCAGCCCCTCGAGCCTCAAGTTAGAGATGATAGCGAGTCTTCCGTCCTTATCAACCGGAAACAGCGATGCCTGCAGAAAGGGTGACAGGCTAGGCAGGCAAAGGGAGATGAAAGGAAGGGGAAAGGCATTGCCGGCTCTGTTCCCTGTTGCTGGCCCATGGGGATTCAGGGAAGAAGGGGAAGCACATCCTACAGGCTTCCCTCCCACAGCAATTCCCAGGATTTGAAAGTCCTCCCCGTGGGCCTGGACCTCCCTTTCAGGCCTGGAGGCCTTGGGCCAGGACCCTACCGCCCGCTCAGCCTGTCACACAGCCCGCAGCTCTGCTCTCTTCTCTGGCCAGAGGGCATAATGAGAACGTTACTTGTCTTCCAGCTTCACGTGGGGACATGGAAGCCATCGCCAAGTTTGACTTCACCGCCTCAGGCGAGGACGAACTGAGCTTTCACACTGGAGACGTTCTGAAGGTGGGTGCCGTGGGGCCCCCTGGGGCGCCCTGGGGCGTTTAGGTTACTATGATCTGGTCCCCAAGTTCACTAATAACCCATGCCCTTGTTTCTTAAGCGCTACACACAGTTCCTTTCAAAAAGAGAAGTTCACTTCCATCAGAAGGGCTCCTTCTGGGCTCCCCACCCCCACTCCGGGATCCTGTTAGCAGGCTTGGCGGTGGACAGAAGTCACCAGCCTTGTCTTGAGATGCTTGTGGACTGGAGAGGGGAAGAAAGCCAACGAAGGGCTCTGACAGATATTCTCGTCTAAGTGCTTGGGGAGCGCAGGTGAGGGAACAAGTGGCCCCACCTTGCGGAGACAGGGTGGCAGGAACTCGGTGGTCAGAGAATGCAGGGAGCCTGAGTTGGACTTTGACCTTGAGCTCAGTGGTGGGGGTGGGGGTGGGCGTTCAGTGAGCTTTGTGAGGAACTTAACAGGAAGGTGCAGGGAGACAGCCTGGGAAAAACAGCTGGAGAGGACATGGGCCAGCAGAGGCCACGCACACCGGCCCCATTAAGGACGCCCTAGAACTTGCCTAACACCCACACTTGAGCTGTAGTGGCTGCTTGGAGGGCTGTAGAGGCCTAGGACTTCCACATTCCACGCACCGTACTTACAGGCTCAAGTCCTATATCTTAGGCCCTGTTTGGAGCAAAACACAAGCCCTTACACAGGCCCTCTGAGGAGTCTGTGATGTTCGTGCCCCCCCTCCCACCTTGCCTCAGAGCACCCCCAGAAATCCCGACCCCTGGTCCTCAGCAGCCCACTTGGGCCTTCTCAGACTGCACAGCAGCACTGAGGCCAGGCTCTCCATGAAGAAGTACGCTTGCTGTCGAGGGAACCTTGGCAGAACGGGACAGGGTGACTCAGAAAGTGTCCCTGGAGCACAGACCAGGTAGGAGGACTTGGTTTGGAACTTGAACACCCCCGGGACTCATCCTTCTAACTGTGGTCCCCTTGCAAAGATCTAGTAATGTAATTGTGAAGAGGGTGTCTTCAGTGCTGGAGCTTCTCAAGGTCAAAGTGTTACCTGGGCCACTGACCCAAGAAAAGGTGACCTTCACTTCGGTGGGATCTTACCAAGGTCACAGAGGGATCTGCCTCATGGTGAGCAGCCCCTCCCTTCTCTATGGGATAGTGTGACCATGGGATTATCAACCACTATAGAGTGTCCTCACTCTAGGGGCCAGGGGCCAACCCCACCCCTCATCTCCCATTGCAAACAAAACCTAATATCTGGCTCAAGGGTTTCCTATTCCTCAGAAAAGGAAAAGGGAAAAAAAAAAAATAAACAGCTTTCCTCAACTCTGCTTCTCAATCTACCTCCTGATGTCGTTCCTCTCCTTCACTAGTAACACTGGGAGTTCTCTGTGCTGGTGCCTCCACTTCCTCACTTCCCATTTACTCCACTGGAACTTTCTGGAATCTGCCTGTTACCCCCAACACTCCCTGTAAGCCCACCAGTGATCTCTCTTTTTTTTTAGTATATATTTTTTAAGATTTTATTTATTTTTTTGGACAGAGACACAGCAAGAGAGGGAACACAAGCAGGGGGAGTGGGAGAGGGAGAATAGGCTTCCCGTGGAGCAGAGAGCTCTATGTGGGGCTCTATCCCAGGACCCTGGGATCATGACCTGAGCTGAAGGCAGACACTTAATGACTGAGCCACCCAGGCACCCCCACCAGTGGTCTCTCTCTCTCTCTCTCTCTCTCTCTCTCTCTTTTTTTTAAGATTTTATTTATTTATTTGACAGATGGAGATCACAAGTAGGCAGAGAGGAAGGCAGAGAGAGAGGAAGGGAAGCAAGCTCCCTGCTGAGCAGAGGACCCGATGCAGGGCTTGATCCCAGGACCCTGGGATCATGACCTGAGCTGAAGGCAGAGACTCAACCCACTGAGCCACCCAGGCGCCCCACCAGTGGTCTCTTTAATGTGGACTGTAATGACCTTACTGGAGCATCTGTGGAATTTGACACTGTTAACTGTCCCTCTTCTGGATCTGAATGGGGTTCAGCCTCTCTCCTAAACATGCACTCTGCCCTGACTATTTTTCTTTCTTGAGATCTCTTAAGCAATCCCCTTCCTCACAAGAGAGGGGTCTGATGCAGTAAAAAGGAGTTTAGAGCTGGTAAATCTGAGTTTGAATCCCTGCTGACTAGCTGTGTGTCCTTGGGTCAGTCTCTTACCCCCTCTGAGCTTCACTGTCTTTATCTGTAAGTGGAGACCATATCTATTTTTCAGGGTTCTGGAAAGGATTAGAGGTAATGGCCCCAGCTTAAAGTGGATGTTTCATAAACGGTTGCCGTTATTTCAACATTACTCATTCCTGCTGCCACAGCCCCTGGACTAACTTCATCCCCTCCTGTCTCTTACTCCTTCAACATACTGCTCTCAGGAGGATCTTTCTGGAAGACAAATCAGGTCAGATCACTTCCTTACTCGAAAGCATTCAGTGGTTCCCCATTACCAACTGATTGAAATTCAAGCCACCTTGTCCCAACCTCCTCTCTAACCCACCAAGCTCTTGCCCTTGAACATGCACACATATGCACACCCACGCACACACACACACGTGTACATGCACACCTTTGTGTGTGCAGTGCCCCAGGTCACACTGCCATATACACACTGTGCTGTGTCAGGTTCTCCCCGTACTCCGAATGCCTCTTTCCTGCACACACGTATTTGACCATGCCTGGGAAGCCTCACTCCCTCTGCTCTTCCGATGGCTCCAGCAAAATTAATCACTCCCGCTTCAGCTCTCCCACAGCGTTGTACATGCACACCTCATTCAAGGCACTGACGATCTCCCGTCCCATGAGTGTTATCCACGAGCAGCCATGCCTCTGTGCCCTTGCGCACCCTCTACACCCGTCTCTCATCACAGCCCTTACCCTGTGGGATCCTGACTGCTGGCTCCGCCCGAGTCCAAACCAACAGAGAGTTGACCCTCTCTAATATTTGATGAGTGAATGAGTGGTTGATTCTTCCACTGGTCTGTGAGCTCCCTGAGAGCAGAGCCCATGCCTGGTTCAGCTCTGTGTCTTCACAGCAGTGCCCTACACAAGTGCTCGGTGCCAATGACTTGAATTATTAAACTGCGTTTCTGCAGGCTCGTGTAGAAGTCCATCAGAAGGGCAGACCTCTCCTTATTTTCAAATTCTGTCCCTTGCCACTTAGCGGTGGAAAGGAAAGTGGTGAGGGCCTGTTGGCTGAGCCCTACCCTGTGTCTGCATCGTGGTGGCTAGTGCTGTGCCTGTGGGTCTCTCCGAGCCACCGCAACCCTACTCCACCACTCCAGAGATGGGTCACGAGCCCTAAGATCTTGCAAGTGCTTCCAAAGGCGGCTCTTGACTGCCCCAGTAATCTACTCCTGGGATCTCTTTCCTCCTAGGCTTTTCCTGCTAAAAGACTAAACAGACTTTCTCACTAGAAGGCACAAACAATATCTGACTAGCTCACCACTAACCCACCCACTCCAGACTGTTACTTCCCCAGGACAAAGGCCTCAGGTTATTCATATCTGTATTCCCAGCACCTAAGTGCAAACAGCAGGTGCTCACTAGATGACAGGATGGTGAACAAGATGGTGGACGGGGAACTCCAGCCAGATAACTCCATCCCGCTTCTCCTGTGAGAGAAACATTTGACATCAGGAGCTGGAAGTTTCATGTTCGTGCCTCAACTCCACCCCCCACCCCATCCCAGACCTGTAGCTACACACAGCACCGGACTTGCATTTCCCTCTGAAATTGGCCAGTCGTTTTTAAAAAATGTCTCTTGACCCAGTCCATTTCTACCTGCTTCTGTAATGTGTCCAGCTCAACTCCATTTCTTCCTACTAAAACAGTGACCTGAAAGCACTTAGAGTTAATCCTATGTCAATTAACTTCTCCAATACTTCAGATTTCTGCTCTGCCTCTAAGAGCTATAATTCCATCCAATTTTAAAATTCTCCCAACTGTACATTTTGTCCTCTTCCCACGTCTAACTTATTCTCAGGCCATGTAACCCAGAAAATTATTCTCGTAAGCAACATTATAAGAATTAAGACACAGTAAGGTGAAGTCTAAAACCTCATGTGCTCAGACTGAACCCCTTGCTTAGGTTTTCATGATGGGGACAAGAGATAGGGGGAACCGAATAGGCAGAGAGATGAGAAGAACAGGAAGTATGGGGCCCTGGGCCAACAACGGCAGGAAGAAACCACCTCCCCCCAAACACTCTTCTTTGCAGAAAATGAGATTCTTTTAAGACCTTGCCTTCTATACACCATAAAAAGCCTGTAAGTTCACCTCTCTGGGAACACAATCTCAGGCAGACGGAGCACCAGGTGGTGGGAGAAATGGCCGGCATTGTGGGATAATCTTTCAGTTGCTACAGGAGGTAGATGGGTATGAGCCACAATTACTAAAATTACAGCTGGTTTCAGGTTGGAGAACTAAGTTACAAAGTTGGTTCTTACCGTGATGAGCCAATTTCCAATTGGCCTCTTTTATCCCTGCTCACCTTGTACTTGACATTGGCTACCCAGCCCAAACATCACACTCCTGTGTGATGGGAGAAAGGAATTCCAAAGCCATATATTGGTGGGGGGGTGGCGAAGGCATGGAGTGAAATGTCCTTATGTTCTTTGTGTGCCAAGTTTCCTAGTTCTTTTTCTGACCTAGATTTTCAGCTCCCCACCCCACTCTACCCCCCTCGGCATACACATACCCACGCGTCCTTAGTGATACCAGCAGTCACATTTGATGTTAGAAACTATAAAGTTTTCTGTCCTCAGCAATTCTAGAACCCAAATATGGGACACACTTTTATTTCTTCAGAACAAGTAATTAAATTCAAAACATACACATATAAGACTTTAAAGAACTTATAAACCCTACCATGTCCTTCAGAGCTGGAGTCCTCCCTCCTAAAAATACCACATTTTGCAGAATTGTGTTTTTAAAAACAGCGTACCCTTTCTGAAGGACTTCAAGGTAACCCTAACCCTGATCCTTGCATCAGCTCTGTGAGGGGTTAGCTGGTTGTTACTGTCCCCATTTTTCAGGTGGCTCGTTGACTTGTCGAAGGTCATATAGCTGGTGACAGGGCCAAGCTAGAAACTAGGTTTTCTCATTCCAAGCTCAGAGTGCTGGCCCCTTTCTTCCACCTCGGGGTGACACTAGAAATATCAGTTAGTGAGCTCTCTTCATTTCTTCCCGTCTCTGGAAGAGAGAAACCTGTGGGACCCGGACTTAACTCCACCCGCTTTAAGATGACTCTCCAATCCCGAACGCCAGCCCCAACGTCTCTGCTGAGTCCAGACACACACCTTCAGCTGCTCCCCGAGCTTTTCTTTTCAGACGGTCCCAGGGGCAACTTGGATTCACCCACGTGCAGTCTGAGGCCCGTGAGCCCTTCTTCAGACCCACTCCTCCTCCTGTACTTTCTATTTTAGCCAAGGTATCACCACCCACTCAGTCTTCCAAGGCCGAAATCTGGAACCCTCCCAGAATCCCCTTCTCCCTTGGTTTGGAGAACAGTCATGCAATCCTGCACACTTTGCTTCCAGGTTCCTTTAAAAGAGCCCCTCGCCTCTCACCAGCATGGCTACCCTGCCTTCCTAGACCTCCCCCCTGCAATCCGTCTTCGCGCTCGGGCATAGAACTCTTTCTGGGCTCTAGCTCTTACTGTGTTCTTTCCCTTTCCTTCTGAGCTAAAGTCTCAGAAGCCTTTAGCGGCTCCCCATACATTTCAAGATAAAAGTCCAGACTTTTCTACGTGGGTCACATGGCCTTGTGCCTCTGCTTTCCCCTGGCTCTGCCCCCAGGGGCCACAGTCTCAACGCCCGCCAGGCCTAGGCCTTTCATTCCCAGAATGCACCCCACTTCCTCCCATCCCAGAAGTTCCTGCACCAGCAGACTTAGCCTGGGTTAACTCCTTTCGTTGCCAGGGCAACCCCAGGCCTCTCCTCCAGGCAGTCTTCCCTACCCATCTTCTGCTTTCCCCTTCAGCATAGCACTTCCATCCAATTAAGGCATCGTCAGCTGCCAGAAGCAGAAACTTGAATACGGCTGAACCAGCCTGCAGGTTGATCACTTCTCACACAAAGTCCAGAAGCAGGAGGGCTCCCGCGTGGCTCACTGGGGCTCAATGATATCGCCAAGCTTCTTTTCATCACTTGGCTCCGCCATCTCCATTCTTGTTCGAGTCCATGCCACAGACTTTAGAAACATTCTCAGTGGGGGATGGGGGCAAACATCTGTCTTTTAATAGTGAAACATTTTCTGAAATAACCAGAAGCCACATAGAGCCACATAGACTCATTTGAGTAATCAAGGGAAGCGATAACATTTGGGGTCACAGTCAACGAAGGACCATATAACCATGAGACAGAACTTCTGGTTTTGCTCGGGATCTGGCACTAAAAAGCAAGTTTAGAAAAGGCATCCCAAGTATCTTGAGTTACGTCCAAATTGTTTGTGAAACACATGGAGTGTGAACACAAAAAGTTACTGTTTTCAAAGCTGGCCCCACTGGATGTTTTAAGTTTTAATTGGCTTGTTTAAAGAAATAGGAACAAATTACATTTTTTTAAAAGGTCCTTAGTTCTGGCAGAGAAGAAGAAATCATGGGGTGGCCACTCCTGCCTTCCCAGCATTGGCTCAAATGAGGAGCATCAGGGGCTGAGATCTGGGACCCATGAATTTCCAAAGTATGCAGAGAATCCCTCGAGTGCTGAGTCAGGGAGGCCACACCATGGTGGGGTTCCATGTGTGGGCAGAACCCATGGTCAGAAATGCTCGGGGTCAAAGGAGCCAAATTCCAGAGAGAAACCTGTTGCCCCCCCCCCCCCTCCACTGGAGCGCCTGTGTGGTTCTCTTGGCCTTTTTCCCTCTAAATCCGAAAGGGTGTTTTTTACTCTGTAGCCCCCCCCTTTTTTTTTGCTTTGTGTCCTCCCTACAGTCTCTGTCCTTTCTTCTCTTCTGTGTAGATCTTAAGTAACCAAGAGGAGTGGTTCAAGGCGGAGCTTGGGAGCCAAGAAGGATATGTGCCCAAGAATTTTATAGACATCCAGTTTCCTGAGTAAGTATTTCCAGCCCGCTGACAGGGGCCTACCCACACACACTCCCCTTACTTTTTCAGCAGTCACTAAAATTATCTATGCATACCCAAGATACTGTCAAAACTGGTTGCCTCTGGAGTGGGAACCACGCCTCTGAAGGCCATGGTGGGAGGGAGATTTGCATTTCGCTGCATTCCCTTTTGAATCTTACACCATGTGCACGGATCACCTATTTTAGGTTTTATAAGCCGAACTCATCTATAATTGCAATCACAGGGTTTCCATGAGTTCCATCAGGGGCGCTGTTGGCCACCCCACGTCCAGATCTGTCCTTGTGGGCACATCCCCATTACCTCCTAAGGTCTTTATCCTCACCAGGGATCCCAAATAGCTCCCTGCCTTCCCTAAACCATGCTCAGATCCCTGAGAACCACTGGCGGGGAGAGGAAATTCCTTTCATCAAGAGGAAAAAGGAAAATAGAGGTTGGGTCTCGTTTGTCTCAAGAATTGACCACAAGGGTTAGATAGAAATCTAATCTCGGAGAGTCACTGTCTGGCTCAAAAGAGCGCAGGTCTGTTAGAAACCCAAAGTGCTCTTGATAACTCTGGTCAGGTGCAAGAGCGCCGCTCACCGTGAACCAGGGCCGGCCACTGAACCAGCAGAACGACCACCGACCTCAACCCTTGAGGCTGCCCTGTGATGATCTACTTTTGTTAAAGATTTTATTTATTTGAGAGAGAGAGAGAGAGAGAGAGAGAGAAGCGTGAGCAGGAGAAGGGAGAAGAGGAACACCCCGCCCAGTAAGGGAGCCCAGTGCGGGACTCGATCCCAGGACCTAGAGATCATGACCTGAGGGGAAGGCAGACACTTAACCAACTAAGCCACCTAGAGGCCCTTCTAGAAGACTACCCGCCACCCTCTTGCTCCTCAGACCTCCAGCCCCTCCCCCACAGCCCTCAAGGCTCGGGGCTCTTGCTTCCAGGATCACTGGGACAGAGAAAGCCACCAGAAAAGCCCCTCTACCCCAACCCCCCCGCTGACTCACTGCATCCACCCACCTCCTGCAACTGCGCTCAGACAAGGATGCCTTTCCTGCAGCTGTTTGGAAAGAATCGTCTGCTTCTAGCAGAAACTCCTCCTCCCTCTCTTGCACATCGGTTCTCTGTCTCTCTCCTGGGTCATTCCCATCAGCAAAGATGCTGCAATTTCTCCCATCTTCCCCAAAAAAACCAAAAAACCAAAATTTTTGATCCCAAGTCCCCTTGCAGTTACCACTGTCCTTCTTCCAGAGACTCATCTGTCCTCTCATCTCTAACTCCTTCCCACCCCCTGAAGTCTTTTTATCGCGGTCTCAGTGGGCTCTGGGGCCCGCTGGCGGATTCTGGTGTCTCTGCAGGATAGGACGGAAGCTCCCCAAGGGCAGGCTTTCCTGTCTGCTCTGCTCACCGCTGTGTCCCCCGCTCCCAGCAGAAGGCCAGCACATAGTAGGTATTTGGTAAAAACAGTTGAATGAACGAGTGAGTAGCTTTGGAATGATGGGTGAAAATATACCCCTGCCTGCGCGTTTAAAAAGTAGTGTGTGGACATTTTCGCCAGTTTTAAAGCCACGTATCAAATTCCAATTCGAGGGCGCCTGGGTGGCTCAGTGGGTTAAGCCGCTGCCTTCGGCTCAGGTCATGATCCCAGGGTCCTGGGATCGAGTCCCGCATCGGGCTCTCTGCTCAGCAGGGAGCCTGCTTCCCTTCCTCTCTCTCTCTGCCTGCCTCTCTGCCTACTTGTGATCTCTGTCTGTCAAATAAATAAATAAAATCTTTAAAAAAAAAAAAAAATTCCAATTCGAGGACAAATGTGTATTTTCCAGACAATCCCCTAACCACTCACTGCCTCGTCCAAAATCTTTCCTTCGAGGCACGGCTGCTGTGGAGCAGGCCCCGTTCCTTTCCCCAGCCCCATTACACTCCCTACACAAGGCAAGCTGTGGTGGTCACTTGTTCAGTCCTATGGCCAAGTACGGCAGACGCTCTGGAAGGATCTCCAGGCAGCTGGCGGCCAGAAACCCTCTACTTCAGGCCCCTCACGGCCCAACCACACTTCCCCTGCAGGGTCCGGTCTGGAATAAGGACATCCCTCCTGCCACTCCTATCTGGAGGTCAGGTTCCCAAATTCTAGAGAGCACGGGGACTGCTTACAAAGGACTCTGAAGCGTGTCATACCTTCAGCCTAAAGGGACGGACAGACTAGCCTTCCAGGGGCAGCCCTCGAAAAGCCACCTTGGAGGAAGGGACCCTGTCCCAGCCAGCACTGCTGAGTGATGGCAAACACTCATTTTTGCTCTGTGGCTGAGAGGTTTCTGGTTCCCTACGCTAAGGCCATAGCCTCTGTTTGCACGCAGGCTCTGCCACCTGCCACAGCACTGCCAGGGGCTGCCACCCCAACTGTCCCTGGAAAAAGGAGTTTCTCCTCCGTTCCTTCTTTTCCACAGTAAAGATGATCTTCCTGGATTTGGGGGAGGGCCCAGGAGCTGGCTGCGTAGACGCTGCTCTCTGGCGGCTGCTAGCCTGGCTCCACACCACCCAGATCCCCAGGGTCCCTGGGCTCCGAGGGGGCCCACTGAGCTCTCAGCCTGGGCGTGAACCCAAGGCTTCCCAGCTCCGGCCCCACAGCACCCGAAGGGGTTCCTGTCCTCCTGGTGCGTCATCTGTCCCTGCAGATCTTTCCTAGTGACATCCCTCACAGGGCTGCCAGCAGGAGGCTGCTTCCCGCAGTGAGTCACTCCCACGCTGTCCCATTTTGGTGCAGTGGCACATTTCCATGATTCAGGTTTTCCGAGCTCGAGAGAGGCTTCTCCTAGAGGGAAGGAACAAAGGGGAGCGCATCAGGGGAACACTCACTTGCTTTGCCTGGAAACTGCCTAGCGCACAGGTTTGGTTTCAGAGGCCCCAGCCCCTCCTCTCTTTCTGTCTGCACTCTACTGACCAGCGTCCCCGGCCTCCGTCCATTTGGGTCATCGCTTCTCCCCTTCCCCTTCCAAACACCCCAGCATCTCACCAAGATTCTCTGATTTTGTCTCATCCCATAGATGGTTTCATGAAGGTCTCTCACGACACCAGGCAGAGAACCTACTTATGGGCAAGGAGATTGGTTTCTTCATCATCCGGGCCAGCCAGAGCTCCCCAGGGGACTTCTCCATCTCCGTCAGGTACTCGCCATTCCCAACCCAGACTGCTAAGGCCATGAGGTGACCTCTTGAACGTGACCTGTTGCTCAGGGGCATGGTGGCCAAGGGGTCCAGGCGTCGTATCAACTGGGATGCCATTCATCTCCTTCCCATGACACATGTATGTAACTCCTCAGTAAACTGGTTTGTGGCCAGTTTACGTATATGTTCCTCTGCCTCCTCCTCTAGCTGAAGTGCTTCTGGAAGGACAGGATCCTAATCTATTTCACCTTTGTGCCTTTTCCAGTGCCTTGCACCCAGCAGGCATTCAGGGAGTATCTGTGCAGGGACGTGGGGCAGGAGAAGGGAGAATTCCCAGCTGTCCACATCTCTCTTGGGGTTTAAATCTAAACCTTTTCTTCCACTACTGATATGTGTCTGAAGAAGGCGCAGAGGAAAATTAAAATCCCAAGTCATTGTTGTAGGCGGTTGCATAAAAGAAGGACCAGCTCAGCACACCGTAATGCAGCACACTGACAGCAACACATCTGAGCCGAGGAGGGCTGGGCCGAGGGACCGGAGCAGCAAAATCTCACTAACGTGCAGCACCCGGGAGGAAATGAGTCAGTCCGGGCACAAACATGACACAGCCCCACGCTCAGAAACCCCAAGTCTGAGCGCACTGCGTGTGGTCAGCATGTCTGGGATCACAAGTCACCCATCAGGCAGGGTGACCACATGTGAAAGTGCACAAGTTAATGCTGATATCTGTACAGGAGGAGACGTGACAACCTGTACAGTGGAACCTCCTGTTAAGTTCATTGACAGGAAATGTTGGTCTGGATTATTCAGTGCACGTTGAAAGGCATATAGCTTCAGTGGTTTAGGTGTATAAATCCAATCTCGGGTAATGAACGGAGGCCACTTCACCATTTTAAATAGCTATTTTAAGGAATAGGTAGGGAGGACTTAGGAATAAGGGGTCAACAATTTGTATGCACGTGCGCCTCCAGAGTGCTCAAAAATAGCTTGTTCTCATTAGCATTGCCCTTGCAATATTGCTTAAAATCTTAATTTTCCTTAACTAAAACTTTTTTCTTTTTTCACAGCTTAGGCAACAGGAAATTTTAGCTCAGGCCAATATTGAAGTGTCACAAATTCTAAATTTGTTAGGTCTTAATGCAATTTTGCTCTATTAATAAATCTTACAGTCAAACCTCTCTTAAGGGCTCTGATTACAGATTGGACCAAGTAAGTGGTTATGTTGAAGGGCATCTCTTGGTGCCTCTGGTTTGCATGAAGTGCACTGTGGCTTTTCACCTAGGAATCGTGGGTTGTATTTCCTCCAGTAAGGTGCATTCTCCAAAACGATCAGCCTTGACTTCTGCCACAGTCTCTTACAGAAGCTTGCAGCTTCTTGTGATTATTACCATAATTGTTACTACATCTTATGCAGAAATGTAGCTTAATATATTCCAAAGCAAATCATTTTTATTTATTTATACATCTGCCTTCTGTCATGCAAAGATAATTAAGAGCTAATTGTAGTTCTATCACTTAGCATTTGTTAAGGGTCTGAAACACTAGATTTTAGAGGCTAGAGCCCTGAGTTATATCCTTTTCTCTGCCCCTCTTAGAACTTGAGACAATGGTGCAGCCACTCTCTCTCTCCATGGGTCCAGAGGGTTGGCTGCAAGCCTGACAGCCATCCTCTCAGCTCATGGAGGGGGGGGGTTAATGTTTCTCACTCTGAGTTCTTTGACTAAGAGGTGGTGGATGAATAATTATATCACAAGAATATTTCCTCCTCCACACACAGATGTGAGGAGTAATGACTATGAATTAAGCCATGTGTTGTTAGAACGAAGGAAGCATCTGTTAGTGGCCAACACCAAGGAGAAGACCACACAGTGATTGCAGAGTGTCGGTTCCTGGCCCAGAGCAGCCAAGCAGAGGTCCCTGGATGGGTTCACCTGGCCATGAGCAGAGCCTAGTCCATAAGATGAGACTGAAGAGCAATCACAATTCATGTCCCCTCTGAACATGAACCAATGAGTCCATCCTTAAGAAACCTGCACTAATCTTCAGAGGTATCTTCACTCCCCAACTCTCCTTAAATTCTTGACCTTTCTGTTGGATCAGGCAATTGGTATCATTGGTTTATTTTTAGATAGAAATGTATGCCTGTTTGACGAATAAACTTGACATTGAAAAGAGAATGCCTTGGTGATGGGGAAAGACTGGAGCTATTAGTAAAGGCCAAGTTCTCCCTTTCCAGATGAGTAACATCCAATTTCTCCATCCCTGATAGAAATATTTCCCATCACTATGATTCCAGCTGGGTCAAAAGGTACCGATCTAAAAGAACTTGGCACGTGTACGTGGTATGACAGGCTCGATTCACTGGACTGGAATCAGAGAGCCAGGGTTCTCACCTCAGCTCTGCCAATCACTCACAGTGACCTTGGCCAAGCCCCTCCACCAATTGGAGCCTCAGCATCCTCATGGGTAACATGGAGACAGGGCTAAACAACCTCAGAGGTCCTTTTCTTTTTCTTCTTTTTTTTTTTTTAAATTTATTTGACAGACAGAGATCACAAGTAGGCAGAGAGGCCGGCAGAGAGAGAGGAGGAAGCAGACTCCCTGCTGAGCAGAGAGCCCGATGCGGGGCTCAATCCCAGGACCCTGGGATCATGACCTGAGCTGAAGGCAGAGGCTTAACCCACTGAGCCACCCAGGCACCCCATCAGAGGTCCTTTTCAATCAAAACACTGCATGGCTGTATAACACTTTTCTCCCCAAAGGTTCGAAATACTTTGTAACTTTAGTTATGCAAAACATAAACCAAGACCAAGAGATCTCCATTAAGTAGAGAACCAAGTACGACAAGTTTCTCAAGATAGTCTCTTACTGTCCAGAGCTAGTTTATGGGCTTAAAAGAACTGGTTCAAAGTATTTCTGATAATGGAAAGATAACAGGGGTGAAAAACCTCTCCCCTCCAAGCCTTGGTGGAGTCCTTGGCATCATACAAGATGCAGGCGTTGCCCCATTTCAAACAAACATTGTAAAAAGTCCTTGACCTGGTCATTGTTGAAGTGCTCGGACATTTTTTTTCTTATAAAAGGCTGGCTCCAGTGTCAGAAGACAGATTATCTTCTGCTGATGTAGAAATCCCTTTGATGCTGCCTGTGTCCTGAGCAGTCCCTTGCACAAATCTTCCCCCGAGAGTTTGACTGAGCCAGCACCCCCTCCCTGTGAAGGGCAGGCACTCCACATCCCCTTTCCTGCCCCAGCAGAACTCCAGCAACCCTGGATGCAGTCAGCCCTGGGCGTGGGAACATTGTGACCATGTAATACACAATTTGGATTCACCCTGATCTCTAGGCATGAAGATGACGTTCAGCACTTCAAGGTCATGAGAGACAACAAGGGTAATTACTTCCTATGGACAGAGAAGTTTCCATCTCTAAATAAGCTGGTGGACTACTACAGGACGACTTCCATCTCCAAACAGAAGCAGATCTTTCTGAGGGATAGAACCCGAGAGGATCAGGTACGCTTCAGGTCCCGATCATCCCCAGTCTACAGATTTTAGGCAACAGGAGTCCTATGTGACCCATCAAGACAACGCATTTGATGAGCATATCCTCTGAGGATTCTGGAAGAAAGAATAAGTCCGAAGTCAGACCTCAGTTTAAACCATCTCATAACACTTCCCAGCCATGTGATTTGGGAAAGTTGTCTGATCCTCAGTTTCCTGATCCGTAAAACCGGAATGATGGTGACAGCTAGCTCATAGATGGTTGTGAAGGTTAGAGGAGATCATGTAAGCCCCTTCCCTGACATCGCTCCTAACAGTGCTACAAGCATGTCACAAACATTAGCTCTTAATTGTGGGTGCTTTGTTTTATTAGCATAGATAGTACTACATCACAGTTCCAGCCTAGCCTAGGAGTTGCCCAAAGATGAAGGCCAGGGGCCCACACACAGGGAGGTTGGAGGACCGCCTAGAGTCTGGGACTAAGGCGGTAGGTAGAGCTTTGTCACAGAAAGGGAGGCTGGGGGTGTTGGACAAAAAAACTGGATCTGGAATTCTTGCTCTTGGAACGGTGTGGAATATAGAGTATTATTTTACTAGAAAATGCATCAGACAAACCTAACTTTTTTATTTAAAGATTTATTTATTTATTTTAGAGAAAGAGAGAAAGAGCACTCAAGAGCAGGCAGAAGGACAGAGGGGGAGAGAAAGAACCTCAAGCAGACAATCTTGAGTTGAGCACGGAGCCTGACACAGGGCTGGAACCCATGACCCTGAGATCATGACCTCAGCTGAAACCAAGAGTCAGACACTTAACCAACTGAGCCACCCAGGCACCCTCAGACAAACCTAACTTTAAATCCTAATTTCATCACTAACTGTCCTTATTACCTAGCCAAGTTAAGAAACCTTTCTGAGTATCAGATTTCTCATCTGGAGAATGGAGAGAATATAATACCTCCCTCACTGGGCTGTTGTAAGGATTAAATGAGATAATACAGAGATAGCACTTGCCATAGAGTCTGGACAAGAGTAGGCAGCAAGAAAACGCTAACTTGCTTCCCATTAGCAAATGCACATGCACACAATGTATAAAATACCTTCCAAAGGAAACAACATCATTGTAAGAAAGAAATGGGAATTCTAGGAAGAAGCATTTCTGGAATAGTTAAAACAGTTGAAATCCCTGGAACGAGTTATTGGAAAGGCTTTGAGGCTTTCAAAGCAACAGGTGCTCTGGGGGAAGTAGAGAAAACCATCTCAGGCAACTAGTTGATTTTAAGCCTGAGAAGAGACAGTCCTAGGAGAAAAGGGTGTCTCAGCAAGGGCACGTCAAAGTTCAGAAAGAAAAACAAAGGTTTACTGAGACTTTGTGAATTATTTAAACCAAGAAACAGAGGTATTAATTTACCAGGATGTGCATGTAGAGAAAAGAGGGGTACCCTAAGATGCATTAAACTGAATGAAACGAGTTCATATTTGTAAAGCACTTCGAGCAGCGCCTGGCATGTACGAAGCCCAGGCCCTGTGTAATTGTTTGTGAAATAAAAATAACAAGAAAGCACGTCTGAGTCACAAGGTTGTGGTGCCATTAAGCAGAACGGCTGTGCTCCTTCCCAGCGCGTGC
Source organism: Enhydra lutris kenyoni (assembly GCF_002288905.1). Classification (NCBI taxonomy): domain Eukaryota; kingdom Metazoa; phylum Chordata; class Mammalia; order Carnivora; family Mustelidae; genus Enhydra; species Enhydra lutris. Next base: position 8,659,727 of record NW_019154139.1, on the reverse strand, counting down.
CCAGCGCCGGGCCTGGTTTCCATGGTACCGCAAGAGGGCTGCTGTTTGGGGCCCTATCACCAGGCTATAAATGACAGTTCAAAATCAAGCAGAGTCAATGACAGAGCTTATCGGGAGGGTAGGGTGTCCGGCGGTGTGGCAACACGCGATAAGGAGGGGTGGCATTGTGTCAGTAAAAGAGAATATTTCAGCTTGATTACAGAGAGGGAAACAAGCCCGCTGGGTAGGGACTCAATGGGTAGCCCGTGGAAAAGTGAACCAGAGAGCCCGAGTCCCCAACCCAGGAGAACCTGAGAAACTGGAGACCATTTTTGAAACCACGAGGGTCCAGACCATCGACTCTCCTGAGGCTGCCCACATGCCGGCAGCTGCTTCTGGGAGAGGTCGTGGGCAAACTCTGGAAAGAGCAGGCAGCAAGCGGGGGGCGCGGCTGGGGGGCCGGGAGATGCACGAGGGGGACGGATCTGCATCACCTTCATCATCTTCATCATCTTCTCCCAGGGTCACCGGGGCAACAGCCTGGACCGGAGGCCCCAGGGAGGCCCGCACCTCAGTGGGGCTGTGGGAGAAGAAATGCGGCCTTCCATGATCCGGAAGCTGTCGGACCACCCGGCACCGCCTCCCTCGCAGTACCCCCCGGCACCCCCAGCCCAGCAGCACCGCTATCTGCAGCACGCCCACTTCCACCAGGTACCGCAGAGGAATGACGTGGGCGCCGTGAGGTAGGGAAGACGCCCTGCTCCCCCACCCTGGGGCTGGGGCCACCCTGTCCCCAGGGGCACGGAGCATGTGAAAGTCCCCCACAACACCAGATGCAAGCAGAGCGAACAAAGGCCTGGGGGCTGTCATGGTCCTGGGACCGTGGGGAGGAGTGTCTCGGGCCGGCCCGGCCTCGTGAGGACTCACAGAGTTCATAACGGAGACCCAGGACCTCGCAACTGGCAGAAATATGATAATATGATATGGGAACTGCTCTTGGCAGAGAAGTCCCTGTGAATTCATTGGCTCCCTGCCTGAACACACACACACACACACACACACGCACACGCACGCACGCACGCACGCACGCATGCTCCTACCCTGAGGATTCAGTGAACCGTTGCTTCATTTCCCTGTCAGCGCTGTTCCAGATCTATCCGTGCCCCCTAACCCATCTGGCTGTGGAGAGCCACGAGAAAAACGGATTAACACCCACAATAGAGCTTGCTTATTTCTTTACTCCTTGCTTTGTTCCAGATGGGGTTTGGGGCCGCTTACCGAGATGGACAACACAGCCAGATAACATCGATCCTAAATTCCCTAGTGGGGCACGCAAAGCCCTTTGTAGGCTGCCCATATCTGCTTCCCCAGCCTCATCTGCTGCTGCCTCCCCCTAAACCACCCCCACCTCCCACCCTCCCCGCTCCCCGAGCAAACACACATTCCAGCAACTCTGCACTATCTTTAGTTACCAGAATGGTCTGTTGTGTTTTCTCTCATGACCTGGGGCGTTTTATATGCTCTTTCCTCTGCCTAAAATGCCCTTTGCTGGCTGATCCTTCTCCTCTAAAGCTAGAGTTCAAGTGTCACCTCCTCTAGGAAGCCTTCTCTGATTACCCTGGCAGACTTAGACATTCTCTCAGCTCGCTTATCACTCAAATGTGTGTGGTTCCCCCTCTAAACTGACAATCCCTGAAGACAAAGACCTTTTCTTTCCAGCTACATATCCCCAGTGATTAGGACGGTACCAGACACATGGTCAGCGCCTGATAAATACTCTTTGAATGAATGAAATCTGGCATCGTCTTCACAATCGAAGGTCCCTGTGCCATCCTCCACCGCCCCTGCCCCCAACACCTGGGGTTTATTGTCACCAGCAGCAAGTATCCTCGGAGCACTGGCTGTGTCTGTGGCATCTGAGCAAGGCGCTGGGGGGCCTGACAGGGACATGATGTGGTGACAGGTCCTCTGTTACGTGTGTTTCCAGGACCGCAGAGGAGGCAGCCTTGACATAAACGATGGGCACTGTGGCATGGGCGTGGGCAGCGAAATGAACGCCGCCCTCATGCACCGGAGACACACGGACCCTGTGCAGCTCCAAGTGGCCGGGGTACGTGGGCTTTCCCTCCCTGGGCTCCATGAGGACCGCCAGAGGGGCACTTAGGGCAGCGGCTGGTCCTCCCGGAGAGAAGCAAGCTGCTCAGAGCTCCCAGTGGAGGCGGTGGGAGCTCCTGGGAGGAGGAGGAGTTCCGGGGCCCAGCCGAGCCGGCGTGTCGTCCTGTCCGGCCACCGGGCCATGCCCTCTCCTCCCATGTCGGCTCCAGCTCAGGCTGTAGCGGACACGAACTGTTGCCGTTTCCCTTGCGCTGTGTCTCCCTGGGCGACGCTAGCACGGGCACTGTTCGCTTGGGCACGCTGCCATCCTTTCTGTCACCTGGAGAGAGTCAAAAGACCCGCAGAGACGCGGGGACAGTAGCTGTCAAGGATGCTCCTGGGGCCTGGGAGAGTAACTGCTCTAGCGGTGGAAGTCCTGAGTGCAGAGCACGGCTCAGGTGGGCTCTGCCGACCTCAGGCCCGGGGCTGGGTTGCGGGGTCTGCTTTCTGTCCTCGCCGAGGTCTTCGTCTCGGTGCGGGAGCCCACAGGACCCTCCTGCGGGATAGCGGCTCGGAGGGCCAGCACCCCCCCACCGCGGCTCAGCGGGACCCCCTCTGTGCTTCCCCCAACAGCGAGTGCGGTGGGCCCGGGCGCTCTACGACTTCGAGGCCCTCGAGGACGACGAGCTGGGCTTCCGCTGCGGAGAGGTGGTCGAGGTCCTGGACAGCTCCAACGCGTCGTGGTGGACCGGCCGCCTGCACAACAAACTGGGCCTCTTCCCCGCCAACTACGTGGCACCCATGATCCGATGAGGCCCTTCCCGGGGCGTCAGAGGCTGTCATCGGAAGCTGCCTGCGGGAGAGGGGCAAGAAAGAGAAGCCGGGACTATCTACACATCCGCACACGGGTGCGCGCACACGCACACACCTCTGCCTGTGTGCGCGCGCATTTTATAGTAGTAATTTATTGGCGATTTCATTGGTTACTTAGCTGATATGAAAGGAAGTCAGGCGAAGAATTAGATTCATACTTGTTTTTCTGCTCCCCTCAGTGGTGCGTGGAAGGCGGTGGGAAAGCTGGAGGGTGGGGGGCGGGGACAGGAGACTCCCAGTTCTTCCCGTCCTTCAGACGGCCCTGCTTCCTCCTGGCCTTGGCAATGTTCGCTGAGAGCAGCGGAGCGGAGATCCACACCCGGGGTTGTCCCGAAACAACAGGGTAGGGCGGGTCGGCGGGCCTGTTTCCGCTTACCTCCCAGCCCTGCTCACCTCCAGGGTTTGCAAGGCAGCTTCCCTCCCATTCTACAAGGGTGGGCTCAGCTGGGTTGAGAACAAAGGTACGGCCCCACGGGGCTGAGCTGGGAGCAGGAGGTGCTGTGAAGGCAGGACTGGCGCTGGGGGGCGGGGGGGGGGGGTTCCTGCAGCCGGGGAGAGTCTGGCCTCCCGCTCCACGCTCAGCGGAGACCTTCACCTCCCTCCAGCCCACGTTCCTCGGCTAATCCTCCTCCCTGTGGCTGACCTGGAGAATCAGAGACCCCAAGGAGCCAAGCACTGGGAGATGGAGGGATTTTCACAAATCCCCAGTGGCTTACCTGGGAGTCACCTCTGTTTCCCGGGATACCAAGAAAGCAGCTTTGAGACTCTGTAAAATGTTTGGAGAAGCCCGGGGTGAGAAAGCGGGATTTTGAGAGCCATTGTTTTATGGCAACAAGGGTGTCTCTTTGGGTCTCTGTTTGTTTTCCCATGTTTTGAGGATGCTTTGCGCAGTGGCACAGAGACAAGCCCAGTCCACGGGGGCGTTGACCTGCCGTTGCTGCCGCTGCAGCATGACCCCGGGTGGGAGCCGGCTTTGCCATGAGCATCCAGGATCCAGTGGCTGAGCCACTGCTGGCAGCCCCCCCAACAGCTGCACGTGGGGCCAGGGACACGCATGCCGCCATCTCTCTTGCCACCTCAACGTAGAATTGTGATTCCCTCGGGGTTGTGGGTGTGAAGCACCAACTGGACAGGCTCGGGAGGAGACGCCAGAGAAGGAAACTCAGTGGGACCCGGGGGGGCAGACACGTCTGCCTGAGGGCCCTGACAAGGGGTGGGTGTGTGTCTCATGAGACCTAAATGAAAGGGTGGGGTGCCCGTGCTGGTGAGGGAACATGGGGAGTGAGGTGGGCCTGTCCCTTTGTCTTCTCCCCCAGCCCTTCCTGCTCTAAGGAGTGACCAGGCAGCCATTATTGAGGGTGACAGAAGAAGGAGTTTCTGACTCAGAAGTAACTGTCAGTGTAACACAGGCTGTGTCCCTCTGACTCCGAATTCTATGGTTCTGTGATCCCTGCGTTGCCTTTGGAGGGGAAGGGAAAAAGCAGGCGCTCTGCGGTGAGTCTTGGGAGGGAAGAGAAAGTGGCCCTGAGAGGCGGGGGGAGTGCAGTGGTCTGGCGCAGCCTATAGACATGGAAGCAGGGGACACGAAGGGTAGCAGGGACATTTCAAAAGATCAAGGAGCAGCTCAAGAGGCACAAAAGGAGGGAAAGGAGGCAAGATGTTACGTGGGGCAGGTGAGGAAGACATCGGAGTAGGAGCCAGCAGGCGGACAAGCAGGGGAAGGAAGGACAGAGCAGGAAGGGAAGGAGGAATTGGAGCAGAGACAGGAGCACTGGGGAAGGCAGAGGCGAAGGATGAAGAGCCGGGAGAGAGAAAACAAGGCAAAGAAGACCTAAAAGCTATTTTGGTGCTAGGTAATGTGAACATGTTACAGTAAATAAAAGCCAAAAGTGATGTTTGATTTTACAGTATTTACAAACCATATGCTTTAAACAGCCCACAAACCCCATCCATTTGTCTGATGATGTGGGAGGACCGGCCCCAGTGGAGAGAGAGGGAAATGATTTGGTTCTGGCCTGGATTTCGTGCCTTGAAACACTTCTCAAGAAAACAATGATACGACAAATGCCAGTGTTTTGCCAGGCCGCGTGTTGTGTCTGTGGGAGTGGGGGGCGCTGGCCTGGGGAGGCTCACCCCACAGTGTGGGCAGAGCTATTGAAACCCCTAGAACTGGATGTTGAAGTCCAGCCCAGGCCGTCGGATAGTGCTAAAATGGCCTTGCCCCCGTGCATCACGTGGCAAGGAGGAAGCAAGAGTCACCCCAACCACCCATGGAGAACTAGGGCCCTTGGGACTAGGCTAAGAGGATAAGAACCCAACTGTCCCTACTTGGGAGCTGTTGGGAAGTGGCTTTGCTGGGCCTCTGGTGCTGCCTCAGGGAGCCCATGGGAAGTTGCTTTCCACCTGAGCATTTCAGTGCCAGGGGCGTGTCCTCCCAGCCTCACAAGCCACACAATCCCAGTCCGGGAAACAGCACAGATGTCTGACTTCAGCCGAAATGCTCCGCATGACCTGGGGGCAGGGAACTTCCGGAGAAAATCTGGTTCCTGATGAACCGGTTCCGTTTTCTACTCACTTGCTGAGGCTCCCTGCAATTTCCAATCTCTGGAAACTGCCACTGCCCACCCACTTTTAGATGGCCTCAGGGTGATCGAAGGCGGTGCTTCTCAAAATTTAGTGCCTGTGGATTGCCTGGGGAAGGTGTTAAAATGCAGATTCAGATCCAGTGCTGCGTGTCCACAAGCTCTGAGGTGACATGCCTTCGTCCGCAGACCAGTCTTCGAGTAGCAAGGGCACAGAACTTGACAGGGAGCTAGAGAGCCACAAAAATCAGATGAGATCTTTTTTCTAGGGATCTTCAGGCACTTTCCTCTGTTGCTCACAAATGAGACATGATTCAGAACTGCCATTATGACATCATCTATGTTTGACGGCCCAGGTGACCGACTTCAGGGTCTCCACCTCCATCAAGAATCAGGAAACTTTAGGACGACAAGCATTCAGAAAAAGTCCACACACGGGTTTCCCAATGGTGATTAGTTTAAAGATAAGCAGAGGTTACAGAAGTTGCGAAAGCTTTCTCAGGAAATCTTTAAACATAAAATGCACTTGCATCAGGTGTGGTCCTGCTTGGAGGCGAGGGAATGGCCCATGTCACTGGGGCACCGTTACATCAACTAACCCTGAGCAAAACAGGCCACAGGCCGGACAAGTTGGCCTGGGCAAGTACTTGCTATTTGCCTTGTCAAAAGTTAACACTTCAGCCTGTATGTACCAAAACAAGGACACAGGAAAAGCACGTTGTCTCGTTTCTTTTAAATACTTGTCAGGTTCTTCCACGTCTCTCCATCACCACAGCCTCACTGCCATATATCTTCCTTGGTGACCAGTCGAGCCTGGACACGCTTCTCCCAGCATATCCTCTTGTCCCCAGTCCATTCTCCACACAGATGCCAGAGTGATCCTTGTACAACAGCAGCCTGATCACGTCACTCCTCTGCCAGCCGCCACACTTGGATTTTAATGCAAGTCCCCATGTGGCTGCGGGTGGTCTGGCCCTGCCTCCCCCCTTCAGCCTCCTCTGTGCCTCTCCCCTCCTTGTTGCCACGCTCCCACCCACTGGCCTTCTCTCAGCCTCCAGATTGGTTCCCAAAGCCTCCATACCTTTTGGTCTGCCTCTACCTGGCTAACTCCTATGCATCTTCAGCCCTCAGCTTAAATGTCACTTTCTCAAATTATCCTTTCCTGACCCTAATCTAAAAGAATCCTTCCCGTTGGACTATCTGGTGGTTCCTGGTGCTTTTCCTGAACAGCACGTAAGCTGGTCTATTGGTCTATTAGACTTTAAGCTCCCTGTGGGCAGGGATCATCTGTTTTGTGGACCGTTGTATGCCACAGCATGTAGCACTGTGTTCGGTGCACAGAGGCTCCACAAATATTTGTTTAATGAATGAGCAAGTGAAACCTGCCTCGTGTCACCTATCATTCATTCTGTAACCCAAAGGTCCCAGGCCTCATGGACCCGTAGGTGCAAACAAGGTGATATTAACATCGATGCCCAAGTTACAGTAGCTTTCAGCCGCGTGCCCTCAAGATCTCCAATTACTTTGAGAGTCCACAGGAGGGAGGCTGGTGTCTCGTGTGTTTAAGCACAGGTCCGCTAACGCTTCCTACTCTGGCTAGGTTCAATTTTCCCTGAACATCCTCCGCGGACAGCGTCTTCCCGGATGCTGTCAATCCGCTGTCCGTTGCATCAGTATGTTGATGAAATACCCCAGTCCTTCAGGAAGCTAACTCTGCCCTGTAATCCATGTGGCTAGGTGGGTTGGGGAAGAGGAGGGGCGGAGAATGGCCTGTACGCAGTTCTGAGTTGCCCCTGTCCTTGGGCCCCAGAGACCCTCTACCTAGATCAGAGTTCCCCCACAGCTCATTCCCTCCTCACTGGAGCCCTCGCTCCATCACACAGGACAGAGGAAGTCCCCTTCCCCTCCATCTCTCTTGTTTGTCTCTCTCGCCCTGTTGCCCCTTCCTCCTTCTGCTGAAAAGAAATGTTCTCGTACCTCTTTGTGCAATAGATCCCGCCCACGGTGCTGGAGGAATATGCACCCTGTTGTATAATCTGGGCTGTGCTATAATTCATTCATTAAATCAACAACTATTTACAAAACACCCCATAGAGGACAGATGCAATGAGCCAGTGGGTCATCCACATCTCTCTACTCCCTCTGCAGCTGTGCCACAGTCTCATTTCAAGTCCAACCCCCAACCCCTGCCTCTGGGCTGGCCCTTCTGATCCAGCCCACTGACTTATTAAGAGAGACCTTATTAACATGCAAAGCTGATGACATCAGGCTTCTGTTCAAAAGCCTCCAGGGGCTCCCACTAGCTTTCAGGCCACAGTTTAAACTCCCAGGCTTGGCACTAATGCCATTGTGTGATCTGAATGCTGCCTGTTTGTTCAGCCACAATGCTCATCTCTCCCCAGAATGAGTCATGTTGTCTTAGAGCTCTGAGTCTCTCCATTGGGTTCCTTCTGCCTGGAATGCCTTTCCCGCATTTTTTTGGTCTAGATCAGTGAGGTCCAGTAGCACATCTGTGATGGTGATGGGCAAGTTCTCTATCTGCTCTGTCCAATGTGGCAGTCTCCGGCCACTTGCAGTCACTGACTGCTTAATGTGGCTAGTGTGAGTGCACTCAACAGCGAGATGGGGCAAGTGGCTGGCTACCTCATTGGGCAGTAGGGATCCAGACAGCTACTCACTTTGAAATACTTAGCTCAGGGCTCAAGTTCTCCACTGGGAAGCCATCCCAACTTCATGGCTGCTGTAGATGTCCCTCCTTCATATTCCTGTTCTGCTTCCATCCGGATACTCAGAACTCTAGAGCATTGTTGGGGATTCATTGAACCTGCCTCCCCCATGGGACTGAACCTTTTTTCATGCATGAGCAATTCACCCTATAAATGGTTGATGCACACGTGCATTGGTGTACTGGTAAATGTTAAGCAACTGCCCTCTGAAGGAAAGCCCCGATCGGCACATTTGCCAATTCTGTAGTGTAGATATTCCTACCGTGCGGCAGAAGAATAAGAAGACAGAATGAGTTACCACAGAAGGGGAAAAGATATTTTCAGAAACCCTATCTGATAAAGAACTGTTACCCAAAATAAACAATTCTTAAAATCCAACAATAAGAAAATGAACCCAACTGAAAATGAGCAAAAGACCTGAACAGACACCTCACTGAAGAAAATAGAAGATCACAAGTAAGCACATGAAAAGGTGGTTGACATTACATGTCATTAGGGAAATGCAAATAAATACAACGAGATACCATTACACAGCTCTTAGAAAATCCAAGGACCAAAACACTGACAACACCAAATGTTGACAAGGGTGTGGAGCAACAGGAATTCTCATTGACTGCTGGTGGGAATGCAAAATGGTATAGCTCTGGAAGACAGTTTGGCAGTTTCTTACAAAAACGAAACATAGTCTTAACATATGATCTGGCAATCATGCTCCTTAGTATTTATCAAAGGAACTGAAAACTTATGTCCACGCAAAAACCTGTACATGAATGTTTATGGGTGTTCCATTCATAATTGCCAACACTTGGAAACAACCAAGGTGTCCTCCAGGAGGGGATTGGATAAATAAGCTTCAGTCCATCCAAACAATGGAATATTCTTCAGTGCTAAAAAGAAATGCACTCTCAGGGCTCCTGGTGGCTGTCAGTTAAGCGTCTGCCTTCCGCTCGGGTCATGATCCCAGGGTCCTGGACTCAAGCCCCCCATTGGGCTCCCTGCTCAGTGGAAAGTCTGCTTCTCCCTCTTCCTCTGCCCCTGCTTGTGTGCTCTCTCTCTCTCTCTCACTTGCTCACTCTGTCTCTCATATAAATAAAATCTTTTTTTTTTTAAGAAATGAGCTATCAAGCCATGAAAAGACATGTAGAAACCTTAATGCCTCTCACTAAGTGAAAGAAGCCAATCTGTAAAGTCTACATACTGTATGATTCTAACTCTAGGACATTCTGGAAACAGCAAAACTATTGAGATGGTAAAAAGAGCAGCAGTTGCCAAGGGTAAGGTGGGAGGGAGAAAAGAAGAGGTGGAACACAGATTTTTAGAGCAGAGACTATTCTCCATGATGCTGTACTGGTGGCCACATGTCATTACACATTTGTCAAAACCCAGAGAGTGTGCAAACCAAGAGTGAACCCTGAGGTAAACTATGGGCTTTGGGTGATAATGATGATGTGTTGCTTTGGCTTCTCCGAGTATAACAAAGGCACCGCTCGGGTGGGGGATGTTGATAATGGGGGAGGTTGTGCATGTGTGGGAACTGGGGGTGTAAGGAAACTCTATCTTCTGCTCAATTTTGCTGTGAACCTAAAAGTGCTCCCCCCCTTAAAAAAATTAAGTCCATTAAAACAACAACAACAACAAAAACCTCCCACCATGGCTGGTTTCAAGCCACCAGCATGACACCAGTGAATTGGGAGTGGGGAAGAGATGTGTGCACGACTGGCTCTCACAAGCCGGAAGGAATGAGTCGATGCGTGAATGAATGAATGCATGAATGAGGGAAGGGAGGGAGGGAGGAGGGCAGGAGGGAAATCTATTCAACCTGGAAGAAGTTGGTCCTGCATCTACAAGTCCAATTCCAGTTCCAACCTAGGAGACAAAGGACCAAGGAGGCATATTTTTGACTTGTTCAGAAAGAGGGATATTTGTCTCCTTTAGGTCTTTTACTTTTTTTTTTAATTTTTATTTTTTTTAATTTTTTTAAATTTTTTTAAATTTTTTTTTATTTTTTTTAGGTCTTTTACTTTTAATACCAAGCCTTGTCCAGGCATGTCCTGAGTGCCCCACTCATACTAGTGGAAAGTGAGTGAGCCTGAGACCCCCCCACTTGTGCGATCTTTCTCTCTCTCCCCCTCAAATAAATAAATAAAATCTTTTTTTTTTTTTTAAAGACTTTTTTTTTAAGATTTTATTTATTTATTTGTCAGAGAGAGAGAGGGAGAGAGAGCAAGCACAGGCAGACAGAATGGCAGGCAGAGGGAGAAGCAGGCTCCCTGATGAGCAAGGAGCCCGATGTGGGACTTGATCCCAGGACGCTGGGATCATGACCTGAGCCGAAGGCAGCTGCTTAACCAACTGAGCCACTCAGGCGTCCCAATAAATAAAATCTTTTAAATAAATAAATAAATAGGGGCTTCTGGGTGGCTCTGTCAGTTAAGCATCTGCCTTCAGCTCAGGTCATGATCCTGGAGTGCCAGGATTAAGCCCAACATTGGGTTCCCTGCTCAGTGGGGAGCCTGCTTCTTCCTCTGCCCCTCACTCCACTCATGCTCTCACTCTCTCTCAAATTAATTAACTAATTAATTAATTAAATTTGTGACAAAAATCTTTCCCAGAAGTCATACAGCAGTCATTCCCTCGGACCCCATTGGCATGACTAGGTCAGCTGCCATTCCTACACCAGCCATGTCTAAGAGAATGAGACCACCCTGACTGGCTTAGATCAGTTGATGGGACCCTACAGGAGGCAGAAACTGGGGACCCAGGCAGAGCCCAGTCCTAAAGGAGGAAATGGATGGGGTAGAGTGACAGCAGCAATGGCTACGAAGACCTGGTCTACAGAAAATGTTAGAAGAAGATGCACTAATTTTATGAACCAGGCCATTCCGGAAACAATTCTTGAGATAGTTAAGGAACAAGAAAGCAGTGTGAGGCAGCATAGCTCCCTGGCTTTCCCTCAGAGTTGAAATGCCTACATGGACACACACAGACGCATACACAGACACACACGCACACACATTCTTCCCTTAGCCCTCTTCAGTGGATTCCCACATGCATGTTAAAACAGCATGTCAGTGGGGACAGCTTCCACGCTCTGCCCAAAAACCAGAACTGTACGCAGTGAGGCTCTGGACCTGCTGTGGGGACAGAGACCCCCGCCAGTCAGGTCTGTGCCATAGTCCCAGCCCTGAGCCTGCTGTGAGACTCCCCCGCACGGGTGCTTCCAGGTACGGCTCTACCCAGGGTCATTTGTGGCCACGTGCTGACGTGGGCAATCCCATTTCAACAGGACTGAGTTCCCCCGGGTGGGCAGCACATGGCACCTCCCTCTCCCTGCTCTGACCTGGTTATGGGGAGTTGCTAGGTAACTACTACGCAGCCTCTGCTTCCCACACTGGAGGAGGCTTGGTTACCATGGCAAGTCCAGATGGGTGGGGACACAGGGGAAAGGGAGCATTGGCTGGCGGGGGGTGGTGGGGGATGTCCATAGCCTGGACTCTGTCCTCACTCTCTCTGGGCCACCAGACCTTTGGGAAATTTCTTTACCCCTCTGTGCCTCATTCTCATCAGTACAATAAAGTGCTCAAACCACTGCTGCATGCAGACGGCATATACTAAATAAACACTGACCCTCAGATTCCTCTTAGGTAAGAATGACTCAAGATGGGTGCAGAAGAGGAATGGATTGAGTTGTGTTTAAAATAAAAAAGAGAAACTAGCCAGCCAGTGTCTCCAGTAGGACACATAAAAGTCATGGAGATTCTGGAATTTAGCTTCTGGAATTGTACTCATGAGTCCCGGGGACTCCCTGGGTCCTTTTCTGAACCTAGACTTCTTAAGGAAGTCCCCTTAAGGGTGTGTTACCTTAGGGTACGTAGGCTTGCTAAAGGGTCTACCCCTTCCTGGGCTCTGCTGGCCCTTCTGTCCCCACTGGAGTCATGGCACAGGCCCAGCCCCCTGGGACCAACTGATCTGTGGGGCTCTGCACCGGCCTCTAAGACTGTCTATGTGATCTTACATTCGATCTGAGCCTTGGCCCAATTCTCTTCCTTCATTCCTGCAGTAAGACCCTCTAGCCAGGCCTCAGTGCTGGGATGTCTGCAGTACCCAGCTCCACCCCCTGCTCCCTTCTCATCCGTGCCAGTCCCCTTCCAGAATCCAGACACCAGCTGCTGGGGTCTCCTAGCCCTGGCTGCCCCCCTGCCTATCTAGCTGCCCGAACCTTCCAATCTTATGGGCTGCTGCTCCCTTCCCCACCCATGCTTCCCCCGCACTGATACTCCCTTGGCCTCATGCTGGAGACCCCGCCAATGCTGGTTCCACAGCACCAGAACTGTCTGATGCCCATTGTCACTGGTGGTCCCTGTAGCCCCAAAGGAGAAAGTGGACCCTACCCGTCCAACCTCCAAGAGCTGATCTGCCTTCCCCCTTCTTCCTTGGACCTTGCCTCCAATTCTAAGTCTTGGCTGCTCCTTATCTTTCCCCTGCCATATACATGGCCAACAGGGTTAGTCTGACTGTGGCCCAGGATGCTGGAATCCTATCAGGGAACATTCTCCACCCTTACTCCACAGCTGAGTTTCCCCCTTCCTGGTGGGGAGCTGAGGGAGTAATTCACACCTTGTACATAGGGTGTGAAAACCAGTAGGGGGTGTTAGGACCAGCGGCTTTTCAGCTGCCTGCTCTGATATGGGGCCACCTAGAAACTCCCAGTCATATAGAGAAAGCCCATCCTTGAATCATGCACTTCAGTGCCCCCTCCTTCCTAGCTATCCCCTACTTTCCCTGCAGACAATGTGGGAACAGTGGAGAAAACACTCCGTTATCACTGACTCTATAGCCAGGACAAGGTACTTGACCTGTCTGAGCTAATCGAGAGAACCAGAGACAATAGCACTAAGATGTCATGAGAAGTGAACAGAATTATAGGAACTGCTTGGGGAAGGCCCAGCAAACAGAGCGCGGGGCCCCACCACACCTTCCACCGGGGCAGGAACAGCCTTCTGCACCCCACCTCACCCCCCTCCTCTCCCTGGAAACTCACCCCTGTCCTGTCCTCAGCTCTCCTCAGGGTAAGTCTCTCTGCACCTATCACACTGATAACCTGCTGAGGTAGTAAATCAGCTTGGGGACATCACCCCTCCCTGGAGCTCGCCTACCCTCTTCCCGGGGACAGCTGCCCTGTAACAGCAGCCGGCAAGGAACAAAGTGCTCGGGGTGCGGGTCAAATAAAGGAGTGATTCTTGATGGAGAATGGCCGGCTGGTCCTGGAGGGGCCATTACTTCTCTGGCTGGTCTGCCTGCCTCCAGGCTCTCTGCCACTTCACACATTACCCCACCCAGACGCGGCACTTTCTCTCCTAAAAACTGTCCCCCTGCTCTCCCCGGCTTGCGGTTCAAGCTGCCTCCCAGTGCTGGGGGGTGAGGGGGAGGCAGGAACCTCTGGGCCACTCTCTGCCCTGAACCTTGTCCTGCGTATTCCTTCTTCAGTGACTGGGCAGTGCCTCTCTGTGGCCCTCTGTCCATGTACCAGCCAGTATGCAAGGCTGGGGGAAATGCCACCTCCTTCACGACGTCCTCCTTGATTCCAGCCTCGGAGAGCAAATCTCCCTCTGTGGAACCATCTCCTGACACTGCTCTTCTGGCTTCACTTTGGAGGGGTGGGTGGGCAAGGGGCCCGTGCCCAGTGGCCTGGTCCCCAACGAAGACTAAATACATAATTCCAGCCCAGGTCCCTCAGTCGGGGTTACAGCTGTTTTCAAATCTGCCTAGAAATGTTTCAGACACACCCCAGTTCCCAGCACTGCTAGTTCTTTGGAAGGGGAGGAGGTTCTTTAGCAACACTTCGCCCTCCAGGGCTGGAGATTGCTCAAGCCGCCCCACGCTGCCTCCCATGCCGACCAGGGTACACCACTCCAGGAGCTCTGCTGCTGCCAGGAAGAAGGGAGAGAAACTCCATCCCTTCCTGTGACTTCCTTCTTAACACCATCCCGAGCCCCAGAACTAGAGCAGCCGTCTTCCTCAAACACTCAGTGCTGTCAGAGCACGCCGAGGGCTTGCTCTGCCTCTGGCCTATCCTGTGCCCTCTGCCAGGGACATCCTACCGTTTCCCGGCTCACACACCCTCCGTGGCTCCCAACTGCCGACAGAGCTAAGTTCAAACTCACCCTGGAATTCAGAGATTCAAGAACTTTCATGGGGCGACCTCTGCTTCTGGCCCATTCCCTCTCCCCGTCCTGCCCCCACCCCTGAAACATGTACATGTGCATATTTACGTATGTGTAGTCGCACACATGTACACACATATACACGTGTACACATGGATACACAAATACACGTGTACACACAAACACAAGACAAACATACACTGCACACACACATACACACACACACCATGATCCAAACTGATGTGTCCATTTAGCCTCTATTTGCCTTGATCATTACATTCATTCATTCATTCATTCACCCGTTCAGCATCCCCTCAGCGCCAGGTCCCTGCTAGAGCTGGCCGCGCATGGAAGGGCACGATTTCCCTGTTTCTCGGGGGAGTTGCTGCTGCCTCCAATGCTCCTTGACTGCCTCTTTGAGTTTTAGGTCCTTGGCCCAACTCGAGGTCCACCTCCCTGGAAAAGCCTTCCTAATTTCTCAGCTCTCGAGTAACGGTCCCTGCATTTGGGTTCCTATAGCAACGCCATGTGATCACAAACTTTCTGTGCTGATGGAAATGTTCTAGATCTGCGTTCTCCAGGGTGATAGCCCTTGGGCCCGTTGGTTATTCAGCACTTCCGGGGTGGCCAATGGGACCAAGGAACTGAATTTCTTACTTTTAATTTATTGCTTTAATTTGAAGTAGGCTCCACGCCCAACGTTGGGCTTAAACCCACGACCCTGAGATCAAGAGTTGCAATCTCTACTGACTAAGCCAACCAGGCACCCCTGAATTTCTTACTTTGGTTTAATTTTGATTAATTTACATTTGAACAGCAGCAACCATATTGGACAAGGCAGTTCTATTATATAAACCTCTCTGGCCCTTGATTCCCACAGATCTGGTGGCAAGTGGACCTAGGTTTGAATCCTTAGCTGTGTGACCCTGATCACGTTGCTAAGCCTCTCTGAGCCTCAGCTTTATCAGTTGTATCATGAGCAAATGTAGTACTTAATGTGGGGATGAAATAAACCAATGGGTGCCTGATGCCTAGGGAAGGATTAGGAAATTCACTGAATCTGAATTTTTATCTCTAGAAATTAAATAATTATTTGTGGATTACGATCCCAAACATACTGTTAGCCTCAAGTCAATATGGTTAAAGGTTTTAGGATATGTTCAGTTGATCTGAAATATTGTCGAATTCCTGCCTCCCTAGCAGCTTCAAGGGAGAGTAGACAGCAGTAGAGTAGACCAGCCCCTTGGGAGCTGAGAGTGGGTCCATGTCTTTTTCTTAAATCCCCTACAACATAGGGTTCCATCTATGTTTGCTGATAGAATGACTGTTTTCCCTGAGGGTATTACTCAGAACTCAGTCTATAAATATTTGTAGAGTGGATGCTGGCTAGATATGATGGGAAACACGAAGGCAAGTGCACTTGTTCCTAACCTCGGAAACTTCTGTAGTGGTGGAGGCAGTCCGCCTGCTAGCCGAGGGCTGCCTCTGACCCTGGCCACGCAGAGCTTGGGATGGGGCCCCTCTGGGCTGGCAGCGTGCACATCAGAGCGCAGTCAGCGAGCAGAGGCTCTAAAGCCAGGTTAGGGACCTGCGGTTTTCTTGGTCCACCTCCTTCAGGGTCAGGAATCTTCTGGTACTAAACTGGCAGAAAGAGAGCCAGAGGCAGGCACTGCCGGGCAGAAGGTGGAACCCAAACTCGTCTACCACAGTCCCCTCGCCGGTGACCAGTTCTTGCTCTGGGGCCCTGCACACCCAGAACACACCATGGGCCGATTCCGACTCGTGGCCCAAGTGCTTGCTGCAGCTGGGGACCTGCTGGAGGGCTAGGGGAGGAGCCTCCAGGTAAGGAGAAGGACCAGACTCCTGGGCCCATTTGCTTCTCGGCAGGTCTTTGGTTGGATTCTGACTCCTGTTCCCTTTCTGGTCCTGGCTCCCCCTTCCCCATCTGCCCTTTGGTCTGGGCCTCCTGGGAGGGTGTGGGTGCCAAAATCCCTCTTTATCTTTAAAGATAATCAAAGATGTCCACCATGGGGTGCCCAACTGGCTCAGTCTATAGAGCATATGACTCTTGATCTCAGGGTCATGGGTTCAAGCCCCAGGTTAGGTGTAGAGCTTACTTTAAAAAAATGTCCACCATGTCATGTACCAGCACACATATCAGATGAGATCTCTCTCTCTCTCTCTCTCTCTCTCTCTCACACACACACACACACACACACAGTCACACTGTGAAACTGCACGGCTAAAGAAAGACTCCCATTCAGCTCAATCACCTTTTGCCTTCTAGGCTCATGTTATGTTCTTACTTTATGCCAGGGCAAAATGAGAAAATCCTATCCAGTTTTAAAGAAGTCTGAAGTAAAATGGTGGGAAAGAAGGGGGGAAAGCAGGGCAACAGTCCAGCATTTAAGGTATAATACCAGGGAACACCTTGATGAATAAGACAGCGCGCCCTCAAGAAACCTGCCTCCTGTCCGGGGCGGGGAGTGGGGGGACCAACCATTACCACACGGAACTTGAGTTGAACTGAGGCTAAGCATGAAGGGAGGGCACCCGGCCAGACCTGGAGGGCCAGGAGTCACCATCTAGGAAGTGACCAGAGGACCAAAGGATCCAGAAGAGTGGCTAGCAGACTAGAGAGAAAAAGCATTTTTAGCCACGGGAGCTCCCTAAGCAAAGGCACCGCATGTCCCATGTCGAGGAAGTAACAGGAGACGGAAGAAAACGAACAGGACCGTAAGTGGCTGCAGGGTGCTTGGGCTTTGGTGTAGGGTGAGTGGGGAACCCTGGAAGAGGTTTATGCAGGGGAATTACATGGTTATCTTTGCATTTTAAAAGGGATTGAGGGGAGAAGATCCGGTTAGGAGACTCTTGCAACAATGTGGTGGGGGAGGGCCTGGGAGGGAGTGACAGCAGGAACGGGGTGAAGAGGGCTCATGAGAAACGTCCCAGAAGAGGCCTTGTCTGGCCTGGTGGCCATGAGGGAGGGACAGCAGTCAAGACGCATGCACATTTCCCACTTGGGTAACCGGGCAGATGATGGTGTCATTCTGGAGCAAAGCGACCCAGAAAGAACAGTGGCGGGGTGGGGGTAGGAGAGAAGTGGGTGTGGGTTCCTTTCGAGACCTCCCTTGCAGTGGAGGTCCCTGGGGGACAACTGAGCAGAGAGGACTGGTGGGAAGCCTGATGAACTGGAATGAGTGGAGGAGAATGTTCTGGAGCTGAGAGGGAAGCCGTGGCAGAGTGGTTGGGGGTGGCGGAGGAAAACCTATATGCTTCCAAGGTTGCAGCTACAACAAAGTCTCCAAGTCTGGAAGGTCTTGGAGGCCGGGAGCTTGCCTAGTACATAATCTGTGTCCCAAAACCATTCATGAATAAAAAGACGAAGATTTGGTAAGTCCCAGCTGGCAGGGTTGGGGAAGACCTGGGTGTGTTCCTCCCTCGGGGCCAGCAGAGCCGGTCAGAGGAGAAAGCTTTTGCTCATCTAGCTCAGTCCTAGAATCTACACCCTCCTCACCACGGTGCCAGCTTCAGCCACCTCCTCTCATTCTCTCCTCCTCTCTGGGGATAGGCAGCAGGCACGAAGAGTCCGCCACGTTTTACAACAGGTGCTCACGACACAAATTTCCACAGAGGAGGAAAAAGTCAGCCCTGGGACGTGTAGCTGATCTATTAGGAGGTGGGCTATTTTGGGACTCAAATTACACAGGAGGGCCTGGGAAAATAGACGAGTGCAGAGACGAACACAGTTACAATTAGCATTAACGACAAGGTGTCATACCTTTACTGCACACTCAGCAGGTAGCGTGCCCTGGGGAGAGGAAGGTGAATGGGAGCCAAGCACCCGGGTGAGTGGGGGAGCGGCCTCTGCCAGAGGCAGAGGCACGATTTCTCAGGAAGACACAGTGACCTTGGGCCAACTGGCCTCCAAAGTGGGAAAGGCAAGCACGACGGGCTCCACCTCGCTTAGGGAAACTCCAGCCCCAGGACTGGAGGGACTGGTGTGGGGCCAGAGGCTTTCTTCCAGGTTGTCACCACCTCGTGGAATGTCCCCAGATGCAAAATAGATAGAGCCTGTGCCTGAAAGGATTCAATTCCCTGGCAGGTAAGGCTTTTTAAAAACCCCAGTGATAATACACAGTGTTCAGCTGTTGAAGGGGGTGTGGAAGGCCGGGGGTTTCAGGCTGAGTGGACGGGTGCCCCCCGGTGTTTCTACTTGCCAGCGGATAACCTGGAATGGGTCCTCTCCCGGAGTCTCAGTTTATGAATCTTTAACCCCTCCCTGTAATCCCTTTCCGAGTCTACTTCACCAGATTAGGGGCAGATCAAATTGGATAATTATAGGTTAAAACGACTCCATAGCCTGCAGCCTCCCTGAGAACGCCAGTGCCAAGGCCGTCACTTATCCCCTGCTTTGCAGAGACAGTTGGGGGCATCCGACTCCCAGCTACACTCAGGCAGCCGCCACGGCAGCTGGCTATGGTATCTGATTCCTCTTTTCTTACTCCCAGTGGCAAGCATGTTATCTAGCACACAGTAACTGCTCAAAACCGGGAGCTGGGTAAGTCAGTCCTTGGTACCTAAGGGAGAATATTCCAAAAAGACCACAGGGTGTTTCCTATCAGTTACATCTAGGACAGATCTTTTCCAATGTCAACTGTTACTAAAATATTCCACTCTGATTCTAACCTTCTGTCCAATTCCAACTTATGTCACATAACATTTGGGCTTCTTGAGAGCGAAAACAGTGTCTTAATCACTGCACTTCAGTGGGAACTCCACGTGAACAAGGACTTGGTTTGGTTCAGAGCTGCATCACCGCACCTATGTTAAGGCTCAGTAAGGATCTCTAAATCAATGAACGGTTTCTAACCCAGAGCACCACGCTAGGCATTCGGCAAATGTTCGTTGAATGATTAAATTAGTAAGCTAGGGGAGCATGGTCTCTCACTAATGCCCTTTCCTAACATTCTCACCCGACGCAGTAGAGCAAGGCAGATGGGTAGGCAAGCTCTGGGCTCAGAGGACCCGGGTTTAAATCCTGACTCTCGTATTCACTAGCTGGGTGACTTAGAGTATGCTACTGAACGTCCCTGTGCTTCAGTTTCCTTACCTACGAAATGGGGATGATAATAATGTTTAAAATAGGATTATATTAATTCATTGGTAGGATCCCCAAAATACCCAGCACAGCATCTGGCACACAGTGATCACTGCTCTTTATGATCAGACCAGTCTCTTAATAACCTTCAGTGCCTCCCCTCTAGCTACAGGATAAGATCTAAAATCAAGGTCCCCATAATTTGGCCCCAACATCCCTCTCTCTCCAGTCCCATCTTCCCATACTTTACCGGCTTCTCTGCGAGGCCAGACATTTCACGAAGCCCTGCAAGGTAGGACTTTTTTTTTTTTCCCAAAGATTTTATTTATTTATCCCACAGACAGAGATCACAAGCAGGCAGAGGCAGGCAGAGAGGTGGGGGGAAGCAGGCTCCCCGCTGACCAGAGAGCCCGACGTGGGGCTCTATCCCAGGACCCCGGGACCACGACCCGAGCTGAAGGCAGAGGCCCCAACCCACTGAGCCACCCAGGTGCCCCTAAGGTAGGACTTTTTATAGCCTACATTTCACCGAAGACGTGACTCAGACAGCTCAGAAAAGGGAAGTAACTTTCTCAGGGACACACAGCTTATCCCAAGAAAGTGAGATTCATTCCAGGACTCCCTGACATGGAAGTTCATGCTCTTCTTCAACTGGCCTCTGAAAAATCTGCCACTTGCTGGCAAAGTGTGGTCCAGGGGCCAGCGCTACCAACATAACCTACAAGCTTGTTAGAAAGGCAACATCTGGGGCCGCACCTCAGACCCCCTGAATCAGAACCCGCATTTTCACAAGATCCTCCAGGTGATTTCCATGCACAGGAAAGTTGGAAGCAATGTTGTAAACCACTTTCTACCAGCCAGACACAAAAGCTAATTAAATCAAACACCAGATCTCATTTAATCCTTACAACAATCTGGGAGGTATTAGGATATCGGCATTGTTATCCCATTTTGCAGATGAGGACACTAAGGCTCTGAGGGTTAAGGCTTTTGACCTGAAGCCTCATGTGCCTGATGTCAACATGAGGCTCTGGCCCTCTCCCTCTGCCTGGAGTGTCTTCACTCCCTCTCTCCCCTTGAAACCTTCTCATCCTTTAGGCTCCACTCAAAATCCCCTCCTGCTGAGTGAAGCCTTTCTTATCCACGTTCCATTGGGCAAGATTAATTCTTTCTTCCCTTAAAGTCCCCACAGCTCCCTGCACATACCTTTCTCTTGGCCCTAATTGATTCCGTTTTAAAGAACCAGTTTCTGCGCGCACTCTGCGTGCCCAGCACATAGTGGGCGTTGAGTATATGTTTGCTCCGAAGCACCGCTGCTTGAGTTAATCAGAGCACTTTGTCACACCTGTGTTATCCCCACCTCCCTGCACCCCTCTGTGCCCCCAGGGTACTCACCGTCTGGCATCTCTTAGGGCCTGGAAAGCTTTAGGAATGGTTTCCATTCTAGAGACAAAATTTGTCTAAAGATGAAATTAAGCGTAAAATGCTGCCAGAAGCGAGGCCTTGCGGCTCCTAAGGGTGGCACAGGCATGGGCATCTCGCTGCCCACCACCGCTGATCTTTGGGCTGATGCTGGGTGCCTCAATGGACTACTGTGTCACAGTAGTCACAGCTTTTTGACAATCTAACCCTTTTTTTCCCCCCATGCTGTCACAGGAAGGCCCAGAAATAGTAGGCAACCTCTTCAAATTCCCTGGGGTTTGAAATCAGGTCCCCAGGAACCTTCTGTCATTTCACAAGGAGAAAGGGCAACGGCGGCTGAGATGTAGGGCAAAGATCGCTGAGACACAGAGAACCTAATAGGCCCCACACACCACCTCTCCTTTTGTGGGAGGCCTAGCCAGACCACGTGTTTCAAGGCCTCAATTTCCTCAGCTCTGAAATGAGGGGGTTGGACCAGTTTCTAGTGCTCCTTCCAGCTCTGAGAGGCTGTGCTATAAAATGGGAGAAATGTGAACCTTTGGTTGCTATGATCTGAAAATATTTTGAATGTGGAGAATCAAGTTGTACAGCAGTGCATGAACAAAATAATATGTTAATGACTAAGAAGATTGTATTTAATCCAATGGGAAACAGCAGAGCAGCCGCCGCTGGTGATGTGTGTGTGTGTGTGTGTGTGTGTGTGTGTGTGTGCAGCTTCTTTCCTTGAGCTCAAACATGTACTTTGAATCACTAATATAGTAATCAGGCCTCTGGCAGCCTAGCTTGCCCAAACACACACACACACACACACACACACACACACACGTCAGTTCAGATTAAAATGGGGGTGAAATTCTACCACTGCAACTTAAGTCCTTGCTATATTTGTTTCGTTGTTGTTGTTGTTTGTTTTTAAGAAACTGTCATCGTGGTGAAGGAGCTGTATTGACAGTTTCTGGGTCCCTCTGATCTCGGAACTGGGACATGTGGGCCGGGAGCTGAGGGTTTTATTAGCATTTCGCTTGTGCACACAACCTCCCTCCCCTACACACACACACCCCACCCAAGCCGTCACAATCCCATCTGGCAGCAGGGCCCCACCCCCACCCCGGTACCCTCAACGCCGGGAGTGGTCAGATCCATCACCCCGGAGGCACCCCGACCAAGCAGGTGCTTGCGGCCATAACTGCGAGGAAGATGAACGCACGCCTGCTCGGTGTCCGGCCCTGCCAGGCCGCAGGAAGGGTTAGATCATCGCCACCGAAGGGTCAGGACCGAGAGGCAGAAGCCGGCCAGAGGCCTCACGTGCGTCTAACTAGGAGACCCCCCCCCACCACCACCTCTGCAATTTCCTGCCCACCCTGGAGCTCCCGGGCCGGGCCCCGGCCCACAAGCCTGGTCCCCGCCGGGTCCGCCCACCCCCCGCCCCCCGGGAACTATCCCCCCAGGCCGCCGGCACCGTTCGCGCCCCGCCCCCGACCCCCCGGAGGCAGAGGGCGCGGCCCCCCGTCCCCGCCCGACGGCCGCGCCCGCGCCCCGGCCCGCGCGGATTGGCCGACCTCGCGGCCAGGTGAGGCGCCCCGCCCCTAGGCTCCAGGTGAGGCGGGACGACCGGGGTTGGGGCCGGGGCCAGGGCCGGGGCCGGGGACGGGCGGCCGCGGCGCCATGGCCGAGTCCCAGCTGAGCTGCCTGGACGAGGCGCACGTGAACGAGAGGGTGACCGAGGCGCAGGCCGCCTTCTACTACTGCGAGCGGAGGAGGGCCGCGCTGGAGGCGCTGCTGGCCGGCGGCGAGCGGGCCTACCGCGAGCTGGTCCAGAAGGAGCAGCTGCGGGACTTCCTCTCCAGCCGGGAGCAACAGGCCCTCCGCGCCGCCTGGAGCCCCTACGAGGATGCCGCCGCCGCCACCGCCACCGCCGCCGCCGCCGCCCGGGGCAAGAGCAAGGCCAAGGCCAAAGCCCCGGCGCAGGCGCAGGCCCCGACCGAGCCCTGCGAGTCCCTGGCTTACTGGCCGGACCGCTCCGACACGGAGGTGCCCCCGCTGGACCTGGGCTGGACCGACCAGGGCGTCTACCGCGGCGTGAGCCGCATCACCCTCTACACCCACCCCCCCAAGGAGGAGAAGGCGCCCCACCTCAAGCAGGTGGTCAGGCAGATGATCCAACAGGCCCAGAAGGTAGGCGCCGCCCCCCACACCTGTGGGACCCCCACGGGCAGCCCCTGGACCAGGCCCCACCTCGGAGGCAGGGCCTGGGTCAGGACTTCCTGACCGCTCTGGAAAACGGGCCCCGAACCCTCCCTTAAGCCGAGGGGCTGGCGAGGCCTCTGAAGAGGATGACTGGGAACGTGTTCGGCAAATCACAGCCCGCGGAACGGTGGTTTGTCATTCTTCAGCGACCAGAGGGGCTGGCTTTCCCCCGCCCTGTGCTGCTTTCTCCCTGTCAAGCCCCTCTCTGTAGGGAAGAGTGGGGGCTTTGTGGTAAAATGGGCCACTCAGAGGTTGAGATAATAACCCATGTGCTGCCCAGGGATTTACAAAACCTGCCCCAGGCCACCTTCTCGGTTGGTTTTCAAGCAACAGGGTGGTGGGACTTCTCCACCCTTACCCCAGCCATGCTGTTCTTAGGAGACCCCCCCCCACCCCGAGTCAAGACGGGACTGGCATTCACCCCCTCGCCTTGGGGGCCAGTACTAGACAAGCAGCCTGGAATGAATGAGGAAACATATTCTGAGAACAAGCCACTGGACTCAGCAGCTGGGGTGGAGGAGGGGCAGGACCGCCGAGTCTCTGCCTGGGGGTTGAAACGAGGGGATGTTTCCAGAGTAGCTAGTTAAAATACTGATGGACCAGTATTGTGGTTGTGGGACAAGGAGGGGAAGAATTTAGTGCCCTGGGCACCTTGGTTAGAGTTTCCAGCTGAAACATAGGACATCCTGTTCAATTTGAATTTTGGATTAACGATAAATAATTTTTAGTATTAGTATGCCTCAAACATTGCATGCGGCATACTGATACTAAGATGGTCTTTGTTGTTTTTCTGAAGTTCAGATTCAATGGAGCATTCTGTAGCTTCATTTGCTAAGTCTGGCTCGCCCACGGAGATTTGTTAAGAAACACCAGCAGCCTTTAGTGCCTGGTGCAGAATATACAACAGGGGTGGCTTGGGTTCACCTTTCTAATTCAGCCGAGTAGATGTGGTTGAGCCCTGTTACCCCTGGAGGCTGAAGTGGTCTGGGAGGAAAGAACGATCGAGAAAGACCAGCGGCGACACTCCTCTTCCTGGAAGGGGTGATGCAGGTTGTTGGCTAGATTGGCTCCCAGAAGGAAGCCTTAACTTTCTTTGCCCATATTTCTACCCTCCCTCTCTAAGAAATTCCTTCTTATTTGCCTGAGCTTTCTTTGTATATTGCATTCAGCAAAAGAGAAAGGCGAGTTTGAGAAGAGGTGGAGAAAAGACAAGGATGACAATACTCTGCAGCTGGGGGAGGGGGTCAGCTCTCACCTTGCAGTACTAAAAGCCTTGACTTATTAGCATTTCCTATGTGCTAGGCTCTGTGCTAATAATTTACTTTCATCTTCTCTTTTGTGTTTCACAACAACTAGGTGAGATGGGCATTTGCCTTCCTTTTTGGTTCACAACAGTTACTTGCCAAAGGTCACACAGCAAGTAAGTGGTTGCGTCAAGATTCGAAAGCCAAAGTCCTTGCTCTTTTTTTTTTTTAATATTTTATTTATTTATTCGACAGACAGAGATCACAAGCAGGCAGAGAGGCAGGCAGAGAGAGAGAGGAGAAAGCAGGCTTCCCACTGAGCAGAGAGCTCAGCGGGGCTCGATCCCAGGATCCTGAGATCATGACCTGAGCCGAAGGCAGAGGCTTAACCCACTGAGCCACCCAGGCGCCCCCAAAGTCCTTGCTCTTAATCACTGTGCCATCCTGCCCGGCTGTCTGATGATATTTGGGACTAAACCAAGGGCTTTGAATGGACCTAGCCTGGTCACAACCCGGGGTACATTGTGTGCCCCTGTTACAAAAGGGAGAGACAGGACCCCTGCCTACTGGGGCTGCTAGTCCCTGTGGAATGTCAGGAGTCTCCTGTGTAACGCAATGTTCTTAGCTCTTTAAATATTGAACAACAGAAACTTTAACAATTGTGATCGAATCCATTATGTACATATTTAACTGGTCGTTACTTCCTGAGTGCCCGCTGTGTGCCAGGTGCAGGCCATAGAAGGATGGAAGTTGTGGGTTTTGCCCTCCAAGCATGAACTCAAATACTGGAGGATGTGCTGGAAGGAAGAGTGTGTTTTGAGCCTAATCTGGGAGGGCTTCCTGAGGGATGTGAGTTGCATGGTTGAAAGGGGAAAGAGAAAGAAACTTGAATGGCCAATTTCTCTGTTAAGAGACTTGGGAGCAGGAGCAAAAGATTTTTCCTTCAAAACAGCAAGCAGCTTTGGGGCGCCTGGGGGGCTCAGTCACTTAAGCATCTGAGTTAGGCTCGGGTCATGATCTCAGGATCCTGGGATCCAGCCCCAAAGTCATCTGGCTCCACACTCAGCAGGGAGTCGGCTTCTCCCTCTGTCCCTCCTCATCCCTTCCACGTGCACGTGCACACATGTGCGCTCTCTCTCACGTACGCGCTCTCGCTCTCAAAATAAATCTTTTTTCAAAACAAAAAACAGAAACTGGCTTTGACTGGAGGGAAGAGTTTCCCTAAGGGGAGTTCTGTGTGGGGCCTGGCGCGAGCATCCCAAAACTGAGTCCGAAGCAGGTAAGAAGAACACCCCTGGCAGAGGCAGCCTCTGACCCTGTCTATGCTCCACGCAGCTCCCAGGCCTTCTGGACCCCACCATCACTCCCTGTCGCTCCCTTCTCTACAGCACCTTCTTCTCAGAGACCCCACGAAGTAGGTAGGACAGAGAGGTTGACTGTTTCACAGGTGAGGAAACTGAGGGACAGAGGAGGAAAGGGACTTGCCCAAAGGTCATGTGGTTGGTTATGGAAAGACCCAGATCCCTTGGTTCTGCTCTAAAGGCTACATACACCCTCTGAGCACTGCCTGCCCCCGACTGACTCCAGCTTGTCCAACTGGCAAGCGACCGTCCAAGGCTGTTCCTCTAGATTCTTCCCCCCTTCCTTTGCACCCCGAGGGTGGGAGTTTCCTTTGTCTGCAGGGGGCAGCAGGCTGCTGTGAGGGCAGGTGAGGCAGCCTGAGTTGGTTTCTGTGCCTCTATGAGGGGGACCGTGGCGGGGAGGCAAAAAAACACAAACACACAGCCGTGTCCCAGAGAGTTTTGGATTTTATCTCATTTCATCTCCCGTAGACCCTCACGAGCTGCTGTCACCTTTATTCCTGAGGGACAAACAGGAAACTAAGGCCCAGGGGAGTGGCCGGGACCCTCCCATGGCCACCGACCAACGAGGGCTTCGAACCTCAGGGATCCAGGGAGAGGAGCCTAACTGGAGGGACACTTTGAAAATCTGACCGGGGGTGGGGGACGGCAGAGGGCAGGGAAGAAACAGTCGGGCGGGTGTGGAGTAGGAGCTGGTGGACTGGGAGGAAGGCCTTGGAAGCGGGCGGTCAGGTCATCTGCTCCCTCCGCCTCCCCCGATGGCGGAAGGCCCTTGCGGTGTGCTGGCTGGCTGGCCTTCAGGCGTTCGGCTGTGTTTACTTGTGGGGTGTGGTTTTGTCCCTGCTGTCTTTTCCCCTTTATTTCATTGTCACTGAAAGACGGACTTTGCTTAACCCCTGGGCAGAAAAGGTGTCTTCGGGGACCAAGCAGTGAGTCCCTGACCTGTCTCACACTGACAGAGATGACCGTGGAGGTGGCTGCTGCCTGGGCTGCGAAGGTCATTGTACATGCAGAGGGCCGGGGAGACCTCCAGTGAGACCCCGTGTAGACTGGGAAACCTTGGGTTCTTCCGTCCAAGAGCAGAAGGACCCGACCACTGCACTTGGGATGGGCTAGTGGTTTGGAAGAACGCTCGTTGGGTCATGGCATGGGTGGTTGGAGGTTACCGTGTGCTCAGCCCATGGGTAGAAAACAGACATATAAAACACGCCCCTGCTCTTAAGTAGCCTAATAGTCTTCTAAACCATTATTAGAACACAGAATGCAAAGGGCCTGACAGAGGGCGCGGCCGCAGGGGCCTTGAGGCAGACCCGGGTTAGGGAAGGCCCTTTGACGCTGAGGAACCGGCCGCAAGCGTGTCCCAACCAGCAGGAAGGCCGAACCTCCACCCCTCCCGGCGCCTGGGCTCCCTTGTGCCCGCTGGCGTCTGCTTTTGAGGCCCCTGTGTGTGTTTAGAGAGGTAGCCTGTAGAATAGAAAACTTACTGCCCCCCTGCCTCAGAGACTGACCCTCGATGCTGCTCTCCGGGGCCCCACACCCGGAGGCCCTCACTGCCTCCTGCCCGCTGCCCCGTGTCCTTTGAGCCCCTGTCACCGCACCGGGCAAAGTATTATCTTCATTTCCGCAAAGAGCCCTCTGAGGTCCGAAGGGGTGTAGTGGTTGGTCTTTAGACCAAGGACAAGGAGATTGTGTGGCCTCCTCAGGTGCGTGGTCAGAGTCACCAGTGACCCCACTGACGCAGCCCGAGAGAGGGAGGCTGGTGGACTGGGCTGGGGCACTGGGCAGCTTGGATGAAGCAGGAGCTCTTCATTCCTGTTCCAGCAGAGACCCGCCTGGTGATGGGGCACAGAGGGGCCTGGCCCTCCCCCTCCCCTGCCCGCCGATAGGGCTTTGTCTCCTTTCTGTCAGGGCCCAGCCCAGGTGCTACTTCTTCCTAGGCACTTTATCAAATTTTCAATTCAAAAATGACCATTTTGGGGGCGACCTGGGTTGCTCAGTCAGTTAAGCGTCTGACTCTTGATTTCAGCTCTGGTTGTGATCTCAGGCTTATGGGATCAAGCCCCACGTGGGGCTCTGCCCTGATCATGGAGCCTGCTTAAGACTCTCTCCCTCCTTCTGCCCCTCCCCGTAACTTTCCCCTCTCCCCCCCAACCCCTGCACATGCTCTCTAAAACAAACAAAAGTGACCTTTTTACTGTTCGACGCAGCTCCCTGGTTGCTCTGGGAAAGCTCAGTTTCTCTCAGGGGCTGGCAGCTTTGGAAGAGTGAGACCCCACCTTACTCCTCTGAGTCTCCTTTGCAGGGCCCCAGCGGTCACAGGCGGTCAGTGATTTGTATAAACGGTTGGAAACTGTCCCATTGTAACCAACTGTCTGACAGCAGAGAAAAGAATGCTGTAAACTGGGGGAGGGGGCAGAAGGATTTAGGGAAAAGCACCAGAGCAGGAGGCGTGGTTTGCCGGGTTAGCAGCTTGGTTAGGGTGCTGAGCAGTTGATGGGGATGAACGAACAGCTAGGAACATGGGCCCCTGCCGGGGGCGGGGTGGGGGCAGGTATGGCAAAGTCTTGGAGTCTCTGGCTTACTGTGCCAGAAGGCTCAGGTGGCAGTGTTTGCCACTGAGCAGAGCCTACTGTCTTCCCCTCTTAGCCTCAATCAACAATCCCCTCATTCAAGGACATCCTGCAGATAGTACTGAGCAGTCTCTGTGCCAAGCCCCATGCTGAGCATTGAGGTATTGATATGAGGCAGATAAAGAAAAAAAGAAAAAGTCCAATCCACCAAACCCTTCTTCCCTGCTCCAGTAACCATCCCACAGAGACTTTGATTCAGACGCACAGGGCAGTTCTAGAGTCCCTGTCCCCTGGAGGCTGGTGCGTAATTGTGCAGCTGCAGCTCAGGGGACTAAGGACTTGTAACCCTTCCCGGATCTTGCCCCAGCCTGTCCCGGCAGCACTCCTGCCAAGCCCTGAGCTCTTTGCCTGTTGGATTCTGAGTGTCTCTCCTTTATGCTCAGTCACTGATCCCAGGAGCCAGAATTTCCAAGCCGTGGAGTCCCAGCTGCATGTCAAGGTCAAGGCCAGGCCTTGAAAGACCTTTAAACTGCAAGGTCATGGTTTCTCTCCAGATCTGGCCACTCACTAGCTGTGTTCCTTTGGGTAAAGCCCTTCCTTCTCTGAGGCTTCTGACCTGCAAAATGGGATGCCGATTCCTAGATTTCTGGATGGTTTTGAAAAACAAAGAGGAAACTACATGTGAAACCTAAGGCCACTGAGAAAGTATCCCCCAAATGTCAATTCTTCTGGAAAGTAACTGATGCCTTCTCTGTCTTCTCTCAGATCAGGGGAGGGAAGTGTGGCTGAATTTCCTCCCAGGAGATGAATCAGGGGAGTTAGGAGTCACTTCTCATTGCTGGGGGCCCTGTGCAGGTGTATTTCCTTTTCCTCCTTGGAGTAAGAGAAGACCAGCTGCCTGTTCCCCCCCAACCCCACCGCCTTTACCTGTCGGCCTTTGTTTGGTGAGGACTCTTTGTTCAAGTGGCTGTCTGCCCGCTTTGCTGTCTGCAAGGCTGTGATATCTGAGTCCTCAGACAAAGATCTCCTCTAAGTTCCGCCACAGGCAGAGAAGAGGCAGGAAGGCACAGAGGTGCCCCAGTTCCTAAACTGGGGATCCCCAAGGGTGTTCCCCTCACACTTGCTTCCAGAAGGGCCTGACTGGCTGTGTGGCCCAGCCCAAAGTGCTGAGAGCAGTCTGGAAATATTCCTCAGGAACTAATTCTTCCATAGGTGGGCAGTGCAGCACAGCGGGGCGAACAATGTTCCTCTCTTTGGAGGAGAAGGAGGCCTACACTTGGTTCTTCTGAAATCTGACACTTTGGGTCCCTGAAACTCTGATGATGGGTGTTTCTCAGGGAGTTCAGACATCAAAGATGGGGCCTCAATAAAGGGATGACTTCTTCATGACCTTTTCTTGGTTGGGTGGGGGTGCAGATCAGGCTTGTTGGGCTGCGGTCTCAGGAGACCAGGCCACTGCCAAGGGAAGTACACAGTTGGGAGCCGGGAGCCTGGATGTCCTCATTCTTGCTCAGGTTGTCTCTGTCCTCGCCCACTTGGTGACCTTGGGCAAATCATTTGACCTTGCCAGGCCACCATCTCTGCATCTGTAAGTGAGGATAATTCTTGCTTTCTTGCTTACTTTCACAAGTCTGCCTGAGGCTCTAAAGCAAGACTAGCATATAGCACTTTGAAACAGATGAGTAACATATGCAAATAAAAGGGGTTTCTATGAAGAGAGCTAACATTGTTGAAAGACGGGTGCTCCGCTATTTCCTTTAATTAATCCAGTCCTCAGCCCCTCACAAGGGAAGTGCTGTTTTCCCAGAAGCTCAGGGAAAGCACAGGGTCATAGAATTTGGGAGAAGCTCACTAGGATTCCACTCAGGTTTGAGTTCAAGGCTTGGGTGCTTCTGCTACAAATGCCATTACCCTTGGGGACTGCCCTCTGGGGCCACCTCTTCCTCTGAAACTTAGAGAAACAAAGTGTGTTTGTTGCCAGTCGGGCTGGGAAGCTTACAGACTAGTTTGGAGACAGACACGTACGCTGCCCCCGGCTGCTCTGATCTGTGCTGAAGGGGTGAGAAGACAATTCTCTCTACTTGGAGATGTTGGGGCAGGTGTTGCCTGGAAACTGAGGGTTGGTAGCTTTCAGGGACTTACACTTTCTTCTGAATGGCCATTTTCTGCCCCCCCCCACTTGTGACCTCATTGACATGCTGATGAGATTCCCAGCCGCCACCCCTAGTCCTTCCATATTCTCAGCCCCTAGGATGCTGCCTCACCTTGGCTGGTGGCCAGATCCACCTCCCTTTTCTCAGTGTACAAGGCAGAGCCTGTTCTTGGGCAGGATTCCAACCTTGGGGTGGGGGGAGGTAGGGAGCAGGGCAGAGAACAATCGAGCCAGGGTGGGTCCTGCCTGCCTGCCTGGGCTCCTGGCCCTGTCCTGAGCACCCCCCCACCTCCCTGAGTCACTCTGGCGATTCCTCCCCCACCGCAGCACCCCACCCCAGGTGCTGGGACTGATCCGCTCTAGCTGCAGCTGCCACCTTCCCCAGTTTTGTTCCTCCTTCTCTGAAATTCCTGAAGTCTGTGGCCTTGCTAATGAGCCCGTAATCATAATCTCAGCCCTGGAATAGAGCCTTTGGCTTTTCTAATTCTTAGTCTCTCTGGACCAAGTTTCCCAGAACCTGTAAGCTCATCCCCTCATAGCTTGTGTGGTGGTCCTCATTCTGTGGGACCCCTCGAAGTACGGCCTGGGCGTGTGGCAGGCTCTGGATAAATATTCTTTTTGTTCTCTTTTCTAGCAGTGAGTCTGCAAATGCTTGGGGTGGTGTTAGGAATCAGGGTTCTTTACTTTTTGGTGGGTCTCTGAGGACGGACAATGAGTGTTCTTAACTCCCCCACCTTCCCTGAGGGTTTCCAAACTGTCTGGAGAGTCTACACATTTGTTCATTCCTTCAACGTGTTATTGGGGACCTATTATGTGCCCGTTTGAGAAATAAACAGCGGAATACAATGTGGACCCTAACCCTGACCTTAAGTCTAACGGGGGTAAAAAGAAAAGGAACCGCAGGGCAACTGGGGGAGGGGGTCGATGGCTGTTCGTGAACACTTCCATGCCAGACGTGCAGGTGCGGACCCTTTTAGAAAATATTCTTTCATTAAACTTTCACAACAAGCCAGCCAACTTTCCATCTTACAGATGGGGAAAAAGGCTCAGGGCGGACAAGGTCACACCGCTGGTAAATAGTGGAGTTGGATGGAACGGAATCTGCTTCCCACAGAGCTCCAGGGCTAGGAGAGGCCTCCCAGGGATTGACAGCTGAAGCAGCCAGTGTGGAAGGGAGGGCGGGGCAGAGGGCGGGGCTTCACAAGGTTGGGAGGCCAGGGAGTGCACTGATTCACTTTATTCCTTGCACCCCAGCGCGGTCTGGACCACCTTCCCCAGCCACACCCCTCCCTGCCCTCTCCTCTCTGGGGAAGCCCTCCCAGGTAGCATCACCAGGCAGTGACCACAAAGTTGTCATTTCTGCTTCTTAGAACCTCCCAAGTAAACTGCCGACCCCAGCTGTCTTGCGCTGGGGGATCAATGCAGAAATACCTCGGAAGGTGCTTTCCAAGTCCCACCTTGCTCTGCCCCTGCCACGTCTAGCGCTCAGAACGCCAGGCTAGTAACCCAGACCAGCCGCTGGTCCTAAAAAACATCTGTGTATCTTCATCGGATTTTTTTTTTTAGCAGCTGATTTATCTTCCTAATTATGTTTAGCTTTAAGCTAATGTTAAAATGAGCTTGCATGAGATAATTTTCACTAATTAACAGCAACTTAGTGCAGGGAAGTTGTCCCAGAAGCCCGCCATGGGGCACAGAAAAGCTGGCCTAGGATCTTAAAAAGAATTGCTATGCTTACTCCCTAGCGGGTCACATATGGTTCTTCATGACTGAATTAGTTGACCTCGCTCACATGGGTGCAGTCTGTTCTCTTTCTCTGAAGAGCCAGTCTGGATCTCCTTTACGTTGTCCCCTTCAACCTAGTGTGGGGTATGGGTGTCAAGAAGGAGACAGCTTCCCAGGGTCAGATCACCAGGGAGAGAGTCCCAGCACCACTCAGCAGGGAGACAGGACCTGCGGGGCCGGGAGCAGGACTTTGCCCAGAAGCCAAGCGGCCGGGAGAGGAAGCAGCCAGCCTGGGCAGAATTGGGCTCCTATGGCTGCTGCTGCATCACGGGAGCCCAGTGTTTAATGAAGTCTAATTAGTGAGCTTGAAACAATGTAACATGGCTACAGACAGCTGGGAGGCTCTGCTGACAAAGCACAGATGTCCCACTGGTAGAATGGGGGCAACTTGGCCTCCAGGCAGAGAACAGGACTCCTCAGGTTTTGGCTCTGCCCTCTTGGTAGGCCGGGGCTCTGGTCCAGACGGCTTCCTCAGCATCCCGAGGGAATCCCCCACTGCGGAGGTCTTCTTAGAACATTTCCTGTGTGTCAGGCTCTGGAAAGGAGGGAATGACAGGTCTCTGTCCCCACCTGCCAGGTGCTCAGGACAGACCCAGGCCTGAGTAGACAAGCATCCTGGGAAAGCATTCCCGCCCTCGGGGCTGGGAACAGAGAATGATCCTGGAACAGCCTCTGTGAAGAGTGGAATTAGGCCAGAGGAAGGGCATTCCCATCACCACGGGGATAGGGTGGAGGCGGCACGTGTTAGGACACAAGGGATGTGTGTGTGGTGGGGGGCAGGGAGGAGCTGCTGGTGTGTTTGGAGAACGTAGAATGATTTCTTGTGCTGTGAATTTACTGTCAGGAGAGAGAGTGGGTTGGAAGTATATGGAGGGTCTTCAGCTGGGCGAAAGATTTGATTCTGTAGGCAGCGGGGGGCCAGAGTGTTTGAGCAGGGCGATGACGTGTTTAGGGTTTGTTGCTGGGTCCGCGTGCCAAGAGGGAGAGTGATCGTGTTGCAGGATTTATCTGCCTTTAGTGCCCGCGGCTCTTGGTCATGCCGCTTCAAAGAATGAAGAGGTAGATTCCAGATGAAGAGCGGTGGGCAGCAAGGCAAAGTTTACTGAGTGATTGGATAAATCTCCCGGAGAGGGAGGGGCCTGAGAAGGCTGCCCCCAGAGTTTCTAAGTTTAGGGGTTCTTATGAGCTCTCTTGCGGAACTGTCTTAAGCAACCAGGCTGTGCTGAGTGGTGCCAGTCAGGGCTTTGGTATCTGTCTACCTATTCAGTTAATGTCTACACACCCATGGTCCTTTTTTGTTAACATCTGGGGGCCTATGTCTTAACTACCCCTTGCCCATGATGGTGACAAATGCTTTGCAGTTAATTGTTTTATTCTAGGATTTTTGCAGAAGTCACTTCTGCAAAGCAGAATGTCAGCGTGTGTCCCCTCTCAGCTGCAGCCCAGGATGTCAGTGCTATTTGATCTTGGCTGTCCCGACTCCATCTTTTCTTGCTGGGGACCCCGGCTCTGACTACCTCACTGTCCAGCTGCCTCCTAACAATCGGGACTGCACCGCTCCAGTCCTGTGCTCCTCACAGAACCAGTAGACTTCACTTTACAGGTAGAATTCAGAGGTCTTCCCGCCAGCGTGGGATCCCTGACTCCAAAGTCTGCTTTCTGCACTGCAGTACGCTCTTGGCCTGGGGCTTTAGCAGAATGAATCTGGAGCCCAGGGTGGGACATTAGGAAGGGGGTGGGGGCAGGGCCAGGCAGTGTTCCTTGCGCGTCCTCCCCCATGAGGAGGGTGTGCAACCCCATGGGGGCTGTGCAGACCTCCCCTGTTGGCTCTCCTCTCCCTCCACCGCAAGGAGCAGACATGGAAAGCTTTCTTATTCAGTTGTTCACACCTTACCGGGCTTGGTGATCATCCAGAAGGAGCCTTGATGACAGAAGGAAGCCCTGTGTACCTGGAGCACCGAGAGCCCCCGCCCCCGAGATGAGTTATCTCCATCTTCCAGCAGCACCTCGCTGGGCTCCACTAGCAGCTGTGCTGGTGGCGTTCCCGGGGCCACGCCGAGGTCCCCTCTCCTCCGGCAGCTGTGGGCTTACTCCCTTCTGGCTGCTTGGTGTGCGGGCAGAGACACCCAGCATTGCTCGAGGAACAGTGCCTATGCAGGCTCTTCTCTTAATTGAGCTGCCCTTCCCCTCAATTAGTTCAAGTTCTGACCTTTCTGTAAATGTAGTGTTGTCTAGGCTTTAATCACCACCCTGGGCTGGGCCTGCTGGGCTGGTACCAAACACAGGAGCAACATCTCCACCTTGATGTCTGCACTTGCGGGCGGTTCCCAACACCGGCTCCCTGGGAGCTTGGCACCCCCTCCCTGGCTTTCTTTCTCTGTAGCCCCTCCTCCCAAGTGATGGCCCCTTCGTTCTGCCTTCAGTCTCTGAGAAGCCGGCACCAGCCTGTACCCGCCACTCACCCCAGCTCCTGTGCCGCCTGCATTATCTCACTTAAAACCCAGAACGACTCCGGGAAGGCATCACCTCCCCATGTGAGGGAGCTGGGCCAGAGAGGAGATGACTCACTCAAGGCCCATTCAACCAGTAAAACTGTCTGCGTCCAGAGAGTGTGTTCTCTTGCCAACACCAGTCAGGACTCGAAGTGTGACCCATCACCGCCTGCATTCAGATCACCTGCGGGGAAGGGTGTTGCTAAAATGCATTATTTAAGGGCCTGCTGGATGAGAATCTCTCCAGATGGGACCCTTGAATCTGCATGTTCAGCAGGCACGCCACCGTCCCCAACCCACCCCAGATGATCCTTTGTACGGTGAGGTTTGACAACTGTGGACCTTGATCCCTCTCTGGGGTTATAAGGGGAGACCCCTGGCTGGCTGACCCAGCACTACCCTCCACTAGAAAGGAAAGGACTGCTGTCTGGTCCCAGACAAATGGACTGCCCTGGGTTGCCAGACAGATGGCCACCTGCAGCCCACCCTACCCCGAGGAACCTTAGGGCCTCTGGTGTGGGGACTTAGTCCCATCTACCCATTAAGGGGTCACCTTAATGACCCCCTATAACCGTACAGCTTTTTCGTGGGATTTCATGAGCATGACCTCATCTGAACCTCCCAGCAGTCCTGGGAGGTGAAAGTCGGGTCCCAGGCTCGTATACATAATCAGCGGGAAGCAGGAACTGGTGGGCTTTCCTTGGGCCATAGCTTGGTGGGCTTTCTTCCCTTCCTCTCTAGAAAGAGGGGACTGTCAGCCAGCATCCATGCAATGGACAGGCTTGGCCTGTGGCCTCTTGCTTTTCCCCACCACGGAGCCAAGCGAGAAAGGCACAGATCTCTGCCACACCCGCCCCAGTGCATCAGCGGGGAACTGGGGAAAGCCGTGAAGGAGAACGTGGTATTGTCCTGCTCCACTGAAGCAGCCTGGTTTTGTGTGACAAGAAGTGGACTGGGGGCCTCGCCAGAGTAGACCTGTGCCCAGAGCTGCACTATCCCCATCACCTGGGGGGAGGGGTGACAGGTTGGTGTCCTAGGGAAGCTCAGGGCTGTGGTAAGAAACCTAGGCTTTCGTCCTACCTCTGCCAAACAGAGTCAATTAACCTTGGAGGTGGGCTCCAGTTTGAAGTTTCCTCCTACTTCCGAGATTCTGCGTGTCTGGCACATCCTCCAGGGCAGGACCTAAGTGCCGGGGGCAGCCTGTGCCCTGTAGGCGGCACTCCACTCACTGCCTTGCATCCCATGGCAGGGGGGACAGGCTCCCCTTTGTCATTTTCACAAATGTGCGTGTTGTTACCCGTTGCCGGCAGCCCCGCCTCCTGGCCTGATGGACTCTGGCTAAGTACTGTCCTCACATAGGGGCTGGCTGCTTCTTTAAGATCTTGGGTGCATAGAATAGAGGCAGAGAGACCAGACCTTTGAGCTGTTGTCGCTCAGGTGGCAGTCCCAAAGGGCACCAACTTCTTTTCTCTTCTGTGCACCCTTGAGGAAGAGCTTTAACTCTTGCCTTCCAGCAAGATGATCTAACCAGGAGGCTTGCCTAGTATTGTTTGTCTTCCCCACCCCAGTGCCTTGTCATTAACGAAATGAAAGAAATACAAAGCTCCAACTGCACCCCACAAATACAGTATACAGGCATTCGTGCCGCAAACACAGAGAGCTGATTTTGTGTAGAGAGGTCCCCCGAGGGTGGAGACTCTGAGGCAAATCACATGGTCCCTGCCATCCAGGAGCCCACAGCCCAGGGAGGGACAGAGCTGTTGTCAAGGACCTCGCACTTGCCTGGACTCCTACCAGGGCAGGAAGCAGGGAGTGCGAGCACTGCTGGTTAGGGGTGGGGGGAAGTTCAGGAAGTTCTTGGGTGAGCTTGAAAGCTGCAGAGGAGTTTTCACCGGGTTATGGAAGGAGTAGGACCCAAAAGGACTGAAAACTGCCAGAAGTGTGTAGCGGTTCTCAAAAGGGAGCGGGGGATGGTGCCGTTTTGCCCCCAGGAGATATTTATCCGTCACGTCTACAGATTTTGATATAGATTTTGGTTGTCACCATGCGGAATGAGGCTACTGCCATGCAGCTATACAGCGTGCACAGGACAGCCCCCCACAGCAAAGAAGCACTGGCCCCAAGATGTCAGAAGAGCCACAGTCGGGAAACCCCATGTTCGGGCCATGGCAGGTCCTTCTGCACTACAAAGGGACAGAGGTGATGTGGCCCAAGCTGAAGCTGGAGGGGCAGAAAGAGGACAATCGTAAGGCCCTCCAAATGCCAAGCTAAGGAGTTTGGACCTCTCTCGAGGCCCCTGAGACCCCCCTGACCCCATTTCATGAGGCTGTGGTCTGGGGGGTTGCTGCTGGGGAGAATGAGTAGTAGGAGAGACTAGTCAGGAAGCTATTCCAGGAGTTCAGTAAGAAAAGGGGGCCCTGAGTGAGAGCAGCAGTACGGTGGGAATAGGAAGGAACTGACCCAGAGAAGGTACACGGAGCAGGTCAGACCCACTGGGCTCAGCGACCAATCAGATGTATTCAGTGGGGCAGGAGGAGGAGGCCAGTAGACTCGGACTTCTGGCCAGGGTGACCAAGAGGATGTCGGTTTTGGAAGTGCCTGTGGGGCAGGCTGGTGAGATCCGCACCACACATCTAGTCCGAGCCACCCAAACACACCAGGGGTGCTGGTCCTGGGCAGTCTTGAGCAGAGCTGCCTTGGAGCATGTGGGGAAGGTGGGAGTCCTTTGGTTGTTTTGCTTTCTAATAGCAATTAAGGAATCCAGACAGAGAATCTGAAAAGCTGGCAGTGTAATTAAAGGTAAATGACAGAGGGGTGTTCTGAGGCTCCCTAACCCTCTCTTGCCCCGCTGCGCTCCGCCCCCCCCACCCCTACGCTGCCGAGGCAGGATATCAGAGGAGGAGATGTTAAGCTAACCAAACACCTGATGAGAAGTGTTGCAGCATGACGCCTGCTGCAGCTTCTAAAAACTCCTGCCGCCTCAGATTAACCTCTCCCCCTGGGCACCGCACATCAGTGGGTCACCAGCTAAAGGACACTGGAAGCCTGCTGCTGGGGAGGGGGGTGACTTTTCTCTGCTGACAAAATCGGTCTCCCCGGGTTCTGAGCCTGTGACGTCCTTCCTTTCATACCCCATTTTCCACTGGCTCCGGGAGTCTGGAAGTTGGGTTTGGGGTAGAGGATCACGTGGCATTGAACACCACGGCAGGGGTGGGGGGGTGGGGCGGGGGAGGCTGGTTTTCCTGGGGCTGGAGCTGCGGAGCTGAATGTCAAGCAGTGC
The DNA here is from genome assembly GCF_002288905.1 of Enhydra lutris kenyoni. Classification (NCBI taxonomy): domain Eukaryota; kingdom Metazoa; phylum Chordata; class Mammalia; order Carnivora; family Mustelidae; genus Enhydra; species Enhydra lutris. Next base: position 8,621,655 of record NW_019154139.1, on the reverse strand, counting down.
CCTCCAGAGACCAAAGCGGAGGGTAATTATCACTTCTCCTCCACAACGAGATTGCAGGAGTCAGAGAGCAATTGATTTCTCTTCCGACTACAGATATTTCACTGTTTAATTGGTAGTGACACAGATGGCTGGCTCTCGCCAGGGGGCTGCAGACCAAGCCTCCTGAAAGCGGGGGGCGGGGGGGGGGGCGGGGGGGGGCCCTCGGGACTCATCTCTCCCTCCGGCTGGCTGGCGATCGTTTCCACATCACATCCTCCGCCAGGTGGGGTCGGGTAGGGTGAGGGCGGCCAGCTCCCTGCTTGCTTTTGCAATTGGGAAAGGAAAGCAGGAGAGTGGATCCAGAAGTGACTTGAGAGCCAGGCAGGCACTCCCCAGCAATACGTGGAGAGTTGACTCTGACCTGGACACTGCAGGGAGTTTGGAAATGAGCAAACAATGGCCTCTGGCCTCAGATCGCACTTAGGAAGGAGGGTATCAGAAGCCCTACGACACAAGGGGGGTGGGGCGGGGGGATGTTCGATGCAGTGAAGCCCAAAATGTCCAGTTAAAGCCGTCCATGACCCAGCCCAACCCCACCGTACTTACTCACCACCCTGAACTGCTCTGGGTCGCCCGCTTTGGGTTTGTCTGTCTGTCTTGGACCTCAAGTGCAGAGCTGATTGCGACCCTCGGGTCATGGGCCACTGCCATCATGCTGCCACAGAAGGCCCCTCTTGTTTTATTTTCTCCTTCCAGTCCTTTCTCCCTCCACAGGCAGACACCCTAACGTGTTCAGTATATGTCCATGCACATGTCTGTACCTTTGGAAAACATATGCAGTATTATTTTATGTCGTGTGTTTTTATTTACATGAATTGTATTAGGCTAGAGATGTCATTCCCTGACATATCAAACTCTCCATCTTCAAAAGAACTCTTCTGCCCTGGAACTAGTACGTTGCTTCTGCCGGCTACTAAGCCCTCTGCAATGCACATTCCTCACATTTTCCTTACACATTCTTTTTTTTTTTTAATATTTTATTTATTCATTTGACAGACAAAGACTGCAAGTAGGCAGAAAGGCAGGCAGAGTGGGGGCTGGTGGGAAGCAGGCTCCCAGCTGAGCAGAGAGCCAGATGCAGGGCTCAATCCCAGGACCCTGAGATCATGACCTGAGCCGAAGGCAGAGGCTTAACCCACTGAGCCACCCAGGTGCCCCTATGCATTCTTCTTGAGATGGACATTTAATTGTTGCCAACTCCTTGCTATGCCAAAGAAAGCTGCAGCAAATGTCTCCATTCCTGCCCCCTTACAGACTGTTGCAAAGATCCAGGAGGTTCCCTGGGTGCACGGCCAAGAGCGGCATTGCTGAGTTGAGTTATGCACATTCTTAAATCCACCACGCTCTGCCCACTGCTGAAGGGAATAGCGGTACCTGTGTTCTCTCCACCGGCCGCCCACACGGGTTCCCCTGCCCTCACATTCCAGTACTTGGGATTAGCCAGCTTTCACATTTTTAGTGAATATTATAGTTGTAAGGTGGTATCTCTCTCACTCTTATCACTTTGCTTTAATTTGAATTTTTCTGATTACTATGAGGTCTGCTTCTCTTTTTATACTTATTAGCCATTCAGGTATCTCCTCTCGGAGTCGCCTATTCATATTCTTTGCCCATTTTTCTAATTAGCTCCCTGTCTTTTTCTTGCTGGTTCACAGGGATCCCTTGTATATTATTAATTCCATTTGGTTGTAGACATTACAGATATCTTTTCCCTGTCGTCAATCAGTTGCCTTTATCTACAGCATCCTCCTTTGAACAGAAAATCCCTAATTTGTCAAATGCATTGGTTTTTTTTTTTTTAAGATTTTATGAGAGAGAGAGGAGAGAGCGAGCATGAGTGGTTGAGGGGCAGAGGGAGAAGCAGACTCCCTGCTGAGTAGGGAGCCTGACATGGGGCTCGACCCCCGGGACTCCAGGATCATGATCTGAGCCAAAAGCAGACGCTTAACCAACTGAGCCACCCAGGTGCCCCAAATGCATTATTTTTTGAATTTCATTTGCCTTAAACTTGTGCTTTTAGACTTTTAAGAAATCCTATCTTATCAATTCCTTTATTAGTTTTATCATTCACATTTAGGTATTTAACCTACCTGAAATTCACCTTTATATACATACGGTGTGAGGCAGGGATACCCTTTCTCTCTCTCGAGTAACCCAGTATCCCAGTTACATCTGCTAAGCAACATCCTTTGTCCACTGAGTTGTAATTCTGCCTCTGTCAGACTTTAAGTTCTATATGTTCATGGTACATAGTTCTGTTCACTGGTTTGTTTTTCATTTCCTTCCTGCCTCAGTACCACAATCTTATTACTATGGCTCCGCAGTATGTCTTACTATTGGTAGGAAAAGTGTCACCTCTCAGCTTTTCTTTTCCTTTTTTTTTTTTTTAAGATTATTTATTCATGTGAGAGAGAGAACAGGCACAAGCAGTGGGAAGAGGCAGAGGGAGAAGAAGAATTTCTGCTGAGCAGGAAGCCCAATGCGGGGTTCGATCCTAGAACTGGGAAATCGTTACCTGAGCCGAAGGCAGGCACTTAACTGTCTGAGTCACCCAGGTGCCTCTCAGTTTTTCTTTTTCAAAATTGACTTAGCTATTGTAGATCTGTATCCTTCCTTACATCCTAGAATTATTTGGGTTCCTCAGAAATACTGACTGGACTTTCATTGGAATTGCATTGAATTTTATTAATATGGTGAGAATTTGATTTTTCAAATATTGAATCGTGTTATCCATGAACACAATTTATCTCTTCATTTATTCACATATTTTAAAATATCCTTGAATAGAGATTTCTAAATTTCTCAATAAAGGTATTAATTCTTAAATCCTATGTGTTTAAAATTTCAATGTTGATCTTATTTTTTTTCTCCCCACCCCCCTTTTTAAGTTGATCACTACTGTAGTGTAAAAGTGCTCTAGGCCTTTGTTAGTTTTTCTTGTATCTGGCTATCTTGCTAAATTCCCCTGTTAATTCTAATAATGTTCACCTACATTTTACTGGGTTTTCTCTAAAAATAACATCTCTAAGGGTGGCTCAGTTGTTAAGCATCTGACTCTTGATCTCAGCTCAGGTCTTGATCTCAGGGTAATGAGTTCCAACCCCACGTTGGGCTCCACACTGGGCATGGAGCCTACTTAAAAAAATTAAAAATCATCTCCAAATACTGGTAGTTTTGTTTCTTCTTATTCGTGTCTCTCTGTCATATTGCATTGGTCAGCACCTCCAGTACTTTTTCCACCAGAGCAACGGTGAAAGTATTATTGACATTCTTGGGACTTGAAGGGAATGCACCTAACGTTTTTCTGTTCAGTATGTTTCATGTGGGTTGTTTTTTTTTTTTCATGTGGTTGTTTTTTTTAAGATTTTACTTATTTATTTGACAGAGATCACAAGTAGGCAGAGAGGCAGGCAGAGAGAGAGAGGAGGAAGCAGGCTCCCCGCTGAGCAGAGAGCCCGATGCGGGCTCGATCCCAGGACCCTGAGATCATGACCTGAGCCGAAGGCAGAGGCTTAACCCACTGAGCCACCCAGGCGCCCCTCATGTGGGTTTTTTATAGATAGCTGTTATCAAGTTAAGGAATAGAAGGTCCCTTCTATTGCTAGTTTTTTGAGAATTTTAATCACAAGTAGGGATCTCATGTATCAAATACTTTTTTTAAAATGATATTATTAATTTATTTATTTGAGAGAGAGTATGAGCGGGATGAGGGGCAGAGGGAAAAGCAGACTCCCCACTGAGCAGGGAGCCCAACGCAGGGTTCCATCTTGGGACTCTAGGATCATGACCTGAGGCGAAGGCAGACGCTTAACCCACTGGGCCACCCAGGTGCCCCATGTTATCAAATACTTCTAAAAAACCTATTAAAATAATATATGATTTCTCCACCTTGACCCCATAAATGTTATAAAATAAAAGAACAGATTAATCATCCTTGTATTTCCAGAATAAACCTTACAGGATTATGCTGTATTATGTTTAATTTGCTTTTAATGACTTAACTATGTCATTCTCACGTTCAAATTCATCAGTATGTAAATAGTCCTAATATTTTTTTTGTCGTTTTTACTATTTCTTAAATAATATGATTTCTTAAAAAGTAAATATGTGTGTGGTTATTTCTGTTTTTACTCAGCACTTTATCTGCATTCCCTGTTTTTGTCAGCCTTGTCAGAAGTTTGTCTATCTTTTTTGGTCTTTTTAAAGAACCAGCTTTTGATATGATGTTTCTAAAATACCTTACAGAGTCGGAGAGACTTGAGTTCAAATCCCTGCTCTGCTACATGTTAACTGTAAGACCTTGGGCACATCATTAAGCCCCTTTGCATTTACTTCCTCATCTGTAAAATGAGAATAGTCCTCCTTATTTTGAGGATCAAATTAGAAAATTCAGTGTGGGGCACGTGGAAAGCGTGCGGTGCCTGTTAGTCCCTGTCTTTAGTGCCTTTGTTTACGATGTGTTCTTTGCCAGAAACACCCGCCTCATAGGCTTCTGCTAGCCCCTGTGGATGCGGTGTTCAGATTAGAAAAAGCTATCCCTTCCTCAGGCAGGCATATCTATCACTCACACCCTCAGCCCAGAGCCCATGTGCAGTGCACAACCCGCATACCCACGCGTGGCAGCCCCGCCCACTTGCCGGCTCGGTTTTCCTCCCTGTTCATTTCTCCTGGTCCTGGAGGCTGCCCATTCTTCAGGTGTTAGCTTCCCTGATGAAGCCTTTCTTAAGAATTTCTTCTCTGGCTAGAAACAATCCTTCAGTCTCCCTCCCTCTTGCCGCCCATCCTCCCACACCCCCTTCCGACTTTGAACTCACCTCACAGATCACTTGTACTTCTCTTAAAGCATTTATCTCATTTTGCTTCACGTCTTACTTAGTGCAAATGGCTTATCATTCCAATGGGATTAACCCCTTGAAGTTAGGGATTAAAGTTTGTCTATAGATCCCCCCTCTGCTTCTGGGGCCCAGTAAATTTTAACTTGTATGGATGATTGAGTATGAAATGTGGGAGCCAAGAACAGTTATAAACAATATTGTGTGAATGGAGGGGGCGGTTCTTTAGAGGTGGGGGGAGGGTAGAGCACTTGTGTGAGGGTAGTGGGGATGGAGGATACCACTGTTGAGCCTACCACTGTGCTCAGTGCTCTCATGGTTTGTCTCCCTAAGGCCTCACAACAGCCCTTTGAGATAGGTCCTGTTACTAGCTAGGGTACTGGTGAGTCCATGGTGGAGCTGGTCTACTAGGCCTAGTCTGTCTGACTTCAGAGTTCAGGCTTCCAGTGGCAACAGCTAACAGAAGCCCTCAACCGTACAGTGATTACCATTTATTTATGACTTCCTGCATGCCAGGCATTGTATTTGATGCTTTACAGTTGTTATCTAATCTCAATGGCAAAACGAAAGTACAGGGTAAAGGGTATCCCCACTTTGCAGATGAGGAAGCAGAGGCTCACCAAGGTTAAGTGACTTGCCTGAGGTCACATACATAGGAAGTCGATATAACCAGATCCGTTGACCCCAAAGCATGCCCTTTGCTCTGCATCACACGCACAATGCTTGGGGCCTGCAAGAAAACCCTGCCACTGGAGCAGACGAAGGTTTGCATAGGAAAATGAAGAGGCTAAGGTCAGAAAGGCAGATCTGCCTCAAGCTGAAAACCTCACCTTCCATGACAGAGCTTCAGGACAGGCTTTTAGAAACCAAGGGTCCTAGGCAGTGACCTTGACTTGAGGGTGGTGTGAGATGACCCAGCCACCTGGAGGCCAGGAGAGTTTGAGCTCCCTGGAGCTCTACCTGAATCCACACCAACAGGAGGATGGGACCATGCACAGCTCTAGGGAGATCAAAGCACCCAGGCTGGCAGAGAAAGGGGTTTGAGCAGATTTGCAGGTGGTGAAAATGAGTCCATCCCATGCTTCTCAGTGACTTCCTCTTCTTAAGCCTACTTGTTTCCCTGGGCCACTAGGACCAACTTTCCTCAACCTCCTAGATCTCCCTGACGTGGCTTCTGAAGAGCTGTTAGAGAATGCCCAGGGTGGGGTAGTGGGGATTTATCAAGGATGAAGCACAAAGAGCATAGCCTGCCTGGACCCCCAGGCATTTCTCAGGGCAGAGAGCCCATCTCCGGGCTCAGATGTGCTCAGAGCTGGGTGGGACGTGGAGAGCCCAGGAGTGGTGCAGATGGGGTGTTTGGCTCTTGGCCTCTGGTTACATAGGCCCAGCTAGTCCTCTCTGGGCCACAGTGTGTATCACTACAGAGACGGAGTCACCCTATGCCTCACTAGTCACCCTTCCCCACCCAGGTCATTGCGGTGGTCATGGACTTCTTCACTGACAGCGATATCTTCCAAGACATTGTGGATGCTGCCTTTAAGCGCCGGGTCCCGGTGTATATCATCCTGGATGAGGCAGGCGTGAAGTTTTTCTTGGAAATGTGTCAGGGCCTAGAGCTCACCAACTTCCGCATTCGGGTAAGTTGTACCACTGGGGTAGGGGTGGAGGGTGGAGGGAAGAGGGGCAAGAGATGAGATGGAGGCTGCCTCTGCCCCCATCCTCTGCCCAGTTCGGGCAAGAGTTCAACACCTTTCTGTCTAAAACCTTGCCTTGAGAATTGATAACCCTAACTTACACGCCCAGCTTAAATTTTATCTCAAGACTATTGAGGTTAAGGAGGCAGCTCTGGCCCAGTCCTGGGGTGCTCACCCTGCAGAGTCACTGTCAGGATCAAAGCTAGGGCTATGGTTCTCTTCCAGGGAGCTTTGGGAGCAGGCAGGAACCACCTTGGGCTCATCTATGCCCAAAGCAAGATCTGCTTACTTCCTCTTGCTCTCCACATGGGGTTCTACCTCTACACCTGTGGGAAGTAGAGTCTAGCATAGACGGGAACCAACAGGCAGGGCTCCACGGACAAAAGGGTTCCTTCTCTGCCCACACAAAACTTGGCTCCCAGTCTCATGAGTGACAGTGCCTTTCCACTCTTCTCAACAGAACATCCGTGTCCGCTCTGTAACAGGTGTTGGCTTCTACATGCCCATGGGGAAGATCAAGGGGACCCTGTCATCAACGTTCCTAATGGTAGATGGTGACAAAGTGGCCACAGGATCTTATAGGTGAGTTGGGCCAGGTCAGAGAAGGACTCAGAGGCTTTTACTTGGGGTAACAAATTACATGGTCAGGAAGACTCAGGACTGGAGCCCCCCGTGGTCGTGGGTCTAAGACGGGTTCTTGGATCTAATGGCAGGGAAGAGCCTCCTGGCCAGTCCCTGCCCTCCAAATTTCTGGCTACTGGATTACTCCAGAAGGGGGGTCAACTCTTCCCGGGCATTAAGCACAGCTTGACCTTCATGGTCCACAGCAGCTGCTTGCATTGTGAGGCTAGCCGTTGGGGGAACAGTCAGGAAGCAGAATGGACCCGATCTGGGAAAGAAATGGGAGGGTGTGGTCACTTTCACTCAGGCCTGTGGGGCCAGCAGGATGGGCAATGGTCCTAGTTTTCGTACTGCCTGGAAGCTCCGTGGCCTGCGAGATCAGAGGTGGCACAATAAATGGTATGAGAAGGTCCCTTTGGGCACAGCCCTGGGGGCCAACGCGTCTGGAAGCGCTTCCAGTGCAAAGGGAATTGTGCTCGGAAAAGCAGGGTTTGAAGCCCAGCAGCCACATTCTGCCGTCAGGAAACATGTCAGGGTCCAGCTGATCAAGAATGGCAAAAAAGTCGCAGCCTTTGTACCCAAGGATGGTAGTTTGAATTTTACTGAGGAGAATGATGAGGTTCTGGTTGCTGGATTTGGCCACAAAGGTCACGCTGTCAGTGACGTTCCTGGCGTTCGGTTTAAGGTTGTCAAAGTAGCCGATGTCTCTCTTTTCGCCTAATACAAAAGCGAGAAGGAGGGGCGCCTGGGTGGCTCAGTGGGTGAAGCCTCTGCCTTCGGCTCAGGTCATGATCCCAGGGTCCTGGGATCGAGCCCGGCATCGGGCTCTCTGCTCCGCAGGAAGCCTGCCTCCACCTCTCTCTCTGCCTGCCTCTCTGCCTACTTGTGATCTCTGTCTGTCAAATAAATAAATAAAATCTTAAAAAAAAAAAAAAAAAAGCAAGAAGGAAAGCCAAGTTCCTAAGTTTTGATGGTGACAACATGACAGAAATAAATTTTCATATGCCAAAAAAAAAAAAAAGAAAGAAATGTAAGGAAGTGGTGTGAAAGAAATGTGTCCCAATTCCAGTTCGGAAGTCAGTTACCAGGAATATGAGAAAGTCCATCTCGGCAGTCTCTGCCCTCCAAGAAAACTGATATCCCGGTGAGGCGAGAGACCGGGCCGGGAAACAATCAGTAAGTGGCCACAGTCCTCGGACGTGGCTGAAGTGCAGGATTTGCAGACACTGAGTGATCCAAAGACTCCGAGAAGAGCCGTATTAGCAGTAACAGCGGGGGCGCCTGGTGGCTCAGTGGGTTAAGCATCTGCCTTTGGCTCCGGTCATGATCCTGGGGTCCTGGATGGAGCCCCGCATCAGGCTCTCTGCTCAGCGGGGAGCCTGCTTCTGCCCTTCTGCCCCTCCCCCGAGCTTGTGTGCACTTTCTCTCTCAACTAAATAAATAAAATCTTAAAAAAAAAAAAAACAAAAAAAGAAACAGTAATAGCAGCCCCATCCCCAGTGTGTGTGTGTGCCATGTACGGAGCTAAAATATTGGTGTCGCACGTGAGCCTCACCCCACTTTTGTGGCTGTGTGCTCCTTGAGCCCCACTTTTCAAGGCCTCCAAAGGTAGAAACCAGGTGGGAATCCAGGCCTGCCTTCTCATGCCCTCGCCTGCTTTCTGAATTTGAGGCCAAGACCTGAGAAACAGGGAGGAAGTGGGACCAGGAGGCCCCTTCCACCAGGCAGCAAGGCCTCCGGCCTCTGTGAGAGATGAGGTTGGGGTGGGGGCAGCGGGCTGTGGAGCTGGGATGGCCAGGGGCTGCCTCAGGCTGGGCCTACGTGTCATGCTTCTCTGTCCCCACGTTCCCAGGTTCACCTGGAGCTCCTCCTACGTGGACAGGAACCTTCTCCTCCTCCTCACAGGGCAGAACGTGGAGCCCTTCGACCTGTTGTTCCGGGAGCTGTATGCCATCTCTGAGGAGGTGAACTTGTACCAGCAGCTGAACCTGGCGGAGGGTGCCGGGAGGCTGAGCCCTAACCACTCCTCCACCGTGGCTCGCAGGCTCATCAACCCCAAGTACGCCCTGGTGTCAGGCAGCCGCCAGCCCCCGGGGGAGATGATGCGCTGGGCCGTCCGGCAGCAGCGGGAGGCCGGCGGCGACCCCAAGGAGCAGCAGGAGGCGGGCAGCGGCGGGGAGGCGGCCCGGCGCCTGGAGAGCTTCCTGAACGACCTGGTCACGCTGGAGCAGGTGCTGCCCCCCCGTGGAGCCCATGCCCTCCAGAGAGCTGGCTCGGAAGGGCGGCCGGGTGGTCTCTCACCTGCACGTGGACCTGAAGCCCAGACCCCCGGAGGTGCTGGTCCGGAACGGCAAGGGAGAGGCTGCCAACAGGGAGGACAGCAGGCGCTTCAGCAGGAGGCTCTTCAGCCGGCGGTCCAAGAGTCCCATGGCACCCAACGGCGTGAGCAGCTCCCTCTCCACTGAGACCTTCACAGAGGTGCAGTTTGTGACGGCGAAGAGGCCCAAAGAGGGCTCCAGTGCTGACATCTCAGGTGAGCCCTCCCTCCACCCACGGCCCCGTGCCCCCAGGCTGACTGTCCTCATCCCGGAGCACTGCCTCCTGTCTGCAGAAAGGCTGCCTGCTGGCGTGCAGAGAGCCAGAGCCCTGAGATCCACAGGCCCTCAGTTCCCATCCTGCTCCGGCAGGTCCAAGTTCACTTCCTCTTCTCTAAGAGGAGAGAAGGACGGGCCGCCTGGGTGGCTCCATTGGCTGAAGTGTCTGACTCTTCGATTTGAGCTCAGATCAGATCATGATCTCAGGGTCTTGAGAGCGAGCTCCCAAGTGGGGCTCTGCTGGGCGTGGAACCTGATTAAGATTCTCTCTCTCTCCCTCTCCCCCTCTCCTGCTCTCTCTCTCTCGTTCTCTCTCTGCAATAAATAAATCTTAAAAATAAAGAGGAGAAGGGTACCTGCCTTGCTCAGCTGTTCTGAGGCTATAAGGTGCTCAGAACAGTGCTGGACATGGAGTCATCTGAGAGCTCTGGTTCCTGCCACCAGAGGCCTGGAAACTTTCTCCTTTGTCAGTAAAGAAACAGACACAGAGCAGCTGAGTGGCCTGACCCAGGCTTGACCTCTGCCTCTGAGTCGAGGGCTCGTTCTAGAAAACCTGTTCCTTGCCACATCACCTGTCATCACAGTCCACCTGGCTCAAACATACCCCACCCTCACCTGAACCCCACCCACGCCCTGACCCACTTTCCTCATTTCTGTTGTAAATAGCGTGACTTGCTTCTTCCCTGTGTTTATTTGATAAGTGGTGTTTGCCCTGCTGCTTACTTTCGGGAGAGCGTGTTCCTGGTGGTGGCATCTTTCTGGCTGTCTCTCTGGGACTCCCTAGAGGTCTGGGCCTCTGTCTCTTTCTCCGGAGCAGTCATTTCTGAAGGCGGGTGGTGACAGCCGGGGCTGCTTCCGGGGCCTTTCCTCATGGTAGGACCTCCGAGTGGAAGGAGTCTCCGTGCAGGGATTTCTCTCGTGGCTGTGAGGCTCAGCCCTGGTTCGACCGGCCTCCCCCGGCCAGGCAGGTGCTGCTGGGGTATCTGAGTGCTTCCAGATCTCCATTGACCCCCACAGCCCTAGCTTTGACCTGATAATGGCTCGATAGCAAGGGTCACAACCACCTTCCCCTGCGCTGCCTGCCCAGCCGGCCCCGGAAACTGGCGCGCTCCGCCTGTGCTTGTCCAGGTTAGGACAGGCCTGGGAGTCTCTGAATCTGGGACACAGGGGTGCCAGGGCCATACCTCCATTGGGCCGGGAAGCGTCTCTTGGGCACTTCCATGTGCCAGGCCCTTCACGAGATGCTTTCTCTCTCACTTTTTCCTCACCACCACCACAGAGGTGGCTGGTAGGAGCTCAGAGAGGTGCACTTGGTGGTCTCAGGACACAGGAAGTGGTGGTGGGGTTGGGACTCTAACCCGTGACCTCTCAGGGAGGGGTGGTGGCCCCCAGTCGAGTTCCCACAGGGCTCCCTGGCTCCCCCAGCACCTGGTGCTCTGCCACTTACCCCTCTTGCTGGGAGGAAGGGTTGCCATGGTGAACACCTGGCAGGGCAGGGTGAGGGAGGGGCGGGCCCGACCACAAAAAGGGCCATTGCCCAAGTCCTGACTGTGGAGGAAGTGGGAGCTCTCGCTCCCTTCAGCCCCTCACCCTGAAGTGTTTCCATAGAAACGAAAGGCCCATTGTCTTGTCCCTTCCTACCACCTTCCCGGAAGTCTCTCAGCAGCCAGTTCCCTGCTTGGAGGACACGGCTGGTCACCACCCCTGCCTCCGCCCTCCGCATGTCTTTGGAGCCAGCCAAGCACGTGGGGCTGCACCCCAGGGATGCTCCTCTTCCGAGTGCCTGATGCCCCAGCACGTAAAGTAAGGAAGTCCCCGGGAGACCCAGCGGGATCACCCTATTCCTTCCCCAACCTTTAGAAGAAACACAGAGTGGCCTTAGGGCTGGGCCTCCCGTTCCCCAGGGCCTCATAGTCAGGCTGCTAATGAGCCCTTTCTTCTCCCTGCCGCTTGCTTCCCTCCAAGGGAAGGGACAAGAAGCAGGACCCCTCTCCCTACAAGCCCTTCTCTCGGCCTCCAGCTTCCCAAACGTATGACAGCAGCTGGGCTGTCCTGGTGTCTCATCTCAGGCAGAAGCTAAGTCGCCACGACTCTGTGTGACAGACAGAGGGTCACATTCCTGACTACATGGGGCCCCCAAGGTTGGAACTAGCAGTTCCAGTACTCTTGGAACTGTCATCTGGGAGGAAATCACTTTAACTACTAGCTTAGGGCCCTCATCTAGGGAAAAGATCCTTTTCTTACAGGGAACATTCAGAACATCATCAGAACAGACATCATGTGGGACCTCACCCCCCAGCACTTTGCTCCCCGTACCCTGGACCCATCCTTCCTGCTCCCAAGGCTGTTTCCTGTTCGAGAAGAGGAGGAGCTGAGCTAGGGAGGGTTTCTGAGGTCCCTTTGAGCTCCTGATTCTGACTCTGTCCTCTCTCTCCCTGCCCCCCTCTTGTCAAGGGAGAGCCTGGGCTGATGGATAGGGTGGGTGGAAGAGAAAAATAGAAAAGCTAAGTGCTGGCAGCCTGTGAAATTGCTCGATAAGAAGTATATAGTTGTCAAGCAGCATGCAAATGTTTGCTGGTCCAAGTGTGGCCCTTTGGAGGACCTTCGGAAATCCCTTCCTTTAGCTGGGGATGGGAGGTGGGTGTCTTGTCAGGGTTGGTGGGGAGGTGGGGGGTGGTCCCCTGGTGGTTTGAAGGCTCACTGCACCCTCTACTGGTGGAAGCTGAGCTCCTTTCCCTTCTGGTTTTTCTCTCAACTGGGACCTTGTATCTGCGGTGGGTGCACTTACAGACTTCCCAAGCCTGACAGGAGCTAAGAGGGTCCTCTGGCACAGAGATCCCAATCTCAGGGAGCAGCATTCACTGGAAAGCCTTGTTAAAACTCAGTGAGGAGTCTCTACCGTTGGGCTGGGTTCAGGAATCTGCCTTTTAAACAAGTGTGCCGAGTGTTTCCCATGTATGGGGTCCCAGAGCCGTGGATTATGATGACTCTCGGATAAGGGCCTGCCGTCATGGGGCTGCCAGGCTGAGGGAAGGAAGTTCCAGATGATGTCCCAGAGCCCCTCCCCGTCCCCCCAGGAAGATCACTGGGAAATGGCCAACACTCTTGACCATGGTCAAGGGAAGGAAGAAAGGCACAGACATTCCCTGACCAGGTGCCAGGTGGACCCATGCTAGTTGCTGTCACACAGAACTCACAACCACCCTGCTGGATGACATCATTCACAGATAGGTGCAGAGAGGCAAGATTCTGTGTCCAGGGAAATAGGGCAGCATGGTCTCTTGCCTCCCAGGACCCTGCACAAAGCACTGTGGTTATCTCTAGAACTTAGGGTTAGTGCTACTTTCCTACATCTTTGAAGACTGTTTGGAAGGTCTAGAGGTTTCTTACCAATGGATTCTCCCCCTGATATCCCATTAGTGGAGAGGAAGAAGAGAGTGGCCATTAACACCCCAGAGTACCTCTGGGTCATGACCTACCAAGGTCCTCTGGGCCCATACTTTTCTTCCCAGAGTTCTCGGAGGTGACTACAGTGACATTGCATTTCCAGAACTTTCCTGGGTTCCCTGATTCATGCATGGGGGAGCCATCTTAACTGACAATGTGGTCTGTCTCTTAGTGCTGTGGCCACTGGGCTCCTGGATTTGGGACTTCAGGCTCACCTGTGTCATCCCTGGGGGCTGGATTTCTCAAATCTCTCTTGGAAATCTGGGCCCCTGTCTGGGATGGAAGGTTGGGGAAATGCTCCTGGGGTTCAGAGCTTCTTAGGGGACCTGTGGGCCTCCAGTTCCAGGATAAGTCTACTCAAGAGCTGTCTTGTCAAGACAGAGTTTCGGAATTCAGTGTCGCTCCTGCGCATCACGGGTCGTGCCCCGGCTGGTGTTTGGAGTCTGACTTGCTAAAGCCAAGCACTATTACCAGTCAGGGTCCCGACCGCAAGGCAAGGTGAGGGGAGTCGAGTGAGCATCCTTCGAGGGAACTGATCCCACCCAGTTCTAGAAAAGAGGACAGCGTCCTTATTCTCACCGTCATACATCATGATCCCTCTGCCCTTCCGGTTTCCCTTGGGCCTCGCCAGGGCTTTCCTCACCGTCCAGGTGAGTGAGGGCGTGTACGTCACCCAGTTGAGACCTATGGCTGCTGCTGCTGTTGTGAGGATTGGTACGAACCTGTGAGTGGCTTACCACTGCCTGGGCACCCATTTCACTCAAGAAATATCTGTGCACTGTTTGCCCTGTGCCAGGCACTGTTCTAAGTTCCTGGTACAACAGCAAACAAAACAAGCAAAGCCCCTGCTCTTACAGAGTGAATACCAGGCTGGAAACAGAAGGGCAGGGCGGGCAATGACCCTTTGATAAAGGGTGATCAGGAAGGCCTGTCTGATGAAGGGACAAAGGGCCATTTGAACAGCAACTTGAGTGAAGGGAGGGAGAACACTGTGTAGCCATCCAGAGGAAGAATCTTCCAGAAAAGGGTAATATGAAGTCCTGAAACCCCTGGGGCTGTAGAGCCCATGGTCAGAGTCTGGCATCCCAATCGGCGTCCTTGCCCTGATGCCCCAGGCACCTCCACCAGCGACCTCCCCGACGACACGGGGTCTCACTTCAGTGTTAGCTCCCTTTGGGGTTTGGCCTTTCCTCATATCTTCCCTGGGCTGCCCATACTTTGTAAAAAAAAAAAAAAAAAAAAAAAAAGAAGAAGAAGAAGAAAGAAAAGAAAAGCCATTTTTATGTATTCTTCCCTGTTAACCTGAGCAGGTCTGATTCTCCTCAGTCCTGCCAAACACCTACACACGCTAGACTCACAGTCAGTGCGCACGGAGGGAATGATGGCACACAAAGAATTTGTCCTCAAACCATCTCTCCGTTGGAGGCACAGGGATGAATCCTGAGTCCAGTCTCCGCAGGCTTTCCTGGCCGGATGGAAAGAGTGGGGGACGCAACCTGGCAAACCTGTGGGCTCTCACCCCCGCCTCCCCCAACTTCCCCGGGCAGGGGGATAGGAGCCGGGGCGCAGCGCAGGCTCAGGATGCAGACCCACTCTTCCCACCCTGGAGCCACACTCCTTCCCCTGCCTCGGGTTGCAGAAATTGATCTGCTTCCCTGACTCCAGAATGCTGCCGCCTCCCGGGAGGAACGCCACATCTGCTCAGGAGGCCAAGCAAATAAAAGAAGCCGCTAAGGAGAGACACTGGGGATGGCTGTGTCCGTGGTAGTTGTGAGGGGACTGTGGGACAGCACAGTCCTCAGCAGAGCTGCGTCAGAGGCAGCCCGCCCCCACCCTCGCCCTCCCCCGCAAAGGCGACCCAGGTTCCTTGACCCTTGGAGCTCTCGGGGAAGGGAGTGGCACAGTCATCCACCTTCCTCCCACCTTCTCTAAGCCTCACAAGCATCAAACTTGGCCTCCAGGGAGGCCTAGCTGGGCTCGTATTCCGAGCGAGTTCAGTCTGCCCAGACAGGGTGGTGGCGAGCAGAGCTTGGGGGGGGTAGGGAGGCCTCCACTGGAGCCTGTTCAGTGTCTCCCTTACTGGTGGTCCAGGAGAGGAGGCAGCGGCCGCAATAATTAAACTGGCAGCTGGAGTGATGTGGGAAAGGGTGTGGGCGCCAGGGAGGTGACCCTTGTGCGGAGAGGGGCTGGCAGGAAGGAGCGCAGCGGCTGGCACCTGGGAGAAGGGCAGCCCGTGCCCAGGAGGACGGAGGCCCAGCAACCTGACACCTGGAGGGCCAGAAATGTCAGTGTCTGCCTCTCAGCTCCCCCTGCCCCCTTCTCTCTGCAGCTCCCAGAGCAGAAATCCAGCCAAAGAAGCCACTGGCCTCCACTTGAAAGAATGGAAATGGATGGAAGGGGCCTGGGAAGAGGGGAAGCGTGCTCCTCTGGCCTGGAGAACAGCTTTCTCTCCCCAACCTTTCCCCTCCATGAAGCATGCTCCCTCCCTCCTCTGTCTTAAAACCACCCCCAAAAGCATGTAGTCTGAGCCGCACTGCCTGGCTCGCCATCAGCCTCCTGACCCAGGTGACCCCTTCCCAGGGTCCCTGTGTTGGGGAAGGAGCCGAGGCTGGTGCTGGTGTTGACAGGCTCAGGGAGCCGGTGGGCCCGCCGCCCTCAGCTGTGCAGCAGGGCTGGTGGCACCATCTCACGGTGCAGCCGCTGCCCTGGGGATTAGCTGAGAATATCTGTTGTGCTTGGTAAGCAGTGAGGGCAGCTGCACACAGTCTGGGCTACTGGGAAGCCACCTCTTGGAAAGACTTTTTAAGTCATTGATCATAGTTGTAGATTGGGGTTCTGGATCCTTCCCTGCTGATGCTGCTGAGGTCAGGAGGCAGCAGATCCCTTGGTACCCCAAACAGTGACTGTCTTGCAGAGAGGACAAGACAGGGAGAACATTTCCTCTTGCTTCCCTGGGGGCCCTACTGACCCCAGATCAGCAGCTAGCGGGGGAGACCGTGAGCCCAGCCCCTAAATCTGAGGTGGGGGCAGAACACAGGAGAGGGGGGAGAGGCGAGTCCACTGAGCACTTCACTTACGTCTTCCTTGCCTGTGTCAGTTGTCTCTGCAGGTAAAACAAGTGCCAGTCCCGCCAAGGCCAGAAATTGCGTGATTTCCTGAGCTGTGGGCCAGTGGTGGGGAGGACCTATGGGTGCCCCCCGGCCCTGCCCTGTGGAGAATTCAGGTCAAGCCCTGCACCAGTTTGCACTCCGGACTCTCACTTGCTTCCTGCCCAACAGCCTCCATCCTGGCCTCAGGGACCCTCGATCCGAGACGTGAGAGTTGGCAGCATCTCAAGACGACTGCACACCCCTGCAAGACTGTCGCTGGCCAGGCAGGGGACACTCCTTCTTGTTTACATGAAGTGGAAGCTTGACTCGTGTCTGCTCTCCTTTATGCCAGACCCCCTCCCTCCACTGGGCCAGCCTTGCCCTGCAGGTCCCCAGATGGGGTGAGCCCGTGTCTTCATGCCTAATGTGATGGGGTCTCCAGGGCACCCCAGCTCCCCGACTTCTCCTTCCCTGGGCTTCCTGGTGCTCCTGATCCCCCAAGAGGTTTGGTGGGATATAAAGGAAGAGAACGGATGGGACTCTGGGCCAGGGAGCCAGTCTTGACCTAGGCTCGGCACTCAAGGAAGAAGGTGCAGCGAGGACAGCTTAGGGCTCCGGCTGCTATGGCCTTCCTGGCCCGGTTTCCGCAGGCTCCTATACCAGACCTGGAACGAAATGAGGGCCGAGCCTCCCCTCAGCCAGGGGCAGAATCTGACCCTGCCGTTCTGAGAGCCCTCACACTGAGGTCTCCTTCCCCTCCCTCCCACCATCTCAGCAGACTCCACTCCAGCGGTCCGGACCTCCTTGGCTGTCACCCACTGCAAACACATATGGGGCTGCTTCTTGTGCCTTTGCCTGAGGCTGCTCCCTCCCTTTAATAAAGTGCCTTGGTCGGCAGCCCAGGACAGGGAGACAGAGCTTGGCCGAGGGTGGGAGGTTTGAGTGGTATGGGAGATTAAGCCCTGCAGACAAGGGCCTTTGTCCTTTCCCACCTCCCTCCCCGCTTCCTCCCAAGATAGCCATCAGGCCCCTTCACCAGCCAGGACTTTTGTGCCTTCTCTAGTTACATTTCAGCCGAAAACCAGCCTTTGCCTCCTGACAAAAGTCAGGCTGGATCTAGAAGATTTCACCTCCCCAAAGAGGCCTGGTGTAATTGCCACAACACCAGGCCAAGGAGAGCAGCCTAAAGTCACCCATCGCCCCTCCCCACTTGTGTGACCAGAGGGGTCAGAGGAGAGATTTCTTTATTTTTTTATTTTTTTTATTAACATATAGTGTATTATTTGTTTCAGGGGTACAGGTCTGTGATCCATCAGTCCTATACAATTCACAGCACTCACCATAACACATACCCTCCCCAATGTCCATCACCCAGCCACCCCCATCCTTCCCTACCCCTAGCAACCCTCAGTTTGTTTCCTGAGATTACGAGTTGAGGAGAAATTTCTTGAGCGGACAACAGAAATTGCCAGACTGCAGGCTCTGCGAGCCTACAGCTGGGGGATCACAGCCACCAGGGAGCCGAGGGGCCACATGACCCAGTGGAAGCAACACCAGGCGGCCTCTTCCAGCCTCTTCTGAACCAAACTTTGTCTTTGTGTCTTTCCTTCTGCAAAACCCTGAGGCACCCGCAGCACCTGGAGGAGGGGCCTATGTGTGGGGTTGGGGGAGGTCACTGGGGCCCTAGAAGTGAACCAGGAGGTGGGATGGTGTGATGGGGTTGTGGGGGAAGAACCTGGCCTCTGGCAGTGGGGGAGGAAAGGAAGGGTGAGCCTGCTTCCCAGGGGCTCCTCTCTTCATCCTGAGGCTAGCTTCAAGTGTGGGGGGGTGGGGAGGGCAGGGGGCCCTGACCCACCTCCTTGAGCTTTTCTGAGGATTAAATATTTCCTGGGAAGTGCTGGCATTGTGGCACGTGCTTGTCCTGGAGGGGAAGGAAAGGGAAGTTGTAAACCACACAGTGGAGGGTGTCCCCTCTGCTCAGGGCCGTCACCTTGACAGTATGAGACACAAGTGGGCAAATGGCAGTCAGGGAAAAAGATCACCCCTGGTGGGGAGAGTGGACCCCTCTGGGGCCAAGGGAGGAGGCCTTAGGGAAGGGACCAGCTCCTAAGAGTTCTCCCCAAAGGCTTCTTCTGCCCTCCCTCCCAGAGAAGCTGGCCTGCTGTATCCCCTTCCCCTCTTCTGACCCAGAGAAGGGCCAGTTCCTCCCCAGCCCTAACATGTGGGAGGGTCCAGATTAGAAGCGCCAAGTCACTGAAGCCTGGCACCAGGCCTGCCTTTCTGCCTGTTTCCCCAGGTGCCAAGACGGGGTGTTCCCACTTTGTTCGTAGAAACAAGGGGGTGGGAGACCACGAGGAAGCAATGCTGTGTAGTGGGAGGAGCTCTGGCTGCCGAGGGAGGGCACCTCCCCTCTGGCCTGTCTCCCCATGCCCTTTAGAGGTTTGGACAAGATGGCGCCTGACCCCTCCAGCCCTGAGAGGCCTGGGACAGGACAGTAGTGCAAAGATTGCTAAGGATCTTGAAGCACTAAGCTTCAAGCCTCTGCCCAAGCTCCAGACCACTCTGCTCTGCCCCTGGGTTTCACAGTCTTTACTACATCTGCCCTCTGTTCCAGCATTTGCACACACACCGTGAAGCATTCTCTCTCTCATCAGATCTCAAGGGTACATCTGGCATCCTCAGATGGATGGCAAGTTAATGGGTGTATCGTGCCCTTGGTCCCCACATGGCAGCTTCCACAGGGCTGGTAACATCAGAGGGCCTCCCAGAGGAGCACAGAGGAAATGGCCCTCTTGACACCACCAGCAGCACCACCAAGTAGCTCACTCTGGGTCCAGCTTCTGTAGGCTGAATGCCAACAACTTGCACAGCTCCTTGGGTGGGCTGACCTCCGGTGAGCAGAGGAAGCTGAGGGCTGAGACCCTGGGGCGGCTGCCATCTGGATCTTGCCCCACGTGAGCGGAAAGTACAGGACTCCTGCATGGGACTGGGGCCTTCCCTTGATTTGACAAAACTTCCCAGTCTCTTGTGTCTTCCATCGTCAGGGTATATGGTGATTCCTATCCCTGATCATTCAAAGGTGCTTTCCATGCGGCCTCTGCTAACACCACTACCCTCTACTGGTAGAGAATTTAATAGAATGGATAGGCAAAAAGAAAAAGAGAAAAAAAAAAAGATGGCCCTTGAGATAGGGAGGACATAGGACAGAGAGGCGAAATGGGCCTTTTCTGTTTTTACTGTGATGATTTTCTCTAATTTATTGAGCATCTACTACATGCCAGTGACCATGCCAGATGCTTTAGTCACCTGCAGTTTTCAAACTAAGAAAAGCTCAGGAAAGAGCCCTTTGCAGTGTGAAAAAAGCTTTCCCGGACCGTTGGGGATTGAGTCTCATGAAGTTGTGTGACGAGCAGCTCAGGTCTTACTGTGCCCATTTCTCAGATGAGGAAGTACGTGGCTCTCCCAAGGTCCCACACTGCGTAAAATGCAGGTCTGAGCCCTGCTCCTCTGGCACAGGGCTTCTCGCCTTCCACGCTGGTGGTGAGACGTGGGAGCCACAGATTGTTGGAGGAGATGCCGTCCCACACATTGCAGGATGTTTAGCAGTGCCCCAGCTTCTACCCACTCGATGCCAGCAACACCTCTCCCAACGAGACAACCAAAAATACCTCCAGATGTTGTCAAGTGTCCCCAGGGGATGAAGTCCCCACAGCCCAACCGCTAGCTGCAGCCTCAAAGCCCCAGGCTGCTTCTCTAAGGCACGCTCATGCGCACACCCCTGGGAAAACTTTCTTTCCGACAGAACGCTTTGGCCCAGAGAGGTGGCTGATTTGCCAACGATTTTGCTTTCTGTGACTGACATAATAGCATCTTCCGTCTTGTTCTAGTTACCTTGCTCAGCTCTTCACCACCTTGTGCTCCCTGGAACAGGTGTGTTTATGTGCACACATCTGCCTTACTCCACAGAGAACCCTGTTATGTTTCCTCCCAATCTGTTCGCCTTCCTTTAGTTCGAGTCGAGCCCTACATGGAAAGCGCCCTTGGACAGACCTGTGTGTGCCCAACACCGTCCTCACCCCCAAAAGACAGCTGGGGCTGAGAGCAGAGAAACTTCCACGCTACTCACGTCAGGCCAGGTGGGAACCGTTGGCTGGGGCATCACGAGTCAACATCGGCAAAGCCCCCCAGCAGCAGGTGAGCCCCGCCGGGCACCCTGGCTACAGTTCATCATCTGGCCACACGCCACAGTCGCTCCCCACCCACCCTGGAGGGCCCGGCGGCTG
Organism: Enhydra lutris kenyoni; assembly: GCF_002288905.1. Taxonomy (NCBI): domain Eukaryota; kingdom Metazoa; phylum Chordata; class Mammalia; order Carnivora; family Mustelidae; genus Enhydra; species Enhydra lutris. Next base: position 8,601,056 of record NW_019154139.1, on the reverse strand, counting down.
TCACCCCAATCGTAGGCCCTGTCGCTCCCGTGGCTGAAGGTCTGGTGCAGAACAGGCACCCCGGGCTTAGCAGGATGAGCCAGACCAAGGTGGAGAGGCTGGGTGCCTTCGAGAAGGCTGGGAGGCAGCAGGTGCACACGGGAGTGAAGGCTGAGAGGTACCCATTCTGTCTGGGGTTCCCATCCAGAGGGTGGTAGGTACCCATTCTGCCCATCATCTCTCTGGGTCACTGGGTATCCACAGTATCTACTTAGCGCCTGTTTGTTGAGTGAGTGAAAACTTGACAGCCTCCTGATCCAGAGAGCAAGCCAGGCTGGTCAACGTGGGTGGTGTCAGAGGCTCCAGAATTGATCGTGACCCTTTCAATCTTGTTCCCGACTTCTGAGACCGTACATGGAGGCCAAACAGGACTCTGCTCTTTGCTACTTAATTTCCTAAGAACTGAGTTATCCCAAGTCCTTCCTGACCAAATCCTTTCCTCGGGGAGGTCTTCTCCTTTCAGCGTGTGTCCCTAGGGGCCCGTCTCCCTCTCCCAGTGGCTCCAGACTGGGTGGGCCCAGGCCTCCAAGCCTCTCCGGCTGCTTGGGGATGACTTTGCCTGCTTCCTTTCGAACTGCTAACACATGAATGGGGCGAGGAGGTGAGGGCCTTGATGTGAGAAAATAGTCGGTGTTCCGCCCCACAAGAAGTCACAGGAAGGGCTAGAATGTAGTCATCTGGGCCCATCTGGAGTGGTGCCCATGGCCTCTCGGAGTGACAGCCGGCTGGAGACCCGTTTTCATCCAGTAAAGTGGCTAGAAGTTAGGCATTGTCTGCAGCCACGACATAGCAGCCCCAGGAACAGGAGTCCACGTCATAAGAGACCGGCTAGGACCTGCCGCAGCAAGAGCGTAAGCAATCTGGAGGAAAGCAGGAGGGGAAAAGCACAAGCAGGCCGTCTGCCCACCACGGCCATGACCCTCTGGGCACGAGCAAGGGAGAAGCACACGCCGTCCTCTGCTAAGATCCCAGAACCATGTCTGGTGACTCTTCTTTCCCAAGCGTAGCTTGGACTCTACGGCTCATCTCTTTCCAGAAGGTCTTGGAAGTTGGCTGATTGGACCAGGAAAGGCACTTCACTGCAGGATTTGGAAGGCTTTATTCATTTGTCCCTTCCACGCATATTTGCTGTGAGCTCGGCCTGAGGCTGAATGGTGAGCAAGGAAGGCCTTGGGTGGAGCTCATGTCTTTAGGGTGGTCTGGGGCAGGCTGTTTGCTTTGACCTTAGCTGAGGCACACGGTGGCCAGAGGATAGTGGTCAGGATGGGCAGTGTGGGGCTGGAGTCCCCACTGGGCCACATACCGGCTAAATGACCCAGCAGGTTGCCTCCCACCTGGAACTTTTGTTTCCTCATGTGTAAAATGGGGATAATCTTGGGGCCACTTTCCGGAGGCTGTGGGGAGTCAAGCGCTCAGCAGAGTGGCTAACGTCTGGGGTAGCTTAGTCACCCACCCATGCTTCCGTTGGCGTGTTAGAGCGAGGGCTTTATCACTTCTCTCTCGGGGCGTTCTCTCCTGGACTCTCCCTGCTCCCTCCCTATATACACGCTTGCCAGTGTCAGTGAGGAATGGGCATGTGGAGGTAAATGCCCGTCCACCCGGAAAAAGTTCCAAGGGCGAGGTTTTGAAAGAAGGATGTAGAAAACCTGCCAGGGAGGCCATTTGAGGGCCGCTTTGCCTGGCAGGGCCCCATGTGCTCCGGTCAAACCCCCCTCACCTCAGCTCTGTGGGCTGGTTGGTTCCAGGCATGAAAGAGGGCCATAGTCTTATCTGGTTGTGAAAATGTCCCACAACTTTTCTTCATGGATAGTTTTGGGTAAAATAGACAATTTTAGTTTGTTTGGAAAACACTTCATATATAAAGTACAATACTTCATATATAAAATACAATAATAAAATACAAATTAAACCCAAACAAACAAACAAAACAACCACCAACAACAAAAAACCACAGCACATCCAGAAAAGGCTGCTGGAGTGGCTTGTGTAGCAAGCCACTGGACTTTCCATTCAAGTAGGCTCCAGACCCTCCCTAACTTTCTTCTAGAAATTTTTTTTAAGATTTTATTTATTTATTTGAGGGAGAAAAAGAGAGTGAGAGAGGGGCATGCGTGGGGGGAGGGGGAGGGGGAGGTCAAAGGGAGAGGGATAAGCAGACTTCCTGCTGAGGAGAGAGCCCCAAGTGAGTCTTCATCCCAGGACCCCAGGATCATGACCTGAACGGAAGGCAGATGCTTAACCCACCGAGCCACCCAGGCGCCCCTCTTCTAGCTTTCATGCTCCGTTGCTCTCCACAGCTACCCCCAGGCTGGCTCCTTAGTGGGACTAGGAGTTGTTCAAGCCTCGGCAAGGCCCAGGCGCCCAGTGCCGCCCCATACTCCTGGCTGCGGGTCCTTTGGGGCGCATCTAAAAGCACCGTGGTGAGATGCTGACACCTTGTGGCCAGTCGGCAACGCGTTGCTTTTCCTCCTCCGGCTAAGAGTAAGACAGCAGAGGCCAAGGGTGGGTGAACCATTTCTGTAAATGGCCAGAGGGCAAATGGTATCCGCTACTGCTACTGCGGTAGACGGAAGCACCCACAGACACTATGTAAATGAGGGGGCGTGGCTATATGCCAATGAGACTTTCCGGATTTCATATAACTTTCATGTGTCGTGAAATATTATTCTTTTAATTTTCCCAACCATTTAACACAAAAATTATTCTTAGCCTGTGGGCTATGCAACAACAGGCGGGGGCCGGGTAGGGCTGGCAAGCCCCTGTTTGCCACGGTCTGGCCCCACACACTTGCCTCCCATGCTCCCAATGCCAACTCCCCACTGTCAAACCTGGGATATTTACTTTGTCGTTATTCCGTCAAGAGGAACCAACTGGATCGCTGCTCTAACCAGACTGCTACGACTAAGCCTTCTTTTGTAGAGAAATCCTGGAGTTGTTGGTTTTCACCGTAAGTATCAATCAGGGGCCCAGCCCTGTGTGAGAGCCATGAAAGAGCCTGGAGTTTTAACCAATGTGTATTTAAGACTTACTTTTATTAATTCATTTGTTCAGACAAACTTACTGAACACTTTGTGTGACCTAGGCAATGTAATAAAACAGACCTGGTCTCTGCCCTCAAGGTGTTCATAACCTTGTTGAGAAGATGGGAGGCAAGCATTATGATGGGGTGGTACAGGGGGTGCAGAAGCCCAGAGAAGGCACTTAACCCACAGGTGGAGGTCAAGGAGAGCTTCCTGGAGGAGGAGGTGATCTCTAAGCCAATATCTGAGGAGTGAATGGGAGAGGGAAGAATGAGGCAAGGCATTCCAGGGAAAGGTCCAGAGCCTAAAAAGGATTCTTTCAAGAGAATTATAAGCATCAGAGATGTAGTGAAGATTCAGATATAGTATTTGCCCTCAAGGCCTCCCAGTCTGGTGGGTGAGACAGGCTACTATAAGCTGGTATAATGTTGTGGAGAGAGATTTAAAGAAGTTTTCTCTCTAGACTTGTAGAATTGGTTATCAGTGAGCCTCAAGACAGTAAGCAGTGGGCAAGTGGGTACACAGGGTACTGAGAGGCTCTGAGGGAGTAGAGATGTGGGCCTGACTTCTCTGGTCCAGAAGCCCCTGAGAGGAGAGGGGGCTTGAACTGAGCTGTGAAGGAAGTGTAGACCTTGGTGCAGAAGGAAGGATGGATGTGTGGAGGGATGTGCGAACCTCTTAACAGCAACAGGTATTTTTCTCGGTTCCACCAATTAAAAATGTGACCTTGGATGATTACTTAACCTCTATTTGCCTTAGTTTCCTCATCTGATTCTACCTTTTAAGGTTGTTATGAGGACTGAATAAGCTAATACGTATAAAATCCTGAGAACAGTGCCTGGCGCTGGGCTGGCTTCATGGGCAGCCAGGCTCCATCGTCCCACAGGGCCCCACACTCAGAAGGTGAAGGGTCTCACTTTAGGTTTAGTGCTTTGCTGTTGCCTTCTTGAAATTCTTAATGATTTCGGAACAGGGAGCCCCATGCTTTCATTTTGCATGGCCACAAATTATATAGCTGGTCCTGCCTGGGCATGGTATGTGCTGGAAAACTTCAGGTTTCATTTTAGAGTCTAAAAGAGCAAATCTGATTCAATATATTCATTTTAGAAGGGAGGAGACGGCCACTCGGTGCATGTGACTTGCGCAAGGTGAACAGCGGGTGGGCTGCCTAATGAAGCCTGGAGACAGGGAGCTGACAATGGCAGTCTTCCGGGTGAAGGCAGGACAATGACCCAACTCCCCACCCCACCCCATGTCCCCTGAAGGCAACATAAGGAGAGAGGAGCAGACAGACTCCTTTGAAAGAGCTTAGAGAAAGAGGTGGTATGAAAAAGAGCATGAACAGTTGTAGAGGTAGGAGGGAAGCTGGCTATTTTGGGAAGCCAAGAGAAGATTCTCGGAGTAAAACGTAGTGATGAAGCCATGGAAACAAGAACTGAGACAGGCTCTTGGATCTTGGCCACAAGAGGTCATAGATGAGCTTGGAGAAATGAGTGTCAGAAGAGTGCGGACCAGGTTTAAAGGAGGGGCACCAGTGGAGATGGCCTCAGGTCAGTATTTAAGAGGCTGAGAAAAAGAAGCACAGGGAGAAAGGGCAGGAAGAAAGGAGGCTGCTTTGAAGGGGGTGGAAGGAGAGCCAGTTCCCAACTGGGATGCAGAGGAAGGACCACTGGAGGCACTAAGTTAGCCAGGAAGAGGCACACCTCTTTCTCTGAGTTTGTAGGAGAAAGGAACATGGAGTTGAGCTACTGACGGCTATGAGGGCAACTGCTCCTCTGGAAGCCTGTTGTCTCCCCAGCTGCACAGTGGCATTCTCAAAGTAGATGTCTGGGGCAATGCAGCATCGAAGAAGAGAGCTTACTCATTGGAGTCAGAATGTCCGGGTTCAGCTGCGAGGTTATTATCTTCGAGGACCTGGAGCAAATTCGTCAGCCCTCAGTGCCTCAGTTTCCCTATCTGGAAAATGGGGATAACCAAGGTTGTGCAGATTAGCTGCTGCGATCTGGGTAAAGCCCTCAATGAGGTGTCTGATACACAGCAAACAAGTGTTCATGAAAGGGTAGCTATTATTAACAGCCACCTCTGGTTCCCTTGTGAGCCTCCTGTGGGTCTAGCATTGGCCAGCAAACAGGAGGAGCCCAGGGTTGGCTGCTTCACAAGAAGTTTCTCTGGAAATGTGGTCATAAGAACAGAGATGATCTAGAAGTAGCATAGCGTCTTTCACAAGAGCTTTATTCTACAATAAATGCTACCAGACATGTAATAAATGCTTCTAAGCACGTCCTCTATAATCAGCACCCTCTAGAAAGTTCCCCTCCCCTACTGCTCTTGGCCTTGGCTCTGGCCATACCCACTGCCCCAGTAAGCAGTATCAGCTGTCAGCAGGCTTCTTGTCCTTTGGATTAGGTTCCTTCAGGGATCTTCCCATGGTTATACGAATGGAGAATTGGAGAACGCTTTACAAACACTTCCAATGTCTCATAGCAATGAGAGGCCAGTGTGAAGGGTGGACGGAGTTCTTCTGTGCCACAGAAATCAGAGTTGGAGCAGATCCAGCGGGCTATGTCACCCTGAGCTTGTGGGTCATTGCAGAATCGTTCACAGAAATTCCCGCTGCATTGGATTTTGTCCAGGCCAATGCAATGTGTTCAGGGATCACAGAGCAATCTCTCAAGGGAAGAAAGGAAGGCCTGTTGCTTGGAATGGCTTAGAGCATTTTTGGTAGCCATCCAAAGCAGCTATCACTCATCAAATCTGCCTTCCCTTCCAGCAAAAAGCCAACTGTATAGAACCCTACATATAGAGCTCTAAGAATAGTAAGGCACTCCAAGAACATACTGCACTTGGCCTAAATACAACTGTGCAGGGCTTGACAAGTTTTTTTTTACTCTCAAAGCTGGGTGAGTTAGAACAAACAAACAAAAAATATTTTCCCCAAGTAGTGTGCAGAGAAGAAATGAGAAAGACAGCATAGGAGAGCATCCTGGCATGTTATTCTCTGACCTGGGCTGCCTTTTCAGGGCAAGGACTGACTCCACAACCACCAAAGCAAACCCATAAGCCCAAACCCAAAGGTTGGGCACAGCAGGCTCCCCAGCCCCCTCAACTCATTGACTTTACACTAGCCTGAGCAAGCCCCAAACTCCTGTAACAGGTGGTAATTTGTCATTTCCAGCAACAGGAATTTGAAGCCATCAGCCTCCACAATAAACAGTTGATTTATTGGCCTCCTTGCCATAAGTATAGAAAGTGAGAACAGGTTTCACCCAAAGCTGCAGTTCTGAGCAAGGAGAGCTCCCAGAGTACACACGTTAAGCCACACCCCACTATTTGTGGGAAGAAAAAAATCTACATGTGGGTCTATCCATGAGAAGTCTGGGTTAGATACTCTCTTTAATAGGAGTTGGTGCTAGTAAGGATTTGAGAGAGCTTTTACTCTCCACTTTAAAGCTTTCTGTACTGTCTGAAATCTTTACTCAGTGTTACTTTTATTGTTGGAAAAACTGCAATCTTATTTGGAAATTATTTTCCTGTTCTCAGGTGGGCAAACGCGACAGGGGTTGCAGCTTCCTGCTTTCTCCTGGGGAGGGAAAGTACAATGAGGCAGAGCAGATGGATAGCTGAAGGCCCTCACGAACAAGATTATAGGAAGAACTGGGGCACCTGGGTGGCTCAGTGGGTTGAGCCTTCAGCTCAGGTCATGATCTGAGGGTCCTGGGATTGAGCCCCGCATCAGGCTCTCTGCTCAGCAGGGAGCATGCTTCCCCTTTTCTCTCTGCCTGCCTCTCTGCCTACTTGTGATCTCTGTCTGCCAGATAAATAATTAAAATATTTTTAAAATATATTTTTTAAAAAGATTATGGGAAGAACTGGCTTTGGCCATTCCTGGATAATCCCCTCTTGCTCCCTGCGCACAGAGAGAAAACATTGCAGGTCACCATACATCATCAGTCCCTTGGTCAGCTAACCACATTTCATCCTTTAGTTCTCCTTGTAGATGTCACTTCTTCTGGGAAGCCATCCCTGTCCTGCCAACCTTGAGTCTTATGTTCCTCCCGTGTCCTTCCAAGCCACCTGCACTGTGATGATTTTTATCTTTTGGCCACCCCCACTAGGCTTGAAGGTTCCCTGAAGGCAGAGGTGTTTTATTCAACTGTATAGCCCTTGTACCTTAGGAAAGTGCTGACAGACTCAATAAACATTTATTGAGTAATTATTTGTTTGGGGACCTTTTATAATCAGAACAATTTAAGGGATATAAAGATGAAAAAGAAACCATTTGTTTTCAAGGAACTTACAACTAAGTGGGGGCAGACAGATGTGTTTGACAATTAACTGTAAAACCAAGCACTGGTTTATGGGTGAAAAGAGTTACAAAGAACCAAAATAAAGATAAGAAAGGTTTTGAACTCTGAACATTTCTCATTCATTGTGTCTTCTGATTCAGAATCCCCATAGTGGAATGCTAGGATGGGGTATGTGCATGTTCTTATAAGGATTCAGGTTCTTAGGACCTTTATTAGAATTTGACTCATGATCTTTCTTCTGTCCTGCTGTGGCAGTTGCCAGGAATTACCTGCCACTTAATCTTAATTGATGTTTGTGAAATGCCTTGTCTTCCTCTGCTGAAAATCTGTTAAGTGTTGAGCATTACAGTGTTACAGTGGTTGTTTTATTACTAAAGCAGTGCCAACAAGGTTACACAACAGCTTGGATCAGGAAGTGAAACAAGGGCGGTGATCCCACTGAAGCTACAGGGGATGGGGATTTGGGATGGTAAAATGTTAATTACCCAAGACGGAATGCAGGCTGGAGTCCAGGGCTGTGCTCCTGGAGATCATTTCAGTCCCAGAGGCTGGGGCTGGCTCTTTGGCAGTGGGTCCTAAGCATCCTGCCCTCCCCTGGCTGGAATGTTGGATTCACTTCCCTGAAAGCTGCCACAGAGAAAGAATCTAGTGGCCAGGAGCCAGGAGCACACATCTCGCACAGCATCAGGGGCCACTCTGGAAGCTTCCCAGGAGCTGAAGGGCTGTTCCATTTGCATGTAATAAATTATTTATTTCTAAAGCAATTTACTCCTTATCTCTCTTTAGACTCTTTCTGAGGTCTCTCTCCAAAGAGTGAGCTGGAGATAGATGAGTGAGGGTTGAGGAGGTAGGCTTGGCACACAAGGATGGTAGAAATGTTCATTTATAAAGCTGAGAAAATAAACACAGAAGTAGATGGGCTTCTGGTCAGGAAACACCAAGATGGTTTACTTTAGGGTGGAGAGGAACGGGTGCCGTAGAGGAGAATGCGGTGGCGGCAATGACAAACACTCCATAGCTTTAGTCTCCCACAATGTCACCTACAGAAACTGATGGGGGGAACTTGCATTCAGAATAAACACATTTTGAAGATGCTGCGTTGGCTGTCAGGTAAGATTCCGAAGGAAGAGGCACCAATTAAAAGAGCGAAGGCTCTGCAGTCAGACGGTCCTAGGACCAACGCCGGGTTCACCAATTACGTTCTATCTGGGTGACCTTGGGAAGGTGTCCTACATCTCTTTAGAGCCTTCGTTTCTATCTGCAAAATTCAGAGAATGTAAAACTCACAGATTTAGCCAGAAAATCCCTGTAAAAACCCCAGAACAGTAGTTGGCACAAAGCAGGCACAAAATAAACGACAGTCATTATTATCGTCAACTACGGGCCAAACGACCAGAGTCATCCAAACTCTCAACAAACAATTAACCATAGCACAGAGAATCCAGATCTGACGGACGCGCCTATTTACCCAATAAGGTACCAGGAAAGAACTCTGTGGAGTCAAACCAATGGCACTAGTCCTTGTTGTTGGACGGGTTTTCTGACTGCCCCACCAATAGCTTGAAGATTTGACTAGAGAGTGACATTCTGACAGTCCAATGACGCACAGCCAGCCCACACTCAGCACTTCGAAGGGGATAAATCAAGAAGCCGGCGCGTATAGATTCCGTTATTAGGCAATACTGGATGGAGAGAGGAGCTCAGGGGAAACAGCGCGAGGGCGAGGCACCAATGAGCTAAAAAAAGAAAAAAGATGATGGTTGCGCCAAGTGAGCTCCGCCGCCATCATGCTCTAGTTTCCCCTTCGCCTCTCCGCGTCCGCGACCAAGGAAGCGGCCTCTGGGATGCTGAGGGGGTGTGTCCCCGAATGATTGGCGCAGGCAGCTCAGCCAATCCTAGCTCGTCAAACGGGAAGCGCTTGACCAATGAGGGGCGACGGCAGCGGCGAGGAATTGGAGGGGCGGAACCGCAGCTTGATGGGCACAAAAGTCAGCCAGTGAGAGCCGGAAGCATCCTCCCTACGGCCAATGGAGTGGGGCTCTGGGCGGGCTCCCGAGTGTTTGTGTTGTGGTTTTGGGGGAGGGAGGCGGAGGGGAAAGTTTGTTTATTTTGTTTTTAGTTTCTGGGGTCCCCGTGTTTCTGGGAGGTGAAGCGGGAGGGAGTGACCCCCCGCGCCCCTTCAGTCCCCCTACTACGTCGCCTCCATTGCTTGCGGAGAAGCGGGGACCGCGCGCATCGCAGCACATCGCCTCACAGCGGAACGCCGCGCACTGGGAGCCGGCGCAGCTCGGCGGTGAGTGAGGACCGACGGCCACTGCCGCCCTTCCCCTCCCCCGCGCACCGCCCAGTCAGAGCTGGGCGGCCGGGTGGGCGAGGACAGCCGCGGGAGCGCGCGGCGCGGGCCGGCCTGTCAAGCTGAGGCGCAGCGTGTGCGTGTCCTCGCGAGTGAGCGCGCGCGACGGGGACAGGGCCTGGGTGGGGGGGCGGCGGGAGCGCGCGCGGGCCCCGGCGGGGGCGGGGGCGTTGAGCTCCCGCTCCGTGGGGGCGGGCGTGTGGTGGGTTTGACCCCGGGGCGGGGAGGGACGCGGGCCACGTCCCGCGCGCAGAGAAGGGGCGCCCGGAATGGCAGGGCCGGGGCAGGCGGGCGGGCACGCGCGGCTCCGGGCGTCACGCGCCAGCAGGTGTGAGCTGGGGGAGGGCTTCCGGGTGGGCTGGTTGAGTCGGGTTCGCTTCCCGTCGCTCGGGGGCCTCCGGGGCGGCGAGGCGCTCCCTGTCGCGGCGGAGAGCTGGGGTCCCGGCGGGGGCGCGTCGGGCCCCCTGCCTGGCGGGGCGGGTGGTGCAGAGGGAGGCGTCAGGCCTCCGAGCCTCCCGGTCCCTGCCGGCGCGGGAGCTGCATGACAGCGCGAACGCGTTCCCCTGCTTAATCCGGGCCGGGGGTGTGGGAGGAGGGGTGGCGCACCCCTCACCTTAGAGCCCTGCGGCGTGGCCACCTTCGAGAGGCAATTCAGGCTGGCCACGAGGAAATGGGACCAGACGGCACGAGGGATGTTTCCTGTGTCCTCCTGAGCTGGCTACCCTTAGCTTCAAACTAGCGTGTTAGCCAGCGGGGGGCCAGGTACCCTAAAGTGGCTGAGGACACCCAGTAACTGTAGCTTCTTGTTAGGTGTCTTAAGTAAGGACCAGCCCATCCTCAATTCTTTAGGGACAGTGTACTGGTCTCTGTCTTTTAAGGTTCCTTGCTTTCTCATGTATCTCTCGGCTGTTTTATTAGTCTTCAGCATCTATGCTAGAAATTGTGCGAGGAATAAGACGAATTTCAAGGTGGTCATTTGTATTACAATATAAGCAAAATTATGCAAGACAGAATTGGCCAGAGATATTTCTCCATAGTGAATAAAACGTTATGGGTTGCCTTCCTACCCCTCGCCCCGCCACTCCCAGGAGTTAAGCGTACAGAAATAAGGTGTATAAACATCTTGTATCTTAGCATCTTGTGAAGGTTTAAGAATAGCGGCTATTTCCTTCATAGTTGTGGGGAATTTCAGTGGAGGATAGCTTCCTGTTGATTTGGAGAGGCCTCAGTGATTCCTGCTTTGAAACTATATTTATTGTTTTGGTAGTGTTGTGTAAATGCCTCTTTAAAAGCAGAACTTTTAGCACCCCTGCAGCTTGCTGTATGGCTGTAGGTAGGTAGTGGGAGGGATATGAATGGAGTAGGTACCTACACTAAGGGATTTAGAACACAAAGCGACTGGCTTGTCCCACTTGGACACAGCAATGTTGATAACAGCTGCCTTTATATTTTCTTGGTTCCTGGCTGTTTGTAGGTGCTTGTCCCAAACATCATTATTTGAGCAGAATAGTTTCTGATAGGACTTAAGAAGAAGAAATTACCAGGCTGCTTTTCTAAAGTACCATATACATTGCCGTGCCCTTGAAAAAAATTTTTTCTTCTTCATTCAAATAGAAGCACTTAAAAATGTTTTAAGTCTGAACAATACTATTTGTTCAAATGATGGTAAAAATATTAATCAACATTCACTGCTTTCTAATATACCAGCCTCTGTATTTTTTTTTTTTTTCCTAATCCTTACCTCAAGTCTGTCATGTAGATGTCATCACTGTTTTGTGGCCGGGAAAAACACCATTCAAGAGCTGCACTGCTAGGAACTTGAAGGGATAGGTTTAGTTAGTTTCACGTCTGTCTGGTTTCAAAGCCTGCACTTATTCCATTTTGCCTCCTAATTTATCCTGAGGAAGAAAGGCAGAAAGGACGCTGAAAAGTAGGAAAAGAAATGAGAAGTGCCACTGATGGTGAGGCTGCCCATGCCTAACTTAAGACGTCAGTATTAAATTAAATTCATTCTTAGTTTTTAGAAATTAAGAACATTTTTACAAAATTACATCCCAGCTTTGTTTTCATTTCTTCCCTCTTTCATTCTTATAAATACAAATGCATTCAATTCAGAAGGGCAAGGCTTTCGGAGCGCTTTGTGCAAATCTCTACCCCCAGGACCTTGTTACTGTGATAAATGCCGTGTGCTCATCTAGGGACAAGGCATTGCTCACTTTTGTATCTAGGACAGTGCTTGGCACATAGTAGGAACACAGTAAATGTTAGCGGACTAAGGAGCACAGTCAAAAATGTAATGACTTCGGGTTTAACAGTTTTAGTTTAATGGGACAATAAGAAAGTGAATAGTTCATGTGCAAAATGCGTATTCTAGAAAAACACTGGAATGGAGCCACTTGTGGTGTGGAAGGTTGGCTCTGCCAGTTTGCTAAATCTCCCAGTTCTCCTTATCTGTTTGAGCTATGTGCCGTTCTGTTTTTCCTTTCACCTCTGGAGTTCTAAAAGAGGAGGCTGTACTGAGTGCTTTCCTTCACTGCTCGAGTTATGCTTTGAACCTTTCCAGCCTGGCTCCCAGCCTTAGTGAGGCTTTTTTCCAAGGTTGCCAGTTACCTAATGGTTAAAGTCCCAGAGCATCTTTCTTGGATTTATCCTGTTATGTCTCCCTGCAGCAGTCAGTCCTTTTGACTACCCCTCCCCCTTTAAAAAATAACAGTCACATTAGCTTTTAATATGTGTACAGTTGTATGAATGTGAACACGTGTATAGGTTCATGTAACCACCACTACAGTCAGGATACAGAGTGGTTCTATCATTCCCCCAAAAAACGTCCTCATACTATATTCCTTTTGATTCCCCTTCCTCCTGACTTCTATACTGGAGATAAACGAACAGACTTAGGCTCCTTTTGTTGTTTTTCATTCTTTTATTTTTCTCTGTCTACTCCTGAAAAATGTTATTTACTTTGGGGACTTAAAACTATCTATCACGTTTGTATCTGCTAACCTCCATATCCATGCCTGATCTCTCTTCTGTACTCCAAAATCAACATCAGTATTTACCTGCTGGAATGCACTGTGCCTTCCTACTCAGTATGTTTAAAGATTTGTTTAACTTTGCCTCCTAAACCAGTTCTTCCATCAGATTTTTCTGTACTTTTTGGTGATGCCATCCGCCTCCCTGCTTGGAACCCTGGAACACTTGGAGGGCCGTATAATAAACTCTCTTATCCCAGACCCGGAATCCTGCTACTTAGCTACAAATATTGGCTCCTACCCCCTTTGCTGCCAAGCTGGCTCCCATTCAGTAGTCTGAGCGGAGCGTAGGTAATTGGAGTCCTTAGAACACCATCAGGTTTGGACCACTTCTCTGGTCAGAAGCCCTTGTGGCTTCCAGTTGCACTGAGGCCTGTTTGGGATTTTATTTTTCATCCTTTGAGGCTCGGTAAGATCTGGCCTCTGCCTCCCTCTCCAACCTTCTCTCATCTCTTTTATGGCCCCCCCCCTCCCCCTTTTGGATATCCCAATTACTTGGTCTTTCTTTCAATTCATTGAATTACCCAAGCCTTTTGCAGGTTTAAGGTTTTTGCAACATACCACTCTCCTGGCTTGGACTGTTCCTCCCCCACCTCCTCCTTAATCTTCACCCACCTGACTTCAGGGTTCAGATTAAATTGTCACTTCTTCAGAGACACTTTCATTTATGACCTTCCCCCACTCCATCCAGCCTCGGTCAAGTCTTTGAGAAGCTCCTGTTCCTTTTTCTTAGCTCTCACCACGATTGTGATTCAGGACCATGTCTGTTTTGTTTCCCATGTCTCCAGAGCCGAGCCAAGTATCAGGCGTACAATAAACTGCCAGTAAACATTTGTTGGCTGTGTTATGAGTCTGGATTTTGTTTTTGTAATGTATTGCTTTCTTGTAGTTCCTGGTAGCCTTGCCTTCTACCTCCTACTTTCTCTGGGACTTGATGTCACTGTCGGGAGTGTTGCCACACAGAAAGCTGAAATTGCTGAAGATGGCACCGAGCCTTTTCTCCTTCTGAAGTGTACCCCTGCCTGGGAGCCCTCTGAGGTGTCCTAGATCTAACCCAGACGGGCTGAGCTTGCTGAGTCCGCTGAGCGGTGCACCTTGGTTGTCCAAGCACGGGCTGGGACCAGTGCCTATAGCTGGTCACCAACCCCGCTCACCAACCCCTGCTCTTGATTTCTTCTTCCTCTCTTCACCTAGCCTGTGGCTTCTAAATACCTTATCTGCTTTACAGCTGAGCCTGCTTACCCTTTGACATTGGCCAGCCTTTTGACATTGACAACTGCCTCCAGTGTCTTGACCCTCCAGATCACCCCCACACTGATCTTCCTGAAACGGCGCTTGTTTACGTGTCCTGCCCCCTCCCCAAATCGACCACAGGCACTTAGAGTTGAAAACCTTCAGTGGTGTTTCATTGCCTACAGGGCTTCAGCTCCTCAGTTGTTATTCCAGGCGCTCTGGACTAGCACTGTCCAGTGACGAATGCGAGCCACAAACGCGAGCCGCATACGTAGTCATAAATATTCTAGTAGCCACAGTTAAAAAGTAGGGTGAAGTAGATTTTCATAAAATCTTATTTACTTCAGTATATCCAAATTATTTTATGTAAATGTTAATCAGTAGAAAAAATGACAGAGATATTTTACAATTTTTTTTATGTTAGGTCTTTGAAATTTGGAGTGTATTTTTCACTTCATCTCAATTCAGACTAACTGCTTTTCAAGTGCTTAGTAGCCACTGGCTGCTAATGGCTACCATGTTGGACAGCATAGCTCTAAACCACGTACTCAGCATGGTTGGAGAGCTATACCTAGCTCTTCCTAGGTAATTCCAGCCACTAGCCTTTTGATAACTATTCCCCTTATCTACAACAAGCTCCTCATCCAAATAAGGTGACCTTCCTTGCTCAGAAATCCTGAAGTATCCCAAAACTTCACTTCTCACCATTTCCTCTGACCCTTTATCCTTATTTTTGTGTGTATTGCTGTTTTTCTATAAAGTAAATACTTAAAATATTTACGCCTTTGCATTGTTATCTGAGGTAAAGTTCAAGTATTTTAAAAACTGATATTGAGTGCTGCCTGGGTGGCTCAGTGGGTTAAGCCTCTGCCTTCGGCTCAGGTCATGATCCCAGGGTCCTGGGATCGAGCCCCACATCGGGCTCTCTGCTCAGCAGGGAGCCCATTTCCCCCTCTCTCTCTGCCTGCCTCTCTACCTACTTGTGATCTCTCTCTCTGTTAAATAAAGAAATAAAAACCTTAAAAAAAAAAAAAAACTGAATTGAACAAGGCATGGGTACTGACCAATGGAAGTAAGCACCTGACGAATTAGAACTGATGGCAGCCATGCACAGCCTCTGTGTTCTCATCTGTGTGTGCCTGCTGAATTACAGTTCTCAGTGTCCTGAGTTGTGTGTTGTTGGCTTCCCCCATCAGACTATAAGTTCTCGAAGGCAGGTTTTTGTCCTGCTCAACTTTGCATCCCTTACAGCTCCTGTGCTGGCCTGTCGTAGGCAGTCCATAAATACTGTAAATAAAGGAACAAATGTTACCTTATATCTTGTTTTATTTTATGTTCTATATTATATCTTTCCAAATAGAAACTAAAATGTAAGTCATTTCAGTTCAGAGATCATGGATTATGGAGGAATATATGGAATTTTTTCTTGATTGTCTTCATAGGAGCATTTCTTCTGAATGAAGATTTGCTTTAAAAAATAACTGTTGGGGTGTGCTTGGGTGGCTCCACCGGTTAAGCATTGAAGTCTTGATCTCAGGTCATGAGTTCTAGCCCCGATTTAAAAAAAAGGGGGGGGGCACCTGGGTGGCTCAGTGGGTTAAAGCCTCTGCCTTTAGCTCAGGTCATGATCCCAGGGTCCTGGGATTAAGCCCCTCATCAGGCTCTCTGCTCAGCAGGGAGCCTGCTTCCCCCCCCCCCCCCCCCGCTTCCCTCTCTCCCTACTTGTGATCTATCTGTCAAATAAATAAATAAAATCTTAAAAAAAAAAGATATCAACAAAAAAAATAACTGTTTGGGCACCTGGCAGACTCAGTCAGAGGAGCATGCAACACTTGATCTCAGGGTTGTATGTTTAAGACCCACTTTGAGTATAGAGATTACTTAAAATATAAAATCTTAAAAAAAAAAAATAACAAGTAACTGTTTTAGGGCACCTGGCTGGCTCAGTCTGTAGAGCATGTGACTCTTGCTCTTGGGGTCCTGCCCCATATTGGGGGCATAGAGATTACTTAAAACATTTGTTAGTGCCCATTGGTGATGGTTAAAAAGTTGAATAAAGATTAAAAAATGATAACTGTTTAGACATTATTATGGGTTTTCAGGTTGGGTCAGAAATAAAGTTTGGCTTTAATTGAATGAGATTTATTTTCTCTTGTGGTTTGTAAACTGTCTCAGAAAGCAGCTTCAAAAGAGCTCCTTGAAATTAATGCATACTCTTCCGGAGTTAGGAGCACAGTTGGTTTGGGAAAGGCACCGCACTGGGAGTTAAAGTTGTGATTGGTCTGAATGGCAGACATTTGCTTGAATCCGTACCATGTTCCAAGTACAGGAATGAATGAAAATTCAAAAACTATGATTGTATGGAAAAAATGCTCCTTTAACACAGGGATAAATGATTAATGCTTCCTAAGAAGATTTAATTTTTCTCTGCTCTGTTATATCTTACTCATTCCTAGCATGACTGCACTATATCACGTTTGTAGGTCTGTCACTAGATTGTATGTTTCTTAGCACAAAACTCTTGTATTCATCTCTGCGTTCCTAAGTACACACTGTACTGTGCCTGCCATATTATACCCACTCTGACCTCAATAAACGTTTGAGGTCCTCAAATAAATTACTTAGCTTTTCAGAACTTCTGTGTTCTCTTTTGTGAGTAGAGAATTGTTGAAGCTGCAGCAAGAGTCATCTTTTAAAACTGTGTATCTGTTCTGTATGTTATACCGCAAATGTAAAACATTTACTCAAAAAACAAGTTGTAAATCTGATCATACTTGTCCCTTATTTAAAACTGTTAATGAGTCCCAAAAGCCTTGCCATCCCCCTTTTGGAGTATAAACTTCAGGAAAAGAAATAACTGGTCTCTCATGTTCTCTGAATACCCAGTGAAGACCCCACCTCATTTCCGGTCCCTCTCCCCTTTGCTGCCTGAACTCTCACCACATTGACCCTCTTCTGGTTCCTGAAATGCATTTTCCGCTTCGCTCAAGGTCTCTTCCTTACACTTGCTATTCCCGTAGCCTGGAAGCCCCCATACCTGACCTTAGTTGATGCCTCCTCAATCCTCGGAGCTCAGTTTATGTGTCACTTCTTTAGTGACTTCCTAATTATCCCCACCTCAGATTAGATGTGCTCCTTTTTTTTTTCTTCAAGATTTATTTTTAAGTAACTTCTGCACCCAATGTGGGGCTCAAACTCACAACCCTGAAATCAAGAGTCACGTGCTTAACCCACTGAGACAGCTAGGCGTCCTTAGATGTGCTCCTTTTAAACACTCAGAACACTTAACAGAATTGTAATGGAATAATGATGTAATTTGTGTAGTTTCTTTGTTAGAACATTCCTATGTGAGTAAAAATACCTTGTCTGATTTGTTCACATTTGTATAACCAGTATCTAGCACTGTAAGTTGCGCATAGTAGGTACTCATAAGTATTTTTCAAATGAAGTTAGGAAAGAGAACTAAAAATAGAATTTTTAAAAAGTAGTGATTCCAAAAAAAGTAGTCATTCTAACAGTTTAAATAAATATATGGGGGCAGGGTGGGTCTTCCCTTTTTAAATTGTCTCCAAGTTCTTTTTTTTTTTTTTAATTTCTAGTTGAAATTGGTAAACATTTGAAGATTTCAGAAAGAATATTGTTCTTAAATTTTTTAAGTTGTCTGAAAATCTTATTTATTTTTTTTTAAAGATTTTATTTATTCATTCAACAGAGAGAGAGATCACAAGTAGGCAGAGAGGCAGGCAAAGAGAAGGGGAAGCAGGCTCCCTGCTGAGCAGAGAGCCCGATGCAGGGCTCGATCCCAGGACCCTGAGATCATGACCTGAGCTGAAGGCAGAGGCTTAACTCACTGAGCCACCCAGGCGCCCCTGAAAATCTTATTTTAGAGTTTAATGAGTATCCTTTTAATACTTATTAGTAGAAATGATCAGAATGGTTATTCCTCTTAAAATCTTATGGGGCACCTGGGTGGCTCAGTTGATTGGGTGTCCAACTCTTGCTTTCTGCTCAGGTCATGATCTCAGGGTTGTAGGATTGAGCCCTGCAGGCCAGAGGTGGGGGTGGGGGGGTCTGAGAGAGAGATTCCCCTCTCAGTAGGGAGTCTGCTTTTCTCCCTCTCCCTCTGCCTGGCCCCCTGCTTTTGCATGCCCTCTCCCTCCCTCCCTTTCTCTCTCTCTTACTCAAAATAAGTAAATCTTTTAAAAAAAGGGAAGGAAAGGAAGAAAGAAAGAAAAGAAAAAAGCTAGGACTACAAGAATGGGATGAGAAGAGATCTTTGCTCCCAAGCAGTGCACAGCCACGTGGGTGAGGCTGATTTGGGCACAGAGGAGTGCCATCTGATGTAATAAAAGCTGTGATAGACATTGCAAGGGATGGGACAGGAGGGAAGGAAAGTCATCAATACAACTGGAGGTCAAGAAAGCCTTTCCAGGGAAGGAAGCACTCCCAGTAAGTCATGGAAGAAAAAGGCACTTTAGGCAGCGGGAACAGCCTGTGCAGAGGCACAAAGGAGCACATTTACCACATGGAGAAGATGGCTAGCACAGTGGTATGCTTTATAAAACTGGTCTGGGGGTACAGGGCCAACAGCTGACTTAATAGGCTGTGACATGTCAGTCTCAGACTCTTAGGTTATATTGCGTTTCAGTACTAGAAATGATCTTAGAAATAATGATGTGATTCTGTATATTTGAATTCATAAAGGCATTATAATATGCCATTCAGTGTCAAATATACTCAACAAAACAAAACAAAATAGTAGCATTCAAAGAACGTGAGTCATAAACCAGAATGGTTCTTGTCACTGTACATGTAACTATTCTAATGATATCAGGTAGAACTAGAAAGTGGTGACTCATTAAGTTTATCTGTAGGATCCCAGAGTAAAGGAAGTGACCTCTTGCTTGACTGCCTGAGGTGAGTGCTGATCCGTCTCTCAAGGCCCAGATGCTGAACCAGTGAAAGGGATAAGATCAGAAAGGAGTACCCAAAAGAGCCTCCGGATATGTGTACATTTCTACATCTTGAAGGTTGTTACGTATCTATTACTCTCCCATTGGTTCACTGAACTAGCATTGGTTTAATTTGATTCTCAACCAAAATTGAAAAAGGAATGTTTGTCAACTGGAAATCTAGCATATATTCCTTCATTTTACTCCTCTTCGGTTCATCAGCTCTTGGCTCTCTTGTCACTTCATACCTCCTTTATCAGCCCTGTTACTCTTAAGTAGTGCCTCCTTTCGCTCAACCCACCCATCTCTTGCCATCTCTCTTTCCGTAATCACTAAGTTGTTTTTAGTTGCAGTTGTGGGATGCCTCTATGTTGTTGGCTGACCAGTGTTTCCCAGCTTTGCATGTTCAGATATTTTCCAGAATGAAAAAAAACGACGACGCTCTGGTAGTGCTGGTGACACGCAGAAGATGTTAATTGGTCCATTGCACTGCCGGTTGCTACAAATTCTGTGCGTTTATTTATGGACCTAGATTACAAGGGGTGAAGGAGACAGTGGATGGTAGGGAGAATGATAGCAGTGAGTTTAGTTTATTTCACTATGTTTGGAAAGAGGCACTTGGGTGATTCAGTTGGGTGAATGTTGGCCTCTTGATTTTGGCTCACGTCATGATCTGGGGGTTGAAGGATCCAGCCCTGTGTCAGGCTCTGTGCTCAGTGGTATGTCTGCTCGAGATTGTCTTTCCCTCTCCCTCTCCCCTTCACCCTCCTCTCCCTCTCTTGCTCTAAAATAATGAATAGATAAATCTTTTTTAGAAAGATGTTTGGAAAAGAAAGGAAAGAGACAATGAAAGCAGAACAAGATTGAGAAGACAAGTTAAGGTGAGATAGAAGACCTATTTAAAGGTGTGTAGCAAGGATCCAGGAATGAAAGAAATACTGAAACTGCTTGAGTGGAGAAGGTAGCAGGTAGTCCATAGGGCAAGGCCAACAGATTCCTTCAAAGGACATGGGTGGGTTAATAATCCTTAAAAGTTCCTTGTAGTTCCTTAACTAGAGAAAAGGGAGAAGTTGGGGTTCTTTCTTGGTACCTTGAACTCAAAACGAGTTTATACTGCTCTGGCACCCAGCAGAATGGTTTGCACAGAATTTTTTTAAGATTTTATTTATTTATTTGACAGAGACACAGCAAGAGAGTAGCAGGGGGAGTGGGAGAGGTAGAAGCAGGCTCCTCGCTGAGCAGGGAGCTGGCTGCGAGGCTCCATCCCAGAACCCTGGGTCCGTGACCTGAGCCGAAAGCAGATGCTTAACGACTGAGCCACCCAGGTGCCCCTAGGTGTAGACATTCTAAGAGATAAATTCACAGGATGGAAAGAAAATACTAATTGTAACTTTGTAACTTTGAACTTGTTCTAGTTACTGGATCACACTGTATAGTTTATGATAAATGAATGTGTTTAATAATCCTTTAGTGAATAGGACAGGTTACATTGTATTCTTTTCCTAAAACTGTCAATTTATGAAATGTATATATTTAAAATATACCGCAATTTTTATAATGCTGTTTTGGCATGTCTTTATTTTAAAAACAATATTGAGAGCCTCAAAAAGTGGAAGTAGATTAGGCTTCCTAATTTAGGCCCTATCAGTATATCTAGAGAAATGTTTCAAGCATCTGCTGGGTTCTGATATGGAAGGAAGGAGATACAAAGTAAAAAGATGAAAACTGAGGCCCTCCAAGGAGCCCAGGTACTTCCCTTCCTGTGAAAATCTGGTAGCTGATGTATCATGCTCCGTAGTATCCTCTTCATGAGGAAATCCTTTACCTCTGTGGATGTCTGTCTCTGGAACTTCTTTTTTTTTTTTTTTTTTAAGGATTTTATTTATTTATTTGACAGAGAGAGAGATCACAAATAGGCAGACAGGCAGGCAGAGAGAGAGGGGGAAGCAGGCTCCCTGCTGAGCAGAGAGCCCGATGTGGGGCTCCATCCCAGGACCCTGAGATCATGACCTGAGCTGAAGGCAGAGGCTTAACTCACTGAGCCACCCAGGCGCCCCTGTCTCTGGAACTTCTGAATATAGAATGTCTGCACTCAGATGGACCAACAGATTTTAAAATAAATCTCTTCCTGAGTACTCTTTTGTCAGCCTTTTCACTATAAAAGTTTTATAATTTTATACCAACGTATTTAAAATTTATGATGTTTTTATTTTACAGTTTGGCTCTGGCCCCTTAAAAGGACACACTACTGATTCCCACTTAAACCACACAGGTGGGTCTGTGGATTGGTATAAAGAGAGGAGGTCTTTTTATGCCCTCGCACGGACATTCCTGAAACACAGACCCAGACGGGAAAACATTACTTTTAAAACACCATGAGAATTAGTGAGAAGGCTCTTTGTAGAAAAAAAACAAAACAAAACAATAGAATGAAAGTGCAAAACACATCACATTTCAAGCCAGTAAGGGCTGGTTTGAAAACTTTTAAAAGGGGACCCTGTGCCCCACACACAGCTTGTGAGTAGGCCTCAGCACATTGTGACGCCGCCCTACGCTTCCTGAACCTGCCAGAGCCCCGGCTCAACACTGATGTTTTGTGTTTGCTTTGGAAGCGGATGCTCTCTAGACTTTTATTTACTGTACTTAAAAATGCGTATTTAATGTCATTTTCTCTTGTTTTCCTTTAACCTCCCAAAGACTTGGGAATTGTCATTAAGGATGCTTTTTTTTTTTTTAATATTTTATTAATCCATTTGACAGATCAGAAGTAGGCAGAGAGGCAGGTGGGGGGGGGGAAAGAGCAGGCTCCCTGCTGAGCAGAGATGCAGGGATGCAGAGCTCAATCCCAGGACCTGAGATCATGACCTAAGCTGAAGGCAGAGGCGTAACCCACTGAGCCACCCAGGCGCCTCATTAAGGGTGATTTTAAGGCAGGTCGCTCCGGAGAGGGGCCTCTGCTTCCCCTCCCTTAAAAGTTGTTGACCTTATTGGGTCCATCACTGGTAACCCACCCTCCCAATTCCTGAATCTCAGAATCCTAAAACATTGAATCTTGGAATATTACCATATTCTTTAGCTCCTTTCTCTGTGGCTTTGGACGTTGAGTCTCTCCTTTTTTGTTTCCATGCCACCATCCTGACTCTAAGTCATTCTCAGGCTATGGCCAGATTATTAAAATAGCTTCCTGTCAGTTGTTCTGTTCCTGGTTTCTCCCCAGAACACATTCTCTACATGTTATTTTCTTTTCTCAACCTGTGCAATCCAGGTTTTACTCTGTGAAATCCAAACACCCACGTCTGAGCTACCCGCTTTACTGCTTCCAGCCATCAACTGTCACTCCCTACGTTTGAATCTTTGCCTTCTCCCATACAGTCTTTTATCTAACTTCTGTATGATTTTCTCCATTTTTTCCTCATACTTTATGAAAGTCTATTCCTTTTGTAAAATATTCTCCCAGTTTCTGGCTTCCAAACCATATTGCTTCTTACTCTCAGCCTTCTCTAAACTTTTCTTCCTGGAAGCCTTTCTTTATGAAAGCCTTCTTTCACTTGGACACAGTTTGTTTTCATCAATATGACTGAGCAAATAAACTTTGCTAATTTCATTCATCACTTTTAGTGGCATTTTTGTTGGTTCTTTTTTTGTTGTTGTTGTTGATTTTTACGTACGCAACTATATCAGTTACAAAGAAAGTCAATTTTACTTTCTAACCTTAGAGTTCTAATTCTTGCCTTATTGTGCTGGCTAGGAGCTCAAGTACCGTACTGAATAGAAGTATGAATGGGCTTCTTTGCTTTTCCCCCAGATTTAGGGGGAAAGTATTGTACCATTAAGTGTAATGTTGCTGTGTTTTCCTTAGTTACTTAGTTATTACTCAGCTGAATACTGGAGGGGGTCCCCTCTCCCGGAGTTCTTTCTCTGTAGCTCTTTCGTCTCCAGTACTGCACACTGCCTTGGCTTTCCCAGAATCTCAGCTGCATCTCCTGAATTAAGGGAGGTCTCTGGGTTCCACTTGGGTTTCCCCCTCCCTGCTTGGTGGTGGCCTGGCATCTTTCCCTGGGCGGCAAGCTACGGCAATTGCAGGGCTCACCTTGTTTGTTTACCATCTCTTAGGGATCACTGTCCTTCCTTGCCCGATGTCCAGTGTTTTGAAAACTGTTGTTCATATATTTCATCCAGCTTTTTAGTTGCAAGGGTACATCTGACCACTGTTAGTCATTCTTTTCTGAAAGTAGAAGTGTCCTGCCTTTTTATAAAACATCTGAGGAATTATTTAGGAATTCTTCCAGAGTATGAGATCTTCTTTGGAATTTCCGCAGGGGGAGATCTTCATTCTTTTAGGGTGGATTTGATTTTGGGGAGTAACCAAGAACCATTTTTCAGGTCTGGTTAAATGATTTGTCTGGGCAGTACCATTTTGGGACCAAAATTAGTTCAAAGTAATGAGGCAGATTTCCTTGTGTGATTTGTAAACCAGTTTGGACGCAAATTAGGAATTGCACAATATTATCAGTGATGTCAACCTGATTGAGATAAAGACCTATTAAACTTCTTAGAACTATGTTTCTTGAAAAATAACTTCCTTTCAAATGTTTCTGTATATTGATTAGTATATATTTAATATCAGTTTATATTTACAACGTGGACTTAATTTCTTCTTAGTAAGCTTTCTTAAATTGTTTTTGTGTGATACTCTATCTCCCACTTGATTATAAACTCTCTGACCTCTGGATACTTATGAATATTGTCTCATTAGGCTGTACTCAACTGTGGAAGCTCCTTAAATCAGAATAGTTATTAGTTAACTATAGTTAACTAAGAGTTAAGTAATTTGTAAGGAAACTAAGATCACCTTGTCAAAATACATTGCATAGTATAAAGGATGTAAAATGGGGTTTTGATACTTGCATAGCATTATTAATATTTTCATAACTTAAATCTGAAGTTATTCCTATAAGATACAGAGTTCCAGTAGCATGAGCACATACCTCTCTATCTTTCTTAAGTGGTAGGAATTATGTGAATGACCTAGTTCAAAGAGGTGCCTTGAATCTGGATCTGTTACATAATTAACCAAGGACTACCCTTAAAACCTACTAGACTGGCATATATGCTACATTATGGGCAGCCTTCATCACTAAGTAGAATTCTTTTCCCACGGTCTTTGTTTTCTAGCACCTGAAGGTCCTGTTAGTCCTACCACCAACTCCCACTAGAAAATAAGGGGTTTTAAAAAATATTCTTAATGGATTAAGTTCTTAGATTTTGACTTTCAACATTAACTTTCTTTAATTTCCTATTTTTAGTTAACGGACTTTATAGCTTTATAGTTCTTTTTTTAGGAAATCTTGTAGTAGAGAGTCTGGTTATTCTTACTTGTTATCCTCTTGGCTTGCTCTTTATCCTTGATATTCTCAAATTTAAATTCTTGTATATGACATGGACTTTTTAATATCCTAATCTACCCTGAAGATTTTTTTTAAGTTTTTTTTTTTTTTTAATGTATTTGATGGAGAGACAGACACAAAGAGAGCACAAGCAGGGGGAGCAGCAGAGGGAGAGGGAGAAGCAGGCTCTCCACTGAGCAGGGAGGCTAAAGTGGGGCTCGATCCCAGGACCCTGAGATCATGACCTCAGCCGAAGGCAGAGAGTTAACCGCCTGAACCACCCAGGCACCCGTACCCTGGGGTTTTTAATTTTTAGTTTTAATTAATGTAGAATTCTGTGTATTAGCGATGTTCTCATATATACTATATCTGAGGGCTGTATGTATTTCATGAACAATAAAAACTCAATTTAGTAAATAATAGTGGTATAGATAGCCTCATCCTTCCTCTCTAGGATATAGCAACACCCAGTTTTGCTACTAATGTTGCTTTAGGGAGTGTTTTGAGTGATTTTTCGGTCTTCAGGTTTTTTTGTTTTTTTGTTTTTAGGTTTTTTGTTTTGTTTTTGAGTATAACTTTGTGAGAGCTTCCTTTAAACAGAAATAATTGGGGTTCTGTATCCCACACATTCATTAAAAGAGGTTTTCACTGCTTTCATGTCTACCAGTTGTGAAATGAGGTTCCTGTTTGGTTGCATTATTTCTAGCATTTGTTAGTTGTGCGAGAGTCAGGGAGGGAGGGAGGATTCGTGTATAGTTAAAATTTTTACCAATTTTGTTTTATGTAGATACAATGGTTTAAAATATAGTACTGTATTTATGTTTATTAAAATGTTGATTCTGTCCCTATTTTTCTTGTAAAATTTTCTAAATTACTCTGCACTGTAATTAATTATAGGTTTTTAGTAGTCTTATGTCTTAGTTCTTGCTTTAATCTGGCTTTACAGTTTTCTTTCCATAATAGAGACCTTTGAGTTTTGTAAGCTTTTTTATCATTTGTCACTTAGTCATATATTATAATAGAATTGATACATAACTGGGCAAAAATATATAATTTTCCTTACTTGTAAATGTTCTATTTCTTGACTGTTATTTTGTGTTCTACTGCTTGATAACTACTTGGATTATGTGACTTCATTTTGCTTTTGATTCTTTTAATGATTTAAATTGGTACTTGTTCACTTTTAAAATCTGTGCTCCTCTTTGACACTTAAAAAAATCTCATGCCATTTGTTTTGTTTTTTAAACATAGGAAGAAAAAGCATATTGACAGAGATCTGCTTTTCTAACTTTACTGTCTTTACTCCATTCTGATACCACCCTTCTGCCAGAGGTGATACCACCCTTCTGGTTTTAATGCTACCTTCAGAGAGAGGTTGATTTAAAGTAATGTTGATAAGTATAAAATGTTCTAACTGGGGCGCCTGGATGGCACTGTCGGTTGAGTGTCCAGTCCTTGGTTTCAGCTCAGGTCGTGAGATGGAGCCTGTGTTGAGCTTTGCGCTCAGTGGGAACCTGCCTGACATTTTCTCTCCCTCTCTCTGTGCACCTCCCACCTCTTTGCTTCTGTGCTCTCTCTCTTTCTCAAGTAAACAATTTTTTTAAATGTTCTAATAATGCAGTTATGGGTTTACAGATACGCAAAGTAAGATATTTTTAATAGTGGTAGTTTTTAGAAAAGAGAAATTAATTAGTTCAATTATAAGAATATTTTCAGGAAAAGCTGTATGTTTCAGTGGAGGCTGACAGGACCATTTTAATGAAAAGCCATTTTTAAGTTCGTAGTCCTTTATTGGAAACCGTGGGGGCCATCAGTATTTTAGAATTCAGAATTTTTTTTTTATTTTTAGAAAGCTAATAAGATGCTTTTACCTTATATTATGTAATGGCCCTGCAGAGTCAGGGGCAGCACTTCGTAGTCAAATATGTTAATATTTCGGCAGCCAAAGCTATGACTGTTCTTACTTTAGTGGGTAGACTATAAATAGTTTCATGTCAGTTCAGGTCAGATATTGCTGCCAATTAAGTTCAGATCAAGTTTTTCTTCTAGATGAATTATGGAATACTGGTGGTTTTCAGAAGTTTTTGGATTTCGGAATTGTGGCTAAGGGATTATGGACCAGTATTTACTTTCTTAGCTCTAATGTTTGGTTACTTTTGTTACCTTTTGAAAATGAAACCTGCTTTCCTTTTTTTTCTCCTACAGGATATGAGATTAAATCTGTTTTCTACGGGCCAGTTAATAGAAATTAGGACACCTCTTGACAAAGCTTGATCCCTTAGGCGGCTGTCACGGTCACGTGGCACTTCTCCACTTCCCTGTCTTTATGTTAAGAATCTCCTGGTTCCTTTCCCCCGTTCTCCTTTCAGAAGTGCTTTGTGGTAATAAATAGTAAGGAAAAAGGATTTAAAATGTGCTGTACTTCACGTAAAAGATATCCTATCTCATGTAATAGGGTTTCAGAAGGAGCAGCAAGCTTTCTCTGAACTGACCTTTCCTCCTATCCGCTAATGTGGTAGCTTTAAAAATAAATCTAGAAGAAATCCATGCTTATTCTAAAACAAAAATCCGGTGTTACAAAAGTATAAGTAAAAAGTACAAGCTTTCTCCCATCCTCTGGCATTCCTCACCCAGCCAGTTTTTGACCACTGTTTTATAGCTTTTTCTAGGGGTTTGGATCCTTTTTGGTTTTTTTGTTTTATTTTGTTTTTGTTCAGACATTCCAGAGGACAGTTTGGGAAATTCCAATTAGGCATTATAACCCCACTTGGACTGAGTTTGTGTTCATTATGTGTTAAGCTATGGAGATGGCCTTTTCTGTTCTAGCTGGCATGTATAAATTTTATTTCTAGAGCTGTCTGTTCAGGGTGCCTGTGTGGTCAGTTGGTTAAGCATTTGCCTTTGGCTGTGGTCATGATCTCAGGGTCCTGGGATCGAGCCCCACATCGGGCTCCCTGCTCAGTGGGGATTCTGCTTGCCCTCCTTCCTCTTCCCCTCCATCTGCTTATGCTCTTTTTCTCAAATAAATAAATAAATAAAATCTTTTAAAAAAAAATAGAGCTGTCTGTTCAAACTGCATCATTATGAAATGTTAATTAAACACGTTTTATTATTAATTGTTCCGAATTGAGAGTATCTGAGTATGACTTATATGTAGAAGTAGAAATAAGGACTTACTGATTTACTTAGCAAAAAATGACTTTTTTAAAGTTAAAAATCATACGTAATGTTTGACGGTACAGAGTTAATTTTAAGGAGCACTTTTAAGTGGGGTGTGAGCTGTTTTGCCAAGTCAGTGGTTCTCAAGGTAAGCATATGGGCAGTGGGATGCAGATGTGGTCCCACTGATTATTCCCAAGAATACTACTCAAATTGTTCATTAATGTATTAAGCACATTTTGGGTTTTTGTTGTTGTTGTTTTGTTTTGTTTTGTTTTGTTAGAGAGAGAGAGTGTGTGTGTGTGTGTGTGCTGCAGAAGGAGAGGGGGAGAAAGAATCTTTTTTTTTTTTTAAGATTTTATTTATCTGACAGACAGAGATGACAAGTAGGCAGAGAGGCAGGCAGAGAGAGAGGGGGAAGCAGACTCCCTGCCGAGCAGAGAGCCCGATGATGCGGGGCTGGATCCCAGGACCCTGGGGATCATGACCTGAGCTGAAATCAGAGGCTTTAACCCACTGAGCCACCCAGGCGCCCCAGGGAGAAAGAATCTTTTTTTTTTTTTTAAAGATTTTATTTATTTATTTGACAGAGAGAGATCACAAGTAGGCAGAGAGACAGGCAGAGAGAGAGGAGGAAGCAGACTCCCCGCCGAGCAGAGAGCCTGATGCGGGGCTCGATCCCAGAACCCTGGGATCATGACCTGAGCCGAAGGCAGAGGCTTTAACCCACTGAGCCACCCAGGCGCCCCGGGAGAAAGAATCTTAAGAAGACTCCATGCTGGGCCTCAGTCTCACAACCCAGAGATCATGACCTGAGCCACAATCAAGAGTCAGATGCTTCACTGACTGAGCCACGCAGGCACCCCAAATTGCTTATGGATTTAAAGCCAGGAAAAATATAAGAGCATAATGCCTCTAACATGAATGTCCTCCTGGGGAAAGTGTAAATTTGTGTTTTATATGGAATCCAGATTTTTTTTTAAAGATATTATTGAGTAATCTCTACACCCACCATGTGGCCCAAACTCACAACCCCAAGATCAAGAGTCACACGGTTCACCAACCAAGCAGCCAGGCACCCTGGTATCCAGATTTTTTATTCTTTAGTTCAACTAATGTTGATTTACTACTAATACTGTGTGAAGAACTGCCTTAGTAGAGGGAGAATGTTGGGGATATTTCCAGGAGACTGTCCAGAGATGGCTAGAAAAAAAAGCTGAGAACCACTTTTCTAAGTCATAATGAGGCTGTCAGATGTACCTTTTTAAATGAGGGTGTATCTGATAAGTATTGGCCGAAATGTATTCAGCTGAAGGACGTGCAGTCTCAAATTGCTTGGTCCTGATTTCTAACTAGAACTTCCCCCACCGTACCCCATCTCATCCCTGCCTCCCACACACACATAGGGGCTGGGATTTTTCCCAGTCCTTGTACCTGGCACCATTTATGTGGAACAGAGGAAATAAGTAGTCGTGAGTGTTCTGGGTGGCCTGTTTGCCTGCTTAGAGCTTTCAGATTTCTTGTTTTCGTAGAATGTGTATAGCCTGTTTCTCTTGTTGTTGTTTTTTAAAGACTTTATTTATTCATTTGAGAGAGAGAGAGCACAAGCAAGGGGAGAGGGAGAAGCAGACTCCCTGCTGAGCTGGGAGCCCAGTGACAACATGACGCTCTAACCCAGGACCTAAATATCATGACCTGAGCTGAGGGCAGATGCTTAACCATCTGAGCCATCCAGGCGCCCCTGTTTGCTGTTGTTGTTAAGTGAAGGTCAGGGACACTGTCTTTGTCATCTCCTCCTGCAACCTTGTTAGGATTCAGTGTGCTACATTGAACAGGAGCTTCTCTGACGTTGCTGGGAATTGTGGGAGCTAGAGATTTCCGAGGACTTTATGACAAAGCTTTGGCTGGTGGAATCTAAAAATCTAGGGCCTCTTTCCTTTTAGTGGTATTTTGGAGGTACTGGAAACACACACAAGGCTTTGACGTTACAAAGTTAATGAAGTTAAAAATGCTGGTTGATGAAAGGAAACTTGACTATAAAATGTAGTAGAAATAAAATTACTGTTAAGTGAGACCAATGTATGATAATAAGCAAAGGTTTGCTGTAAAGTCAGACAAAAGTAATCCCAAGTACTAAAAAGCCAATTAGCAAGTTGAAGAATAAAAAATATCAAATTTTAAAATAGAGCTGATTATTTTAGGCAGTTAGGTATAACTTAGAAGAGTAACATAAATTCTCCTATGGTAGGAAATGGTAAATAATTCAAGCTAATAATTTAAGAGTAAATAAAGGATTTAAGTATGGAGAAACTTTATCTTTAGAGTATTTGAAACCAGTATATTTGAAGATGATGAAATATTTGTTATTGTGAATTTCAAAAAAGATGTTAATATAGTAAAATATGCTTTGTAGATAATGCAGGTTCTACATTTTATGTGTATCATTAAGCTATTCAGATTTTCTATTTTGTCTTATATTAATTTTGATAATTTATATCTTTCAAGGAATTTTCCTATTTCATCATAGCTGTATATTGCCATAAAGCTGTCTATAACATTTTTTAATTGTATTAATGCCCATAGGATTTGGAGTGGAATGTCCTTTCCTTCATTTCTGATATTGGTAATTTATATTTTCTTTCTCTTATTCTTTAGCTATAAGTTTATCAATTTTATTGATCTTCTCAAAGAGCCAGCTTTGAGTTTCATAGATTTTCCCTATTGTCTCGCTGTTTGTTTTCTGTTGTTGATTTCCAGTCTAATCTTTTTTTTTTTTTAAAGATTTTATTTATTTATTTGACAGAGATTACAAGTAGGCAGAGAGGCAGGCAGAGAGAGAGGAGGGGCCCCGCTGAGCAGAGAGCCCCATGTGGGGCTCGATCCCAGGACCCTGGGATCATGACCTGAGCCAAAGGCAGAGGCTTTAACCCACTGAGCCACCCAGGCACCTCTCCAGTCTAATCTTTATTGTTTCGTATTATTTGCTTTGGATTTCATTGGTTCTTCTTTTTCTAGCTTCTCAGAGATGGAAACTTAGGTCATTGATTGCCAACCTTTCTTGTTTCCTTTTTTTTAAGATTTTATTTATTGAGAGAGTGAGGGAGAGAGCTAAAGAGAGAACACGAGCTGGGAAAGGGGCAGAGCGAAAGGGAGACGCAGACTTCCCACTGAGCAGGGAGCCAGACCTGGGGCTGGATTCCAGGACCCTGGGACTGAGGGCAACTGCTGACCGACTGAGCCACACAGGTGCCCCCCACTTTTTAAAAAAGTATGTATGTATGTTTGTATGTGTTTTAGAGAGCACGCACACACACACAAGCAGGAGGGGCAGAGGAGGAGGGAGAATCGAAGCAGACTCTGTGCTGAGTGCAGAACCCAATGTCGAGCTGGATCCCAGGACCCCAAGATCACAGTCTGAGCCAAAACCAAGAGCTGGCTGCTTAACTGACTATGCCACCTGGGGACCCCAGATCTTTTTTGTTTTCATAATAGAAACATTTAATATATAAATTTCCCTCTATGTCTCACTCATTTTAATATATCATTTTCAAAATATTTTCTAATTTGGTTTGTGGTATCTTCTTTGAACCACGTGTTACATATAAATTTATTTCTTAATTAATGTCTAAATATTCCTGGATTTTCCAAATTTTTTTGTCACTGATTTCTGCTTAAAAATTCTTTTGTGCTCATAGGATACCTATTATGTGGTTTCAGTATTTTGAGATCTATTGAGACTTGTTATGATTGTAGTGTGTATATCTGAAAGGAATGTGTGTTCTATTGTCCTTGGGTATAGTGTGCTATTAATGTCAATTAAGTAAAGTTGGTTGATAGTGTCATTCAAGTCTTATATATCTTTACTGATTTTGTTTCTATTTATTAATTTTAGAGAGGAGTGTTGACATTTCCAACTCTAATTGTGGATTCGTCTCTTTCCCCTTTCAGTCTAATTCATTTTTACTCCATGTATTTTGAACATCTGTAATTAGATATGTACACATTTAAGACTGTTATGTCTTCTTGGTGAATTGAGTCCTTTACATTTATAAAATGCCTCCTTTTCTCTGTGGTAATATTCCTTGTCTTGAAGTTTACATTAAGTGAGTCTGTTTCCATTTAACATGGTCATTCCAGCTTTCTTATGGTTAGTGTTTGCATGGTATATCCTTTTCCATCCTTTAATTTTTTTTTTAAGATTTTATTTATTATTTATTTGATGGAGAGAGAACACACAAGCAGCAGGTAGAGGGTGTGGGAGGGGCAGAGGAAGAGGGGCAAGCAGACTCCCCACTGAGCAGGGGAGCCGTATGTGGGGCTCAGTCCCAGGACCCTGGGCCTAAGGCAGATGCTTAACCAACTGAGCCACCCAGGCGCCCCCATCCTTTAATTTTTAACCTATGTATGTCTTTTTTTTTTTTTTTTTTTTAAGTACCCACCATGGAGTCCAATGTAGGCCTTGAGCTCATGACTCATGACTCTGAGATGGAGAGTCAGACACTTAACTGACTGAGCCACCCAGTTGCCCCTGTCTTTTTTTCTTAAGTGAGTTTCTTTTAGATAGCAGATAGGTCATATGTTATTGTTTTAATCCCGTCTTACCATCTTTGCTTCTTATTTGAAGTATTTAGACCATTTACATTTATTTGTAATATGATTGGGTTTAAGTCTGCCGTTTTGCTATTTGTTTTCTATTTAGCCCATCTCTTTTTGTTTATTCTTTCTTTTTATCCTAGCTTATTTTTTATTACTTTTTTATTATTCTGTTTCTTCTTCTGATCTATTAGCTGTTTTAAATCTTTTCTTCATTTTTATAATAGCCGCTCTAGAGTTTGAAATATGCATCTTTGGGATGCCTGGATGGCTCAGTCAGTTAAGCATCTGCCTTTAGCTCAGGTCATGATCCCAGGGTCCTGGGATCGAGTCCTGCATCAGGCTCCTTGCCCAGGCAGGAGCCCGCTTTTCTCTCTGCCTGCCGCTCGCCCTGCTTGTACTCTCTCTCTCAACAAATAAATAAAATCTTTTAAAAAAAAAAAGTTAAAAAAATAAATTAAGTATGCATCTTTAATTAATACTATCACCTTAAAATAATATGCTGCTTTATTTACAGTGTAAAAACTTTATGGAGTATACTTTCATTTTCCTCAATCTTTGGGCTTTTGTTGTCATACCTTTTACTTTTGCATATATAATAAACCCCACAGTTCATGTTATTGTTTTTGCTTTTAATGAAAAAAAGTTTTTTCTGTTTCCCCACATACTTGCCACCTCTGCTGCCCTTATTAATTCCTTCGTTTAGATCTAAGTTCCTATATGTATCATTTTTTCATTTTTTTAAAGATTTTATTTATATATTTGGGAGAGAGAGAGTGCGCTCACATGTGTGAGCATGAGTGAGTGGGGTGGGGAGGCAGAGGGAGTGGGAGAAACAGAGTCCCCGTTGAGTAGGAAGTCTGATGCAGGGCTCGATCCCAGGACCCTGGGATCATGACCTAAGCCAAAGGCAGACGATTAACCAACTGAGCCACCAAGGCACCCCTGTATCATTTCTTTCTTTAGCATGAAAACCTCAACATTTCTTGTAAAAAAGATCTGCTGGCAATGAATTCTCTCATATTTTGTTTGCTGAAAAAATCTGAGTTTCTCTTTCATTTTTAAAAGGTATTTTTGCTGGCTGTCAAATTTTAGATGGACAGTTTCTATTTTTCTGCATTTTAAGGTGCTTTTCTGTCATCATCTATCTTGTATTATTTCTAATGGGGAGTCAGATGTTCGTCTTAACACTGTTCCCCTTTGTCTAGTTAGCCTTTTTTCTCTGGGTGTTTTATATGATTTTCTCTCACTGGTTTTCAGCTATTTGATGACAGTGTGCCTTGGGTGGTTTTCTTGGAGTTCTTGGATCTGTGGGCTTAGGCATTTCAACAAATTTGGGAAAGTTTTAGCCATTATTTCTTAAGTATCCTCCCCCCACCACACACACAGACAATATACATTTTTGGGGTCTGAAATTACACATAACTTAGATTATTTGATATTATCTTATAGGTCACTGAGACTTTGCCTTTTTTTTCCTTTCTTTTCTTTTCCTTTTTTTTTTTTTTTTTTAGGTAATAAGTTAATTGGTCTTCTTTCCTGTAGTGTCTTTTGAGCTGTTAGGTTTATTAGCCAGTGAAGTTTGTGTTTTTCTTCTCTAGAACTTGTGTTTGATTATTTTTTATATCTTTCATTTTTTTTTTCTCATTTTGTTGCTTTGCTTTAAGTTTTAAACATATTATAGGGGTGTCTGGGTAGCTCAGTGGGTTAAGCCTCTGCCTTCGGCTCAGGTCATGATCTCAGGGTCCTGGGATCGAGCCCCACATTGGGCTCAACAGGGAGCCTGCTTCCCCCTCTCTCTGCCTGCTGCTCTGCCTACTTGTGATCTCTCTCTGTCAAATAAATAGATAAAATCTTGAAAAAAAACCACATTTATAGTGTTTTAAAATAATTACCTGCTGATTCTATAATTTTCACCATTTTTTAAAAGATTTTATTTCATTTTTTTAAATTTTATTTATTTATTTGAGAGAGAGAGAGAGAGAGAGAGGAGTAAACTCCCCACCAAGCAGAGAGCCCAACGTGGAGCTTGATCCCAGGACCCAAGATCATGACCCAAGCTGAAGCCAAGCACATAACTGACTGAGCCACTCAGGTGGCTCAGTCAGTTTTCACCATTTTTGAATCTGTTTGTGTTGACTAATATTTTTTTTTAAATGTGGGTTAAATTTTCCTGCCTCTTTGCATGTATAGTAATTTTTTATTGAATGCTATATATTGTCTTACTGTCTTTCTTTAAAGGGGGTCGAGTTTTGTTTTTGCAAGCAATTGAGTCTTTTGTGGGTTAGATTGATTTTTTTTCTAGGCTAGTTTTTAAGCTCTTAGGGTGGATCTAGAATTGCCTTTATTTTAAGTGTCTCCATTTAGCCCTCTAGTAAGACCTGACATCTAGGGTCTCTGCTGAATGTCTGGAGTATTCCTTGGAGTCTCCACTCTGCCTGGTAGAAGCTCAGATGTCTCCCATCTGGTTATCAGCTCTGGGACTGTTCAGTGTCAAGCCCCCTAGTTGTTTCCCCTGCCCCCAAACAGGTTGGCTTTGCCAATCTAGAATTTGCAGAATTCTATGCAACAGGTTGGTATAGTGAAACCCTCGAGAGATCCCTATGCAGAATTTTGGAGCTGTTTCTATATGTACTCTGCCCTGGCAGATTCCAGCCTTCCTAGGCTCTGTAAACCCTGAATTCTGTCACCTCAACCTGTTTAGCTCACTGGGCTCTGCTTATGGTCTTTTTCCTGGTGCCACAGTGTAGACAGTACCTCCAAGCAGAGATCCAGAGCCTTCATAGGGCTCATCTTGGGTTCCCTTCTCTCAGGCACCACAGTGCTAACTGTTGTTCAATGCCTAAAACAGTTGTTTCATGTATTTTGCACAATCTTCTTGTCTTTTTTTTTTAAGATTTTATTTATGTGTGTGTGTGTGTGTGTGTGTGTGTGTGTGTGTGTGTGTGTGTGTAAGAAAGAGAGCAAGAGAGAGCGAGAGCCCAATGTGAGACTTGATCCCAGGACCCTGGGATTATGACCTGAGCCGAAGGCAGACATTTAATCAGCTGAGCCACCCAGGTGTCCCTATTTTGCACAATTTTTTAGTTGTTTATAATGGAAGGGCAAGTCTGGCGCTAATTGCTTAATCATGGCCTGAGCAGAAGTTGAATGTTTTTATCTTCAATTTATAGGTAAGAAACCCAAGGCTACATGTGTTTGAGGACATCTCCTCCACATCTCCTCCTGTATGCCTTTCACCAGAGGACAGTCTTTATGTTTGTCTCTTTAAAGCCGTATAACTCAAGACCAGCCACATTGAGCCCTGTCTGCTCTATACCTGGTTTTAGCTAACTTTTTTTGCAAAGGTCCAGATAGCATTTTAGGCTTTGGGTCACATAAGGTCTATGTCACAAATTATTCTTTGTTTTCTTTTACAACCTTTTAAGTATGTGAAAGCCGCCCTTGGCTAGTGGCCACACAAAACCAGGCTATGGCCAGATTTGGCCTTTGGATCATAGTTTACCACTCCTGTTCTAGACAGTGCCTTAGTATCTTTCCTAGGCTCCCACTTGTTCAAAACTCCTATATTCTCTACCTTATTCTATAGGGTCTTGCTAACAAGATTTATTCAATTTTGGTTTGAGATAAGCATATCTATCATTGTGTCAGTTTTCCATGAAGAAACTTTGGCATGGAGAGGTTAAGTCCTGGACACACAGTTAGTAAGTGGCAGAATGGAGACTTATTTAGACTTATACCTGTCTGATTTTAAAGACATTCCCACCTCACCATCCCAAAACATTTGAAGCTATAGGCTGTACTGACTCTGGGATTGACAGAATAGCTAATATGGTTAAAAAAAAAATCATACTAAGATTTTAGTGGTTAATAATGGTATAATTTTTCTCATTTATTAGAATTACAGAATCATAGGCCTTCAAGATTGGAAGAAAAACTAACTATATCAAGTCCACAGTCTTTCTGAGGTTGGAATCCCTCCAAGAGCGTCTTTGTCAGCCATGTTGCTTCAGTTAAATATCTCGACTTCCTCTGTGGGCAGCCATTAGTTTCAGTCAAGCCTGTTCTCCACATTAAAGTTCTTCAGATGCTCTCCCTTTCAGTGTTAACCAGATTTTTTCAATGATTTCTCATAGAACCTGGCTTCTACTCACCTCATGGCCTAGTCTCTCTTCTCTTGATCTTAGTTTATCCATAGCTTCTTAACACACCACTCACAATAATGGAAAGGAATGGACTACTTATACACATACCAACATGGTTGACTCTCAAAACCAGGCTGGGTTGAAAGAAGCCAAAGCCAAGAAGGTACAGCCTGTATGATTCCATTTATATGAAACCCTAAAAAATTCAAGTCTGTAGTGACAGAAGGCAAATCAGTGGTTGCTTTGGGGCTAGATGTGGAGTGAAGGGGATTAACTGGAATGAAGCTCAAGGAAATTTGAGGGATGATTGGAAGTGTTCTGTATCTTGATGGTGGTAGTGGTTATATGGGTTATAGATTCATCAAGTTTTATCAGACTCTATACTTCAGTGCGTACATTTCATTGTGGACATATCTCAATAAAATTGATTTAATGATAGAGTTCTAGAAATGAACGTGGTGTTCTAGCCCTCATTTTACCAGTATAGAATATAATAGAACCATTACTTCTCTCTATCTGAATACTTTGCATTCCCTGTTGATGATTGACCTGACTTGGGGGTGCCTGGGTGGCTCAGTCGATTAAGCATCTGCCTTCAGCTCCGGTCATGGTCCTGGGATCCGGGGATAGAGCCCGGCATTGGGCTCCTGGCTCAGCGGGGAGCCTACTTCTCCATCTGCCTGCTCTCCCCCAGCTTGTACACACTCTCTCTTTCTCTCTCTGACAAGTAAATACATAAAATCCTTTAAAAATAATAATAATTTACCTGTCTTAAGGAACTCCTCCATGTTGTCGATACACATTAATATCATACTTTACTAAAACCTCTCTCTATGTGTCGTTAATCAACCTTGATATAATTCCTTCTGCTTTTACAGTTGATTCTTTAAATGTATTCTCTGTGCTCCCAGAGCACTTTGTTCATACACAGCACTGTGATAATAGCATTTATCTTGTTGTGGTTTTTCTATTCAAGTGTCTGCCTCTCTGATTAGACAGTGAACTTCCCCTGCAGAGCCTTAGTCCCGTTTGTATCCCTGGATCCCAGCATAATAATTGGGTGTAACTGGCACTCAGTAAATGTTTGGTTGAATACTAATGAATGAGGGAATACATTTAGTCTTCAGAAGCCATCTCAGACATGTGTCCTCCAACAAGTGTTTCTGATTTTCTGCTCCTCAAAGCTAGGTTAGTTGTTTCTGCCGGCTGCATCACTAATACTCTGTGCTTATCCATCACATTATATGTTATGGTGTTTTCATATTCAAGATATTCACTGCACTGTTATTTATAGTAGTATAAGATAGGAAACAGCTTACCTATCCAATAACAGAGAAATGGTTAAATTATGATTCATTGTAACAGTGGAATCTAAGCTATCATTAAAATCATATTTTAAAATAATTTTTAAAGACATGGAAAATGTTTTAAAAACAATAATAAAAGAGAGCACCTGGGTGGCTCAGTGGGTTAAAGCCTCTGCCTTTGGCTCAGGTCATGATCCCCGGGTCCTCAAATCGAGCCCCGCATCGGGCTCTCTGCTCATGGGGGAGCCTGTTTCCCCCCCTCTCTCCCTGCCTACCTCTCTGCCTACTTGTGATCTCTCTTCTGTCAGAGAAATCAATAAGATCTTTAAAAAAAAACAATAATAAGAGGAAAAAGTGCACAAAAGACTATATTTAGATTCCTGGTTTTAAGAAAAGTAAAATGTGTATATACATATATACATGGGAAAAAGACCAGTCAATCATAGATGTTAGGAGTACTTATTTTTTTCATAGAGTTTATCAGAGATTTCTTTTTCTTCCTTCTATTTTTTTTTTTCACTTGCAGGAAACATGTTACTGTGAGCAGGAAAAAATAGTTATTAAAAATAGAATTAGTGGGGCGCCTGGATGGCTCAGTGGGTTAAAGCCTCTGCCTTTGGCTCAGGTCAAGATCCCAGGGTCCTGGGATCGAGTCCCACATCGGGCTCTCTGCTCAGCAGGGAGCCTGCTTCCCTTCCTCTCTCTCTGCCTGCCTCTCTGCCTACTTGTGATCTCTGTCAAATAAATAAATAAAATCTTTAAAAAAACAAAAAAACAAAACAAACAAAAAATCTTTAAAAAAAATAAAAATAGAATTAGAGGAGAGATGTGACAACTAAGTGTAATGAGTGGTTGTGAAACAGAAAATGGACAACACTTCCAAAAAGTGATAAAGTCAGAGTAGAGCCTGTAGTTAATGTATTATAGTGATATTAATTTCCTAGTTTCACTGACTGTATCATGGTTATGGAAGGTGTTAATATTAGGGAAAGCTGGGGGATGATATGAGAACTCTCTGTGCTGTCTTTGTAACTCTTCTTTAAGTCTGAAATTATACCATAATAAAAAATATGATTGAGTGTTAATAGGATTCTAAACTCCTTAAGGATAGAGACTGGGTTTTATTCATTATGGCACACCTTGCCTGTATTGGGCATATAGTAGATGCTTATAAAATATACATGAAGTGAGGTGAAATTATATATTTTCTCAGTTTCTGCCATCCCAATTATTTTGACTCAGGCTTCAGCCTTCTAAGGCAATAGTGAATTTCTAATGTGTCAGCATCCATTCATATGCTGAATTTTTTTTTAAGATTTATTTATTTGGTGGGCACCTGTGTGGCTCAGTGGGTTGAGCCTCTGCCTTCAGCTCAGGTCATGATCTCAGGGTCCTGGGATTAAGCCCCGCATCGGGCTCTCTGCTCAATGGGGAGCCTGCTTCCCCCTCTCTCTCTCTGCCTGCTGCTCTGCCTACTTACGATCTCTCTCTGTCAAATAAATAAATAAAATCTTAAAAAAAAAGATTTATTTATTTGAGAGAGAGAAGGAAAGAGAGCAGGAGGAGGGGCAGAGTGAAGCAGAGAGGCAGACTCCCCGCCGAGCACAGAGTCCTCACACGGGGTTCGATCTCATGACTCTGAGATCATGTCCTGAGCTGAAACCAAAAGTGGATGCCTAATCCATTGAGCCACCCCAGCGCCCCTTTAATCTGAATTTTTGTTGAGCATTGTGTGCTCAGCCCCACAAGCAGACAGTCCGCTGGCACTTGTGAGGTCATGAGGAGCTAAGACATTCACAGACATTTATAACAAAGGATGACTGTGGTAAGTGCTCCACAAAATATTACGGAGGTGGAGAGTCTATAGTGAGCATATCCACTTAGGAGATTAAAGGTTGTTTACCAAAGGAATGCTTATTGAAAGAAGTGAAATTTTGAATTTATGGTGGTAAAACTTTACCACCATGTTTCAAGAAGAAAGGTAAATATATTTAAAAAGTGGACTTTGGGGAGCCTTCTGGCTCAGTTGGAGGAGTGTGCGACTCTTGATCTTCGGGCTCGTGAGTTGAGCCCCACGTTGGACGTAGAGATTACTTAAATAAACAAGTAAATAAAATTTAAAATAAAATGTGGCCTTTAAATTGAGATATTTGGAAAGAGGAGACCCTTTCATTGACTTGAGTCATGCAGAGAAAACCAGCCCTTTGCTTTCTGTTTGTTCCTGAAGGCAAGGACAAGGTGAGGGAAGAGGTGGAAAGGAGGAGAGGAGGGAAGTAAAAGGAGTAGGACAGCCTTTCCCCGAGACTCCCTTACATCCTGGTGTGTATTTTAGAAGCCTACAGAATATGGACTATAGGCGTCTAGATACACATCTGTATTGTGTAGTTCCAGTGGTTATTATAACTAAGAGTTGGTGGGATTTTTTGTAGTGTTCATACATATTTATAGATGTGCGAAACACTTACTGTATATGGTATATTCCTTCAGTCATCCCACAAGTATTTATTGAGTGGTTTATAGAGGAAGATGATCTCATTCGATTCCCACTGCAGTCTCCCTGTGGGAGAGGAGTCTAGGATTATCATCGTTTTCAGTCCACAAGTGATCAGGTTGCATTTCAGAGAAGTTAAATACCCAAGTCAGTAGTTTAGCACCCACAGCTAGCCACTGTGTGGTAATTTCTGGAGCCCCTGTCTTCCACCTGCAAATTAAGGGCTCTTCCCATTCTGCCTAGTAGTTGCTCAGATGTTGTGCTGAGCTTATACGTCTTTGAGTGCAAAGTGAAATATTAAACAGTTTCAGTTCTAGGCCTTATGGAACCCAATCAAGAGGTTAGACCAAGGAAATTACTTTCCAACAATTAATTGCTATTGAAAATCAATGTGTATTTTTTTTTTTTTTTAGTGAAAACTTTTATTAAAAAAAGTTCATTCTTTTTAAGCCTTTCCCTTAGCCTAGAACTCTGATATGCTTCTGGGAGGTTTTACAAAGCTCCCCCACATTTTTCTGACTAGCAGTAAGGTGTAGAGGGTGCCTGGGTGGGGCATTTGGTTAAGTGCCCAACTCTTGGTTTTGGCTTTGGTTGAGGACTCTGGGTCATGGGATCAAGCTCCACATCAATGTGGAGTCTACTTGGGATTCTCCCTCTTCCTGCCCCTCCTGCTTGTGCGCTCTCTCTCTCTCTCTAAAATAAGTAACTCTTTAAAAAAAGGGCAGGGGGAGACTTTCCCAACAAAGTGAACTTGGTAACTGTAATTTTGGTAAGTCACCTTAGTCTGCCATTAGAACAAAATTCCTTTAAAAACAAAAGAACAGGGGCACCTGGGTGGCTCAGTGGGTTAAAGCCTCTGCCTTCGGCTCAGGTCTTGATCCCAGGGTCCTGGGATTAAGCCCCGCATAAGGCTCTCTGCTCAGTGGGGAGCCTGCTTCCTCCTCTCTCTCTGCCTGCCTCTCTGCCTACTTGTGATCTGTCAAATAAATAAATAAATAAAATCATTTAAAAAAAAAACAACAACAAAGGAACAAAATTCCTTTGAGGCCTCCTGTGTTTTGTTTTTAAGATTTTATTTATTTATTTATTTGAAAGAAAGAGCATTAGAGAGAGAGATCATGAGAGGGGAGGGGTGGGGGGGAGAAGTAAGAAGGAGAAGCAGACTCCCCACTGAGCAGGGAGCCTGATGTGGGACTCGATCCCAGGACTCCAGGATCATGACCTGAGCTGAAGGCAGTTGCTTAACCAACTGAGACACCCAGGCACCCTGAAGTCTCCTGTTTCAACTGAAAAATTTTTATAGAATTTATATTTTAGTTCATAAAATACTATTTTATTATAAAAAGATATTTATGGTTCTGTTATTTACATTTAATCCCAAATCTAAATGAATTTTATTTCCTTACATGATATGAAAGAAGGGATCCAATTTGATTTATTTTTTTTCCAACTGGATAACCAGTTATCCCTGCGGCATTTATTAAATCATATGTCCTTTCTTCACTGATCTGACATGCCATCTTTTTTCTACACCAGATCCCCATGTTCATATGCATAGGTCTGTTTCTGGGTTATATATTCCTGTATGAGGACCATGCTGTTTAAATAACTGTGGCTTTGAAGCATTTTTGTTTTCTAATCTTATAATCAGCAAAGATGTTGAAGGTCACATCTGTGACTAGTTGCCAGCCTCATCTCTTGCCACTGACCCTAATCCCCTCTCTCCACATCTGCCCATATCCAGTTCTCACGGTTCCTCAAGTGTTCCTTGCCTCATCAAATGGCCCTGCCTTGTGCAAGTCCCTCTCTCTGCCTGCCCTCTTCTCCTGATGCATCCAGTGTCGGTTCCTTTTCTGTGAAGCCTTCCCAGATTCCCCCAGGGCTGCAAGAAACCTTCTCCGTTATGCTTTTGTAGTGCTTTATGCATAACTTCCTTGTGGTATTTCATCTTTTGTTTCACATCCACAGCTCCTAGCACAATGGTACTCATTACACTCACTTGTAAAAAATAAAACAAAGGAATCCTTGGAAGCATCCTAGGTACACAGGGCGCCTTTAAGCACCTGCATACTCTTGTGCTTACTGTTTCCTCGGACTGCATGGCCTAGCAATTTCCTGCTTGAACTTCCAGATTCTGTTTCATGTTAACCTCTGAAGGAGGCTTGTGGTCCATTCTCCTCCTCGCAGTTCTCTGCTTCCGCCCATGACACCTTGCGCACGCCTCTGCTGGGACGGTTTTCCTAGGGCTGGGGAGGATAGTGCACAGCTGGAAGCGCAGTGCTCATTAGTGGCTTGGCTTTGCAACTGAATAGCCCGAGTTCTAAACCTTACTTTACTACTTTCCCAGCCCTTGTGTCCTGCTACTAGTAATTTAACCTTTATAATCCTGTTTCCTTGGGTGCAAGACGGGATCATCATAATCTCTTCCTCGTGAGGTTGTCATAGGACTAAATGAGACAATGAGTCTGAAATGCTTCTCCTTGTATCCAGAACATGGGTGGCCCTGAATAAATGCTCCTTGTTACTACATCTGTCTCTGCTAGACTTTGTATAAGACTTTCACTTATTTATGCTTGAAACCCAACACCTTGCCCAGGCCTGGCAGTGAGTAGACTGATGAATAAATTACCAGCTGTCCTCAAAACTCTCCCCTCCTTGTTTTGCTTTTCTTGATGGTGCCATCAGTGTCTTTTAGTGTCATCTTCAACTTTCCCCCTCATTCAAAACAAAAAAGTGTGTTTGGTGTTTATCATGAGCTAGGCACTCTGCAAGGCTCTAGATGAAAAAGAGAAAAAGATATGATCTCTATCCATTGGAGCTTATAGTATAGCAAGGGAAGTAGTTAAAAAATAAAATAAAAATACTAGAATCTGTGGGCTCATTACTGTTTGCTCTACTTTTGTTTATGTTTATACATTTTCAAAATACGTTTTTAATTAAATGAATAAGTAATTATGAAATGTTATGTTCTGTGAAGAAAATGAATAAAGGCTGCGTTTAGGAAGGACCATCCTAGATGGTCTGGCAAGTTTGTAGTTAAGCTGAGACTAGACATGGAGAAGGAACCAGCCAGAGTGGAGGAACACATGTTCCCAAGGGAGGGAGTAGCACAGCGCATGCCACAGGAGAACAATTCTTAGCATAGTCAAGACACTGAAAGGTCAGTGTGGCTGTCTTCTAGAGAGGAAGATTGGAGACAGTTGTTGGAGGGCAGATAAGCAGAGAACGTTATCACTTAATGATCTTGAAGACCAGAGAAGGTGTCCAGATTTTATTCCTCTTACAGTGCAGTGCTGCTGAAGACTTAAAAGCAGGGAAAAGGCTGTTGTCATTTTCTGTTTTTTAAAGGTGCATATCAGAAGGATCAGAGGGAGAAAAAGATGGGACCAGAGAGGCTAGCTGGAAACTATTGCAGTAGTTTAGGCAAGAGATAATAATAGCGAGAGAATTGAAGAAAAACGAACACAGTTGAGATATATTTTCGAGACAGACTCAGGAGCTTGCTGGTAGATTAGAAGTGAGAGGAGGGGGAGAGAAGAATCCAGATTAATGGCTTGAGAGCTGTATCTTGTGTTTTTTCTGAGCTTTACTACAGCAAGAATGTTTTGAAAGGAAAGTTAAGAGTTAAAATTTGATTATATTTAGTTTGAGATGCTTTGAGGTATACAAGTGGAAATGTCCATTAAGTCTTGAACACAGGAGTACCAGAGTTCCAAGGACAGTTCCAGGCTACAGATTAAAAAGTTGGATGTTTTCACTTTAAGGATAATAATTAAAACCATGGAAATGGATGATGTCATTTAAGGAGAGAGTATAGGAAAGGAGGCTTGATTGGTAATAAGTTCTGAATTACTTAACATTTAGAGACCA
Organism: Enhydra lutris kenyoni; assembly: GCF_002288905.1. Taxonomy (NCBI): domain Eukaryota; kingdom Metazoa; phylum Chordata; class Mammalia; order Carnivora; family Mustelidae; genus Enhydra; species Enhydra lutris. The sequence continues at coordinate 8,557,168 of NW_019154139.1, read as the reverse complement.
GGTCAGAAGAGGATGAAGATGAGAGGTAAGTGAAAAACATAGAAAGGAAACCAGCAAAGGGAGAGATCATAGAAGCCCTGTATCCGCAGTCTGTGCCTAAAATGGTACCTGACCAGGGCTAGAGTTCAGTAATCACTGGTTGAATGAAATCAAAAGATTATTCCAAAGAAGGAGGAAACGATGCTGGGAGGCCCAGTAGGAGGAGGGCATAAACTAGTTATTGGATGGCAGAATGTATGTTGCGGTGATGGAGGCAGAAGTCATATTGGGATGAATTGAACAGAGCATGCATGGGAGGTAAGAAAGTGCAGATAGCATTTTTTTTTTTAAACCACTTTAACAACATTGGCTGTGAAGAGAGTAGAGAAATGGAGTAATACCCAAAGGGGGGATATAGGGGTCAAAGGAGAATTTTTGTTTGTTTCTTAAAAGAGGTCATACTAGAGCTTAAATATACACAGATGGGAATGATTCAGGAAAAAGTGTGTAATGGTTGATGGCAGAAAAAGGAAGGATAATTATAAGATGAGTTTGTAAGTAGGGAAGAAGGGATGGGATTGGCGCATAAGTGGAGGGATTGTTCTTCAAGAGGAGACGGTCGGTTATACCTGTTAAAATGGGAAAGAAGGGAGAACGAGTGCAAATTCAGGTAGGTTTTTACAGCTGGTCATGAAAAGATGACAGATTTCTAGGTTTAATTTTAGGTTTTGTAGTTTTTAACGAAGAGTCAAGGGCACTAGCTAAAAGGGACATGAAGGTTGTAGAGGAGGGAAAAATGAGTAAGAGAGTGCCTTCTTGAGGAGGGGAAGAATTAGAAAACTAGTTTACCAGTGAAATCTAGTGGGATTCCTAGTTAAGACTGAGTGCCCGTTTAAAATAACCTTGAATTTATGGGGAAAGTAATCTGCCTAGTTGAATGCTTTTTCATCAATATTATTGGTATGGAGAGGGCAGTTTTTTGAGTTCTGGTGTTACAGAGTTTGAAAGAGACCTTGAAAGAAAGTTGAGTGTTCTAGCAAGGAGGTAATTATAACTTCAAGTGTGAAATCTGAGCTAGATAAAAAGAAAAGTGGAATCTGGAGGTGGAGAGTTGGGTCAAGGGATAGAGGGTCTCATGGTAAATGAAAAGTTGTTTTCATGGGGCACCCGAGCAAGTGAACTAGAAGGATCAAACTGTATAGAGTCTGAAGGAGATGCAAGAGGGATTGAGTTTGTTGTGACAGTGGGAGTGTGTGGTTGAGGCAGAGTGAAGGAAAAGGTCCTTGGAGCTGAGCAGTGTACGGAACAGAGAGGCCAGCGTGGTTGGCTAGATCACCCATTTGGATGTTGAAGTTATGTTGAGTGTGATGACTCATTGTGCTGGAGAGTTTACCACTGAGCCAGATGTGCTAAAATATCAGATAGTGATTAAGTGTTGTGCAAAGAATTAAAATTGGGTTCTGGGACAGAAAAGGGATAGACAGCTCCTTCACACTGGGTGGCCAGGACAGGCTTCTCTGCGGAGGTGATATTGTGGTTAGATCTGAACGGTAAGATGGTGAGTGGAGGAAATAACCCAGGCTGAGGGAGCAGCTAATACAGACAAACCCCCCGAGAAACAGAAAGGAGGCTTGTGAAGTGGAGCTTATTGGACCAAGAAAGAAGAAAATGAAATGAGGTTGGAGCACAGTAGGAGCCAGATGATGAAGGGTTTTGAAAGTCAGGAGCTTAAGTGCCGTGATGTGGTAGGCAGCCTCCAAGATGGCCCTGATGATCCTGTTCACACCTTTGTGCAATCGTCTCTCACGTGGAATAGGTTGACCTGGGTAACCAGTGGGATATTGAGGCAACGATGGTACATGATTTCCAGCGCTAGGTTGCAGCTTCTGCCTTGCTCTCGTAGGCCGCTCCCTGTGAGAAGGCAGCCTATTGTACTGTGAGGGTATTGAAGTAGCCTGTGGAAGGTACATGTGGCGAGGAACTGAGGCATCCAGCCAGCACCCACCATGGGAGGGAGCCCTGTGGAAGGAGATCCTTCAGCCCTAGATGGACCTTTAGATGACTGCAGTCCCTCACGAGAACTTCATTCAAAATTTTCTGGTGTGTATCTCTAAAAGATAAGGACTCTTAAAGGACCACCTTACTGTTTGGTTAGTATGCTTCCCCAGTCTCTTTTTATCTGTAGCTTCCCCTCTCTTTTTCTTCCCAAGTTATCTTAAAAATAAATTTGGCCATCTGTCTTATAGTTTCTCACCTTCTAGATTTTGCTAATTGCATCCTCGTGGTATGTTTAACATGTTCTTCTATCTTCTATTTTGTGTAAACTGGTAGTTGTATCTAGAGTTTGATCTAGTTCAGGTTCTTTTTGTTTGGCAAGAAGATGTCGTAGGAAGTGGTATTTACTTCTGTCAGGAGGCACGTAAGAACAGTTGTCGCATCTTACTGTGATATTAACAGGTATTGAAGATCAGTGCCTAGCTATGTTAATTTATGTTGCAAAATGGTGGTATTTTAATTTTGTCATTTGTCTCTCTTAATTAGCTAGAGAAGCTTTCCCATATCAACTCTGTGGCTAATCTGAGGTATACTTCATTTAGGAAAGGCAGGTTAAATGCTTGATTCTTTCCCTTTACTTACCAGTTTTCGTAATAATAACATGATTCCTAATATCGATGGTCCAAAGCAGAACAACATCATTTTTAAAAAAACATATCATTATGGACTTAAATGTTTTTAAGATATTTAATAGATGTGAGTCCATTGCGGTGATTTTTTTTTTTTATTGATGCTTCATATTGTCCTTTTTTTTTTTTTTTTTTAAAGATTTTGACAGAGAGAGAGAGAGAGAGGGAAAACAAGCACAGGGAGTGGGAGAGGGGGAAGCAGGCTTCCCGCTGAACAGGGAGCCTGATGCGGGGCTCCATCCCAGGACCCTGGGACCATGACCTGAGTGAAGGCAGACGTTTAACGACTGCGCCACCCAGGCGCCCCAGTATTGTCCTGTTCTTGACTAGTGGGAGGAGCCTCTTCCAGTTGACTTCTGAAGACATTTTATACCATCCTTGCTTTTTGATATGGCAAGATGTCTAGACTTGTACATTTTCTGTCCCAGTCTGGCATCAGCTTTCTTCAGGGAGCTCTAGTTCCTTTCAGTGGTAAAGGCTGTATGTGGACTTTGGCTGCTTGGTCATACACAGCAGACTTTTTAAGAATTGCTTATCAGAATCTATAAAGAGTTCAAAAAAGGTGTTCTAATGAATAGAAATTTTATTCTTTTTCTTAATGTATGAAAATAAACAGTGTTTTCATTCGTTTGCAAGGAAAAAGGAAAATGAAGGCTTTATTTTTTTTTAAGGTTTTATATCTTTATTCGAGAGCACAAGCAGGGCAGAGAGGAGCAGAGGGAGATGGAGAAGTAGGCTCTCTGCAGGCAGGAGGCCGATGCAGGGCTCGATCCCTCGAAACTACAACCTGAGCCAAAGGCAGACGCTTAACTGAAGGGGCCACCCAGGCGCCCTGAAAATGAAGGCATTAGATAGAAAAAAAAAATTAAATGAAGTTTTAACTTCGCGTTTAAATTGTGTGTTCTCTGTCTGCCATATTTTATTCATTATATCCACTGAAGAGAAATACTAATAAGCTTCTCACATTTCTGGCAACATAAAAATCAGGTACTGTTTAAAAGATTATCATTATAGCATTTGGTTTATTTATTTCTTAAGTCTTTTTTACTCTAGATTCCACCTCCCTGTGGGCCTTCTTCTTGGCATTTTTAGGAAGTTGTATTATTTTATTTTGAAAATTTTTGCTTCATCATAATACCCTAAATTTATGCTACATCATATGTGAAAAATCTTAGCTTTTGTGACGGGCATAAGGAAGGCTCATTTCTGGATATTTTCATCACTAAAACTCACTTTATTACACATAGAGAGGGAACTAACATTATACAATTTGAATGTTTGTATATTTAAATTATAATCAAGTTAGAGGGGAATAGAATAATGCCCCCTTATAAGAAGACACTGGAGTGTAGATTTTTTCCCATGTTTAGTAACTTGATCCTTCCCTCTTTCCAGTAGTCAGGATCTAGTTTAATAGTTTTATATATGATGCGTACATTTTTCATTCACTCAACAAATATTTATTGAGCACCTACCAAAGCAGACACGGTACTAGGAACTGGGGGTAAAGAAATAAGCAAAACATATGCTGACCTCCACAGAACTTTTTATCTCCTGGAAAAAAGACAGACAGTTACATTACTGCATATGTAATACCAAACCCTGATTAATTCTTTTTAGAAAAAATACAAGGAGCTGTAAGAGTAAATGATTAGGGGATTTGATTTAGTCTGGGAGGTGAGGGAAGGTGTCTCTGAGAAACTAACATTTAAGCAAAGATGGGAAGGAAAACTAGGAGCTGACCAGATAATCGTTTGGAGCAAGATTGTTCTGACAAGAGGACGAATGTGTGTGAAGGTGCTGAGGGAGGAAAAAGAGCTTGCAGGGACTGAGAAAAGCTGGTTTACTGGAGACTGAAGAAAAGGCAGGGGAATGGGAGAAAAGCTACAGATGCCAGCAGGGCTGGGTCTTACAGGGCACCATCGGCCTTAGTTTCTCTTAGAGATTCAGAGGTACATTCACTTAACTGTTGGTGCCCCAGACTCCAGGGACCAGGTTTCCATCATGCCACTTCCCAGGACCCCTTGGTCCTTCCCCTGGGGAAAGCTTAACCTGCTTGGAGCTCTTTGACTTCAGCTTCTCTCCCCCTACTTCTTGAAGTTTCTTTCTTAATAAAGGAATATATTATACCTTCTTATTTTGTACCTAAGAATAAAAGAGATTTTTATTATAAACAGAATTATTTTTTTATTTTTTTTTATTTTTTTTAAAAAATATTTTATTTATTTATTTGACATAGAGAGAGAAGCAAGAGCGAGCACAGGCAGACAGAGTGGCAGGCAGAGGCAGAGGGAGAAGCAGGCTCCCTGCCAAGCAAGGAGCCCGATGTGGGACTCAATCCCAGGACGCTGGGATCATGACCTGAGCCGAAGGCAGCTGCTTAACCAACTGAGCCACCCAGGCGTCCCTAAACAGAATTATTTTTGGCTAATCTTCAGAAACCATTACTCTAAGAATGTATTCATATATAATTGTACCTTTAAAAGATTTTGATATCTGATCCCATAGCAACTGTATAAGGTAGATATTTATTGCTTTCCTCATAATATAGAAAAGGATATGAAGCTCTGAAAAATTAGATAATTCCCCAAGTCCACTAATAAGTAGTGCGTTAGTAACTGGATACTGCATTTTCTAACTACAAACCAGTGACTTTCTGCTCCGTTCCTCCATTCACTTTGAATGCAAGGGTTTCTAGCTTATTTTGATGTCAATATTTTCAGTCTATATTTTTTAAATAGAGGAATAAATCATAAAAACTTAAAGAGAGATTATAAGAGATGGGAAGGGAAACAGGGTAGAGGGGGCAAACATAGGAACTAGACTGCTTTGAATATAGCCTGTTTGTATATATGACTTCATGCAGTGATTTAAATGATTACAAGGCAAAGTTAATTGTTTTTAAAAACCAATCTTTAAAAATTGAAAATAACAAGGAACAAAGAACCAAAAATTTAAACCTCAGTAATTTGAGCTTTATATCCTTAGTGGTATCTACTGAAAGGATAAAAAAAAGAACTGCAAAAAACAATAGCAACAACAAAACCCGTATATTATTGGCGATGGTGTCAGTATTATTATTCTTTGGTCTGAGATTGCTGTGTGTGTATTGTCACATAATATGTATGAGTAATAGTGTGACATTTTATCATTTCCTGTGTTGTTGAGACTCAGAATCTCAACATGGGTGAAAGAAGTTAACAGATAAAAAATAAAAGAGGTTAATTAAAACCCTATTAACTTGATTTTTTTAATAGACTATTTTTTAGAACAGTTTTGGGTTCACAGTAAAATTAAGCACAAAGTACTGAGTTTCCATATACCTCCAGCTGCCCCAGTGGTCAGCATCCTGCATCAGAGTGGTTCATTTATTCTAATTGATGAACCTACATTGGCATTTCATTATCATACAAAGTCAATGGTACATTAGCGTTCACTCTTGGTGTTGTACAGTCTATGTGTTTTGACAAATACATAATGACATGTATTCACCACTGTAGTATAGAGAATAGTTTCATTGCCTTAGAAATCCTCTGTGTTCCTCCTACTCATTCTTCCCTCTTCAGGAGCCCCCAGCAACCTCTAATCTTTGCACTTACATTCTAGTTTTGCCTTTCCAGATGTCACATAGTTGGAATCATATAGTACGTAGCCTTTTTAGATTGGCTTCTTTGACCTAAAATATACCCTTAAGTTTCCTTCATGTCTTTTCTTGTCTTGATAGCTCATTTCTTTTTAGCCCTGTATGGTATTTCATTGTCTGGCCATATCACGGTTCATTTATCCATCCATTCACCTACTGAAGAATATCTTGGTTGCTTCCAAGTGTAGGCAGTTATGAATAAAGCTGCTCTAAGTATCAGTGTGCAGGTTTTTGTGTGGATATAGAGTTCCTTGGGTAAATATCAAGGAGTGTGATTGCTGGATTACAAGACTCTGTTTAGTTTTGTGAGGAATCACAAGCCATCTTCCAAAGTGGAAGATACTCCATATTACATTCCTTCCAGCCATGAATGAGCATTCCTGTTGCTCCACATCGCCTCCTGCATTTGATACTGTCAGTGTTTTAGTTATTGGCCATTCTAATAGGTGGCTAGTGGTATCTTATTATTTAATTTGTGATTCCCTAATGACATACAAGGTCGAGCATCTTTTCATATACTTGCCACCTGTGTTTCTTCTTTGGTGAGGTATTTTATTCAGGCCTTTTGTTCTTTTTGTTTGTTTGTTTTTCTTTTTTGAGAGAGAGGGAGAGAGCATGAGCAGGGGGAAGGGGCAGAGGGAGAGGAAGACGCAGACTCCCTGCTGAGCAGGGATCCTGACCTCGGGCTTGATCCCAGGACCCTGAAATCATGACCCAGGCTGAAGGCCTAATGGATTCAGCCACCCAGGTGCCCTCACCTTTTTTTTTTTTTTTTAAGATTTTATTTATTTATTTGTCAGAGAGAGGTTAGAGTGAGAAAGCAAGCACAGGCAGGCAGAGGCAGAGGGAGAAGCAGGCTCCCTGCTGAGCAAGGAGCCCGATGTGGGACTCCATCCCAGGACGCTGGGATCATGACCTGAGCTGAAGGCAGCTGCTTAACCAACTGAGCTACCCAGGTGTCCCTCACCCTTTTTTTTTTAAAGATTTTATTTATTGGGGGCACCTGGGTGGCTCAGTGGGTTAAGCCTCTGCCTTCGGCTCAGGTCATGATATCAGGGTCCTGGGATCGAGCTGGAATTGGGCTCTTCCCCACCCCACCCCCTGCCTGCTGCTCTGCCTACTTGTGATCTCTCTCTCTCTGTCAAATAAATAAATAAAATCTTAAAAAAAAAAAAGATTTTATTTATTGTTGGAGATAGAACAGGGGGAGGGACAGAGGCAGAGGGAGAGAGAGAATCCCAAGCAGACTCCATGCCTGGGGAGCCTGATGGAGGGCTTGATTTCAAGACCCTGAAATCATGACCTGAGCTGAAATCAAGAGTCCTTCACTCAATGGAACTGAGCCACCCAGGCGCCCCTTTTGGTTCTTTTTTTTTTTTTTTTTTTTTTTTTTTTTAAGATTTTATTTATTTGACAGAGAGAGATCACAAGTAGGCAGAGAGGCAGGCAGAGAGAGAGGAGGAAGCAGGCTCCCCACTGAACAGAGAGCCCGATGCAGGGCTCGATCCCAGGACCCTGAGATCATGATCTGAGCCGAAGACAGAGGCTCAACCCACTGAGCCACCCAGGTGCCCCTTGGTTCATTTTTTAACTGAGTTTTTCATTTCCTTATTTTTGAGTTTTAAGAGTTCTTCATGTATTTTAGATAATAGCCCTTTATCAGATAAATCTTTTATAAATATTTTTTTCTTATTCTGTGGCTTGTCTTCTCATTCTCTTGATTAAGTAGATTTTGAATTGGAAGTTTTAGTGTTAACTCTTGATAGATTTTATCTTTAAAAAACTGCCCAACATATTATACTGAAAAGGTCTAGAAACAATAACCAACCGAGTTAGCAGTATGTAACCCTAATGCCCGAATTTTGATCTTCAAGTACCAATTCTCACTAAAAGAAAGCACGACTCCTTGGATAGCTGTTCCAGGCCTACAGCAGGAATTATATGAGATAAACATAGAATTTCTTGTTGTACCATATAGGAAGGAAGTCATCAAGGACAAGGTGACAAGGGTCACATCAAAAGGATGCAAGAGGGGCGCCTGGGTGGCTCAGTGGGTTAAAGCCTCTGCCTTTGGCTCAGGTCATGATCCCAGGATCCTGGGATCGAGCCCCACATTGGCTCTCTGCTTGGCAGGGAGCCTGCTTCCTCCTCTCTCTCTGCCTGCCTCTCTGCCTACTTGTGATCTCTGTCAAATAAATAAAATCTTCAAAAAAAAGAAAAAGCAGATGCAAGAGCGCACACACATGAACAGCCTCCCTTTGGCCAACAATGAGACAATTAGAATACCAATAAAAACATTAACTGAAAAGTTTATCAGTTCATAATGATACTTTAAAAAACTTCTTGTTTAAAAAAAAAACTCATTGGTTGCTATTCATTAGTGCTAGTTTAAGTATATATCTTCCTTTTCCAATACAAATTGGTCTGGTTTCTAGATTGAGTACTAATTTATAAGAATTAGAGAGGGGGTGCCTGGGTGGCTCAGTGGGTTAAGCCTCTGCCTTCAGCTCGGGTCGTTGTCCCAGGGTTCTGGGATCGAAGCCCATGTCGGGCTCTCTGCTCGGCGGGGAGCCTGCTTCCCCCTCTCTCTCTGCCTGCCTCTCTGCTTACTTGTGATCTCTCTCTCTCTCTTTCTGTCAAATAAATAAATAAATAAATAATCTTAAAAAAAAAAGAATTAGAGTAGACAGAACGACATGTTTTACTTTCATCTCTTCAGAAGTGAATGTGAACTACAACTGAACCCCCTTGAGAGGGATTAAAAATTTCCCCCATGATGGTTATTTAAACAAGAAGTGTTCTTTAACGCTGAATTGGTCGGTAGTAGCTGGGGAAGGCCAGATGTTGAATGTAGAACGCATCTGATGAAGGAGGTTTAACTTGCAGCTGGAATAGTAGCATTCTTCTGCAGGTGTTTTTGAAATGTTTTCAGTTTTCTTTTCCACTCTGGGTTTTGATTACCACTTCCATGGAGTTGAGAGATTATTGCTAATTTCATGTGATCTTGGAGTTCATCTGTTTTAGTTGGTCTTCGTGCTGATAACACTGCAGTGTGTCTCTGCAGTATAAGCATCACCACTCTTTCCAAACATTTTGATTTGGTTAGATAATCTCAAATCACTGTTGAGCTGCTAGCTAGAGTTCTGTCATTTAATGATATCAGACACCCTAGAATTATTTACAATTATACTATCACGAAGAAAAAGAACACTATACTTACTCAGTTATTAGAATAAAATTGTTGTTCTTGGGATTACCACAGTAGCCTCATAATTCTTCCTCCTATCGCTACTTTTACACTGAGGGATAAATTAGACTACATGTAATGGAAAATCCAAGTTTGTTTGAACCAAATAGAGATTTATTTTCTCTTATACAACATAAAGCTAAGAAGTAAGTAGTTCGAGGCTGTTATAGTCACTCCACAGTGCTGTTAATGTCTCAAATTCCTTCTACCCATTCCTAGATGTATCTTTCTTGAGAGTAGGGAGTTCACTTCTCTGCTTCCCTACCCTCCTCCAGCCCCTAGAAAAGGAGGAAGGGTGAAGTACAAAACATCTGCCTCATCCAGTGAGGTGTATCTCATTGACCAGAACTGTGACACATGGCCACCTCTATTCATAAGAAATGTTGAGAAATCTGAGTATAGAATTACACCGAACCAAATCTGGATAGCAATAGGAAATGTAAGCAACTACCAGCTTTTGCCATCTGCCACTTTATTATGTGATGTGTATTTTCTTAAAGCATATGTTTCGTTAACTTAGCAAACATTACTGAGTACCTGCTCAAGGCAAATATGAGTAAAGTACCCCATTCTTCCCATGGTTGGTAGGGGAGATAGACATCTAAACTATACCGCTACAAGCAATATAACCTATAACCTTCGTGTTCATGGCAGACGTCATTGACACGTACAGTGGTTTGTTCACGCCATTACCAGCTCACTGACCTAGTGACTTTAGCCTAGGCAGTCCATGTACTCTAGCTCCTTTGTACCCCTCTCAACCCTAACCCCAAGTATTTGTATTCTATCAAGCTGATTGTCTTAGAAACACAAACATGACTACCATTCTGACTTAAGAAAGTACTGTCTATTGTATTGAACACATTGATATCCATAATAAACAGTCAACCACTAAGTGCCCTGATCATGGACCAAAATTTTATAAGACTTTGGGTTCCAGATCTTTAGACACAGGGTACTACTAAAATGGTCCATTCTTTCTCAGGAGGTCTGCAAGGACAATTGTCAGCCAGAAGGTGTGGGTTAGAATAAAGCTGATATTACCCAGCTAGGAAGTCTAGAAAACCCTTGTTGTTACGGATGAGCCAAAACGAGGCTCTGTTACTCAACCATAGCGTCGTAGTTTTGAGAAGCATCCAGATTTCCTGCAAAGACATGATTTTTCTGTTAACAAACCCTGAGTCAAACTTGCACTGGCATATAGGTCGTGTGACATCACCATACCTTGACAGTGGAGTAAGTTAGGCTCGCAGGATGAACAGTGGGACTGGATGAAGGTGTTGTCTGAGTACTTGATGGTCCGTCCACATTGCATCCCAAACAAAGAGATCACAAAACTGACTCTACCTCTTGTGTCTTCTAAGAAATCTTGTCTCAATATTCTGCTCCACAACAGTTATAACTATTGTATCCCTGTGTTACATAGGATAGGGGATATATGCCAGCAAATGGCTATGAAAACCAAAGATTGGGGTGCCAGGGTGGCTCAGTCAGTTAAGCATCTGCCCTCAGCTCGGGTCCTGATCTCAGGGTTCTGGGATCCAGCCCCTCGTCAGGCTCCCTGCTCAGTGGGAGCCTGCTTCTCCCTTTCCTCCTTGCTCATGCTCTCTTGCTGTCTCTGTCGTTATCTCTCTCTCTTTCTCTCAAATAAATAAATAAATAAATCTTTAAAAAAAAAAAAAAACACCTCCAAACATTATTTCTTAATATTTGTTAGCAAAAAAACATGTTACATTTTGGTTTTCAGTGGTGGGGATGTATTGGTCAGCCCTTACATTAGCACGTGAACTTATTTTCCTACAAAAGCAGTTAAAGGAATCTGTTAGTTTATTTGAGCAGCTCTGTCAACGTTGTTCTAAAAGGAACAAATTAGAGTGTCATTCCAGTGTACCTGTCACATTAAAAGCTTTGATAATGGCAGGAAAGGTTACCAGAAGTGGCACCACACTTTGCCAGGGATACAATGAAGGAGGGAGAGCAGACACCCTACCCTGCCTAACCCAATTAGAGGAGTTCACCCTGGTGATGGGTAAGGGTGTCGGGTAACAAAGCTGGACCATCCTGACACCTGACTGAGGGGTTTGGACTATACTCTCTCTGGGCTGGGAGGCTTTAGAACTTTGGACAAAGAGTGACATCACATTTACTTTTTATTATAAGAGCAATCCGTGTTCCTTGAGAGGAACTTGAAGTTTATGAAGTAGAAAATGGAAAAGTCACCCATCGCACTCCTCAAAGTGCCTGTTTTTAAAAGTTGTTGTATATCTTGCCAGAGTTTCCCCCTATACTTTCATGCTGGTTTATAATGTGTAAATTATACACTGTATACATTACATATATACCTATAGCATATGTAGTATATAATATATTTGTGATTTATATATACAGTTGGCCTTGAACAACACAAGCGTTAGGGGCACCAGTCCCCCATGCAGTCAGATATCCATGTAACTTTTGACCTCCCCAGATATATAAATTTATATTATATATGTTATGTATTATAGTTACGTGTGTGTGTGTTTACCAATAAGGAATTAAACGATACGTAATAACAGCTCTTCTTTTAATCTAACAAGATGTTGTGAACACCTTCCCTGTTACATAAACTCCCTTTGTAATGGCTGTAGAATACTCTTCTATTTCTATTACCAGTCTCCAAGTGGTTGACATTAAGACATCAAAGTTGTTCAGGATTACAGTTCAGGATTGCGAATAGTATAGCAGAAGGAGCAATAAATATCTTTATACAAATATATTTGTACACTTGTGAGTATTTTTGTTAGCATTCATTCTTAGAAGTGAATTGCCATATGAAAGAAATGCATATTTTACATTTTGGTAGATGTCATTTTATGCTGTAGAAAAGTAGTTTATAGCCTACCATCAATGTGCTGCTGTCCCACACCTGGCCTTGTCAATCTTCTTAATCTTTGCCAATTTGCTAAGTAAAAAAAAGTAAAAAACAAACAAACAAAAAACCCAACTTTTTTTTTTTTTTAAGATTTTACTTACTTATTTAACAGAGAGAGAGAGAGATCACAAGTAGGCAGAGAGGCAGGCAGAGAGAAAGGGGTAGAATGCAGGCTCCTTCCTGAGCAGAAAGCCTGATGCAGGGCTTGATCCCAGGACCCTGAGATCATGACCTGAGCCCAAGGCAGAGGGTTAACCCACAGAGCCACACAGGCACCCCCCAACTTTTTTTTTTTTTTTAAAGATTTTATTTATTTATTTGACAGAGATCACAAGTAGGCAGAGAGGCAGGCAGAGAGCAGGGAAGCAGGCTCCCTGCTGAGCAGAGTCAGATGCGGGTCTCGATCCCAGGACCCCGGGATCATGACCTGAGTTGAAAGCAAAGGCTTTAACCCACTGAGCCACCCAGGTGCCCCCCAAAAACCAACGTTTTTTTTTTTTTTTAAAGATTTTATTTATTTATTTGACAGAGAGAAATCACAAGTAAGCAGAGAGGCAGGCAGAGAGAGAGGAGGAAGCAGGCTCCCTGCTGAGCAGAAAGCCCGATGTGGGGCTTGAACCCAGGACCTGGGATCATGACCTGAGCCAAAGGCAGCGGCTTAACCCACTGGGCCACCCAGGCGCCCCAAAAACCAACGTTTTAAAAAAGTATTAGATTCATGTTTTTTATATCCTTTGTATTATTTTCTTTTGTGAATTATGTTTTCTTTTCCTTTGTGCATTTATCTGATTAGGCTTATTCTTCTTTTTAAGTTTATTAATTTAAGGAATCCTTATACCCATCATGGGGCTTGAACTCATGACCCTGAGATCAAGAGTTGTATGCTTCACTGACTGAGCCAGCCAGGTGCCCCGTATTCATTTTTTTCTTAAGAGTATGAGAGAAAGTTTTACCTATTGTGCACTACAAATGTTTTATTAGTATGTCTTTTTTTTATTTTATGATCTTTTTTAGCCATAGAAAAGTTTTCAGATTTTTATGTAGTATAATTATTAGAAATTTCTTCTAAGTCTTCTGGGTGGAATTATCATGCTTTTAGGAAGATCTTCTCTTATTGAAGATGATAAAAATATTAATGATTATTTCATCTACTACTTTCATATTCCTTTTGGTTTTTTAAAGATTTTTTTTTTTAATTTATTTATTTGACAGAGAGAGATCACAAGTAGACGGAGAGGCAGGCAGAGAGAGAGAGAGAGGGAAGCAGGCACCCTGCTGAGCAGAGAGCCCGATGCGGGACTCGATCCCAGGACCCTGAGATCATGACCTGAGCCGAAGGCAGCGGCTTAATCCACTGAGCCACCCAGGTGCCCCCTCCTTTTGGTTTTTTAATGAAAGTGTTTGATTTACCTGAAATTTCATTTTGGTGCCCAGAATAAGATGCACAAAGTGAGGAATATGGCTTTCCATGCTCCATTCCGACAACAACTAGCCAGCTCCTCCAAAACCATTTATTGAATAATAATTTTTTTTTAAGATTTTATTGAGAGAGAGTAAGAGAGAGTGTGTGTACACACAAGAGAGAGCATGAGCAGGGGGAGCGGGAGAAGGAGAGGAAGAAGCAGACTCCCCACTGAGCCCCGACATGGGGCTCGGTCCCAGGATCCCCGCCTCATGACCAGAGCTGAAGACAGACACTTAACCAGCTGAGCCACCCAGGCTCCCCTCATCTTTTCTCTACCAATTTCAAGGGCCTCTTTTTTTTTAATCATAATTTAAATCATAATCATAATTAAATCATAAAAATGTGGTGCATTTCCTTTTTTCTTGACTGCCTAGAGCCCCAACTGTGAATCAAGCAGATTAATATATTGGATGAGGACTGGTAGAAGGGAGATTGAATGTAAGCAGTGTAGAGGGTTGTGATAGCAGAAGAGAACAGCACTTGAAAGAGCAGTTTATGGGGGCACCTGGGTGGCTCAGTGGGTTAAGCCTCTGCCTTCGGCTCAGGTCATGATCTCAAGGTCCTGGGATCAAAACCTGAATCAGGCTCTGTGCTCAGCAGGGAGCTTGCTTCCCCCACCCCCCTGCCCACTTGTGATCTCTTTCTTTCTCTGTCAAATAAATAAATAAAATTTTTATTTTTTTTTTAAAGATTTTATTTATTTATTTGACAGAGAGATCACAAGCAGGCAGAGAGGCAGGCAGAGAGAGAGAGGAGGAAGCAGGCTCCCCTAGAGAGCAGAGAGCCCGATGCGGGGCTCGATCCCAGGACTCTGAGATCATGACCTGAGCCGAAGGCAGCGGCTTAACCCACTGAGCCACCCAGGCGCCCCAATAAAATTTTTAAAAAAAGAAGAAAGAAAGAGCAGTTTGGAAACCAGTTCTTTTTGGATGGGTTGGGATGGAGATTGGAGAGACATCATGGTAGAAGTTCTCAGCAGGTTCTGAAGTTTTCTCATCTTGGTCCATTCCTTCCTCTTCTGCTCTTTCTATACCCCTAACAATCAAACTTTAGCTTACATCAGAAACACCTGGAATGCTCATTAAAAACAGGTTGCTGGTTCTGCCCCCAGAGTTTCTGATTTGATACATCTGGGTAAAGCCTGAGACTTGACATTTGCATCTAGTTCCCAGGTGATGCCAATGCTGCTGGTCTGGGGACCAAACTCTGAGCACCACTGCTCAAGACCCGGGCCCCTTCACTTCCATCTTAGATGATGGTGTCTAGTTTAGCTGCTTCTCCTAGTTTTCTTGTCCTTTATTTCTTCCTGACACCAGTTAGGATTATAGTGGTGAGAGTAGAAGTGGAGAGAAAGGAATAAACCTGAAAACATTCCAAAGAAAGGTTAGTGGTCTTTGGAGACTGAGCACATGTGAGGGACAAAGGAGCAGGAAGCTTAAGAGGCGCTTTCTAAACGCTGCCACCAGATTTCCTCTTTCAGAAACACTTCTTTCATCTTGTTATTTCCTTGTTCGAGAGTCTTCAGTGAGATAAATCTAAAATGAGACTTATCTGAATAAAGTACAACTGACACTTAACACCCAACCAGTGTGGTTTCTCCTGCTTTGTCTAAGTCAAATCTCATTATGACAAATGACGTTGCAGACAGATCTCTGCATTACCAAATACTTTCAAGCCCGAGCCAATGACCTACTTTAAGCAATATCCAATTTAGCAATTCCAGTTCAGCAAAATAATTTGGATAGGATTTTAGGAATTCTTGTAGAATTTAATCTGAAGTACATTTGTGGAAAGAACTGCCAATTTCTGAGGGTTAAACTCTATTTAGAAAGCCTGTTTATCATATGTATAATATTATTTTTTAATCTCATTATACACTATGTTTTCTGTATTTACCTTTTTCTTATGTTTGCCTTTTGGCTATAAGGAGTGGGGGACATTGTACCAAATATTCCTGTTTGCAATTATAAATGCAGATGAGGCCAGAATGTGTGTCTGTACAGGTGGGGTGAAATAAACAAATGACAGTGAAAGCCTTTTATCAAGATCATTGTTTTGTTGCTGCTGGGTTGGCAAATAAGTAAGGAGGTGGCACTTTGGTTTTTTAAGATATTTAGTACGTGACATTTAAAATCTTTTTTTTGTTGTTGTTTTTTGAAAGCTAACTTTTGTCATTATGCTGTATGCTTGTGTTCTTTGGTCCCATGTGGGGGTGAGATTTTAAAGATGTGAGAATTACAGCTAGCTGTAAAACAGTGCCCAGCATTTCTGTTTTAAAAAAACACCTTTATTGAGGTATAATTTACGCACCATAAAATTCACCTGTTTTAGGTGTACAATTCGAACATTTTTAGTACATGTATACTGTTACGTAATCATCACCACAACATCATTTTGGGACATTTCCGTCAGCCCAAAGAGACCTTTCATACCCGTTTGCTGTCCATGGTTCCCACTCACAGCCCCAGGCAACCACTAATTTGCTCTGTGTCTCTGTAGATTTGCTGGACATTTCATGTACGTGGAATCATATGCCATGAGATCTTTTGTGAGTGGCTTCTCTCACTGAGCGTTGTGTTTTTGAGGCTCACCCCACTGTAGTTTGTATCAGTAGCTTGTTCCTTTTTGCTGCTGAGTAGTGTTCCACTGGGTGGATGTACCACAGTGTTGATCCATTTTCCAGCTGATGAACATTTGGGTTTTTCCCTCTTTTTGGCTATTATGAATAATGCTGCTGTGAACATTCACCCAGGCAAATGTTTGTTTTGATATTACCTAAATCATTAATAACCAATTGAGAAAATTGGGGGAATTTTATTGCAAAATATTTTAATTATTACTGCAATATATTGCAAATTATTATTAAAAATAAATATTTAATGTTTACTTTAAAAATAAAGATCTTATCTCAGACCATATGAGATTGCATTTTTACATTATATTAATTCCTTATTACTCCCTAAAGCCCTTTCCAGACTTGCAACTCAACAATAATCCTGTTGTTTTATTAAGGCAATAAAACCTCATATACTAGAACATCACACTTTAAAAAATACATTTTCAGAGTTATTATCACTTGAGACTCACAAGAGGTAGATAGGACAAGTATTATTACTTGACCCTCATTTATTGCTACCAGGGGGAGTCTACGCCCATATTCTGAGGTAATTGCTGTAGAATGTGTCAAGACTATGCTTCTGGTTTGTGGCATGCACAAGGGTAGGGCACCTTTCAGCACCAGAGGACTACTTTTATGTGTGATGTAGATGCCTGTTTGGAGTCTTGGTGGCTTATTCATTCCACAGATACTCACTGAGTATCTACTACATGCCAGGCACTGTGCTAGATGTTAGGGATTGAGGAGTAAAAGATTTAGTCCCTGCTCTCAAGGAAGTAACTGTCCATAAGGGGCTGTATAGAGGAAAATAAACTATAATACTGCATCATGGGAGCCCAGAGGAAGAGTATCTAATGTGCAGGGGCTTCAGAGTATAGGCAGGAGGTTACCAGAGTGTATTGATAATAATCATAGTAGCTAATATCTAGTTAATATTAGGTAATAATAATATCTAGTACTTAGTCCTTACTGTCTTACTTTGAATATATTTACTTAATTAATCCTCAAACTACCCAGTGAGGCGGATAATGTTTTTATCCTATTTTACAGATGTGGAAACTATAAAACTAAAGTTTGGTGACTTGACCAAGGTCACAGAATTAGTAAATGGCAGATCTAGAATTTGAACCAGACAGTGTGTCTGTAGAGTCTGTGTCTCCTAAAAATGTTTCTCCCAGAAGGTGATACCCAGGCTGTGTCTTGATGAAAGTTTGTACTTAGTTTGGTAGAAGGGTGACTGGGGTGTGTCTGCGTGGTTTTCTGGACTGAGAAATACCATGCGTAAATGTAAAGGACACACCTGGTTGAGAGTGAGTGCCGCAGACTACTTGTAAACAAAAGGTGGGTGGCAAGAGATGAGGCTAGGAAGACAGGGCTTGGTAATGAAGGGCCGGGATGCCTTCTAAGGAACTTGGGTTCTGTGATCTAATTTTTAAAATTATACAAAAGATACCACTTTTCCCTTTGTATTAGTTCTATTTACATTCATTCCCATTTACTCTGAAATATATCACATAGCCAGGAAAGTGCATAGAATACAGATGTAAAACTTAATGAATTATTTAATTTTAAATAATAATTCATTCCAAGGTCAAGAAGTAGGACATGACAGGGATGCAGCAGTCCCATTATAATTTTTTTTGCCAATCATAGTTCTCCTTTCCCACCAACAGGTAACCACTCTCCTCATTTCTTTCTTTCTTTTTCCTTTCACCACCTGTGTACCTCTAAACGTTACAGTTTGGGCTGATTTTGAACACAGAGTCACAGGCCGTATGTTCTTTTGTATCAGGTCATTATATTTGCAAGATTCATCCGTGTTGTTTTGTGTGGTTGTTCCTTCATTTTTGTAGCTGTATGGTATTCCATTGTATGAATATGCTAGAAGATATTTATCCATTCTACTACTCGGTATGTGGACTGTTCCCAGTGGAGAGCTATTACAAACAGTGCTGGTCTGAAGATTTTTGTGTCTGTTGGGTGCAAATTCGCATGAATTCTGCTGGGTATATATACCTGGGAGTAGAATCGCTAGATCATAGGGAAGAATAATGGTACATTGTATTCCAAAGTGGATGTAACAGTTTACATTCACTCAGCCAGTGTAAGGGAGATCCTGTTGTTCCATATCCTTGGCAACACTTTTATTATCAGACTTCTAAATTTTTAGCCATTCATGGGGTGCCTGGCTGGCTCAGTCGATGGAGTGGGTGGCTCTTCATCTCAGGGTTGTGAGTTTGAGCCCCATCTTGGGTGTAGAGATCACTTAAACTCTTAAAAAATAATAAATAGGGGAGCCTGGGTGGCTCAGTGGGTTAAAGCCCCTGCCTTCAGGTCATGATCCCAGGGTCCTGGGATCGAGCTCCACATGGAGGTCTCTGCTTAGAAGGGAGCCTGCTTCCCTTCCTCTCTCTCTGCCTGCCTCTCTGCCTACTTGTGATCTCTGTCAAATAAATAAATAAAATCTTTTAAAATAATAATAATAAATAAACAAGTAAATTTTTAGCCATTCTGGTATATAATGATATGTCGTTATGATTTTCTTTTGTATTTTTCTTTTTTCTTTTTTTTTTTTTTTTAAGATTTTATTTATTTATTTGACAGACAGAGATCACAGGTAGGCAGAGAGGCAGGCTGGATGGCGGAGGAAGTAGGTTCCCTGCCGAGCAGAAAGCCCAATTTGGGGCTCAATCCAGCACCCTAGGATCATGACCTGAAGGCAGAGGCATTAACCCACTGAGTCACTCAGGCACCCCTCCTTTGTATTTTTCATTATGGTTTTATTTTGTATTTCTCTTACTTCCTAGTGAGGCTAGACACTTTTCATATGTTTTGTTGGCCATTTAGATAATGTAGTGTTTTGTTTTTATTTGTTTGGTGACGTGCCTTATCTAGTCTTCTACCCATTTTCCTGTTGATTTATCTTGGCTTTTTCCTTCTTGTTAGAATTCTTTGTTCTTTCAAATATGAGCTCTTTGTTGGTTTTATATAGCCTGCTTTTTCATTTTCTTGAGGATGTCTTTTGATGAACCAAAATTCTGTATTTTCATGTCAAATTCATCTGTTTTTTTAATAATAGGTGCTTTTTTGTGTGCTGTTTAAGAAATCCTTCCTTTATGTCGTGAAAACATTATCCCATATTATCTTCTAAAAGCTTTATTATTTATTTTTCATGTTGAGTTATAAAGTTGTTCTGGAATTAATTTTTGTGACTGGTAATTCTTAATTAACTTGTTAATGCTCCCGCCTTCAATATACCTTTTATATTTTCTTCAGATTTTCTGGCTATCCTCAGCAGGACCGTTAGTCTGAATTACCTAGTTTGCCATTCCCAGAAGCAGAAATCTTTTAAAGTTTTAGTTTCACTTTGACTTAAAAAGGATCTATTCTGGTCTGTAAGGGGGCCTTAAGAAATATGTTGACTAAAGAAAGTAATAAAAAAGACTAAAAACTATATAGATTCATGGTTGTTTTCATATTTTTTTTGCGAGATCAAAAAGAAGCCTCTCTTTCATCTGTGCTTCTTTCAGCTATAAAGTACTTTTCGAGAACTTAAAGCTTGCTATATAAAGTGAACAATTGTACCTACTGTAGGGTAATTTTAGAACTAATCATAGCAAAATTTTACATTAAAATTAAATATTCTATCAAACATTGACTTTGATGATCAAACAGTTTAACCGTGGTAATGGCCACCCCCCTTTCTCTGTCTGTCCATATATTTAAACCTCTTTTTTGGCCAGAGATGGACTGTATGCAAACCGCATCCAGAATGCTTTTAGTTTATGCCACAAAATATGAAGAAAATGTTTTCAGTTTATGGCAACTAGATCCATGACATATGATGCTCCAGGAACTGTTTTTACAGAGCACAAGATGCACAGGAACAGAATCACAAACTCACATGATTATTGGCAAGGAAAAAACTGGCTACGTGGCTGATGTTAAATTTGCTTTTTA
The DNA here is from genome assembly GCF_002288905.1 of Enhydra lutris kenyoni. NCBI lineage: Eukaryota > Metazoa > Chordata > Mammalia > Carnivora > Mustelidae > Enhydra > Enhydra lutris. The sequence continues at coordinate 8,536,662 of NW_019154139.1, read as the reverse complement.
AGACAAGCCAGATCAAGAAATGTCTGAAAAATATGAGGCTGTAGCAGTGAGATGATTTTGCAGTTAGTAAACACAGCCTCAGGAAGCCATGGCAAGGCAGTTTCTTATGAGCCATTTACAGCTTCTAGGAGGAGAGCACAGTGTGGGCGCTAGAGAGGAAAACCTGACGCGGCCTCCAGGGAATGTTGCTGGGGGAAGTAGAGCCTCTCCCGCATGCACGCGCGTGCGTGTACACACACACACACACACACACACGCAGGATGGTGAGGGAGAAGCTCCTTGTCCCGCTGTCATGCAGAACCCCACCTGGCCCTCCCGATTCTGTTTCTGAGGCTCACAGTGGAGGAGGTGAGCTTGGTTGTAGCCGAGATGTTAAGAGTAAGCATTGCGTATGTGGAAGTTATGGCTCCCGAGCCACACACTTCCTTCCTGCTCATACCCTTGTACCATTTTTTTTTCTTTTAAAATTAGTAGTTACTCCAAGTGTGCTTCAAGGGTCCTCCCCACTCCCCATCCAGACCCTTTCGGGGGCCCATGAGGTTACAACCATTTTAATAATACTGACATGTATGTGCCTTTTAGACTCACTCTCTCACAAGTGTGCTGTGGAGTTTTCCAGAGGCTTCCTGACATACGATACTGCAAGAGACTGAATGCAAAAGCAGATACGAGGATACAGCTGCTGTCTCATAAGCCAGACATTAAAGATATTGGCAAAAATGTAAAACAATGGTACTTTTCTCAAATTTCTTTATCCTCTAAATACTATTTTTAACTTAAAGATGTTACGTGCAATAGTATATTAATATTTTTAAATGGGTATTTATGAATAAATACCTTAAGTTTTTCATAGCTTTAATTTTTAGTATGGGTAAATACTGATATTTTTAACCTACATAAACAGACACTCTTTAGGGTCCTTAATAATTTTTTGGAATTGTAATGAGATCCTGAGACTATAAAACGTTTGAGAATCACTGCTTTAAGTCCTGTCGGTTCTGCTGGACTCCTAGTTTCTCTCTGAAGGTTGTCCTGTTCTGATTGTCTGGCCCACTGTTTTCTCTGAGTTGTCTTAACTTCTGTGCCACGTAGCTTAGTGCTTTTAGTTCTTGTGCAATTGATTGCTGTGCTGATTTTCTTCTCCTTATCAGTAGTGTTAAGACCTCTGAGGACAGGGATCATCTGTTAAATGAGAGTTTTTTGCGGTGTCCATGATGTACATGGCTGAGCACAGCATAAATGGTGGTTATTGGTTAATGGTTATCCATATTTTTATCATCTCCAATATAAATATTAAAATTTCCCTAACTCACTGGTTTTATTGGTGAATGCATTAAAAATTTTGTGAACTTTAATAGAAATAGCTATTTGAGGGGCACCTGGGTGGCTCAGTGGGTTAAAACCTCTGCCTTTGGCTTGGGTCATGATCCCAGGATCCTGGGATGGAGCCCCACATCGGGCTCTCTGCTCGGCGGGGAGCCTGCTTCCTCCCCTCTCTCTGCCTGCTTCTCTGCCTACTTGTGATCTCTGTCTGTCAAATAAATAAATAAATAAATAAAATAAAAAGAAATAGCTATTTGATTAAAAAAAAGCCTACATCAAATTAATATACACTATGGAAAAAGAATAAAGCCTTTTTGATCATGATTCATCTGTAAATTTGTTATAAAAACTGAACATGTTAATCTGTTTAATTCTGATGTGACCAACAATGGCAGTAAAACCTGGCCGTAGCCCCTTGCTCTGAAACTGCGAGCATCGCACTGGTCACTAAGTAAGCATTCAGTAAAGCGGGCCGAGTTGACTCTGCTATTTCAGTAGCCAGCAGTCATTATTCCCTACCATCCCCACCCCCACCTCCAAGTGGTGCATGCTTGGGTTTAGGTTACCTTCTGAAGACCCATCTGTTAACGGATTGACAGGTCGTCCTAGACTAAGCTAGAAGGCATTAGTTGACCACACTGAATACGTAGCTGAAAGTGAGCCCATAGCCTTTTCTTCATCCCTGCTTCAGACTGAGCTTGTTTTTCTTAGGCAGCCATCCTTGACTTACAGAATACATGAATAAATGTAACATCTTTGTGCCGTGGACCTGTCAGTCCCAAAGTTTCCTTCACGGCTTCTCTCTGGAAGTCTAGGGGTCCCGCACAAGTAGCCCTCTGCCCTGAGAGGCCTGTTCTGTGCACTGCCGCTGTTTTAAATGATGATGATACAGTAGTAAAGAAGACTCGCGTGCTGCCTTCAGTAGTCTGTACAACATAAACAAGCCTAGTGGAAATATATACCAGTTGTCGCTAACTCAGAACAAGTTCCCATCCAGACCACCTCTGGCAAGAGTGTGGCATTAAGGGGCGCCTGGGTGACTCAGTTGGTTAAGCAACTGCCTTCGGCTCAGGTCATAATCCCGGAGTCTCAGGATCGAGTCCCGCATCCGGCTCCCAGCTCCGCGGGGTGTCTGCTTCTCCCTCTGACCTGCTCCTCTCTCATGCTTTCTCTCTCTCTTTCCCTCCCTGCCCCCCCACCCCTCGGATAGATAAATAAAATCTTAAAAGAAAAAAAAAGTGCAACATTTAGAAAGCCTTCATAGAAGATGTTTTCCTATACCTGCATCTTGAAGGTGGGGAAGAAATTTGCCTTGTGAGCAGGAGGGCAGTCCAGGTAGAAACAGTATATACAAAGTCACTGGCTTGTGAAGCCTTGTGGTGTTTAAAGAAAACTGAAAGCAGTGTGATTTTGTGAGATGGAGCTGAGAGGTGAACAGGTACTGGGCTTTGTAAACCACGTAGTGAGAATTGGATTTTGTCTTGAAGATGGACGGGAGACATTGCAAAGGCTGGGTGGGATTGCACTTTATAAAGGCAATTCTGATGGCAGTGGGGGTACAGGGGTCTTGAGGGTGTAAAAAAGTGGAATAAATTTAGTGAAAAACTGCCAGAACTAATGCAGTGGTAGTAGGAATAGGGAAGAAAGTACATCCTGAACTATTTGGGGACTAGAACTGACAGAGTTAGGTGAGAAGAAGATACTGATGACTGCGCCAGGTTTTTTTACTTGAGTGGGACGATAGTATTCCCAAGTGAGGCAGAAGGAGAAGAACACAGTTTGAGGGAAGATTATTTAGTTTTAGGTGTGTTGCATTTTAGGGACCCGTGGAGCATGAGGCGCAGAGCATTGACCTTGGCAGTTTATAGAAGGCTTTGAAGATGGTAAGAAAAGTCAGTACTAGAGAGACTGGGAGTTTTCAAGACATAGATAGAGTTGAATCTATGGGGGAAGATAAAGATGTGTGTGTATAATAAAGAGGGAAAGGGAAGGCTGTAACTCCCAAGGAACATACCAGTAATGAAAGGACCAGCAGAGAAAGATTCTCTAGTAAGAGTCTGCAAAGAAATGGTGTAGAGGTGGCACAAGAAATGAATTTGGCTCCTTCTGTGGGGTAAAGGGACATGGGCCATGACAGTTTGGTATCAGAATTGGCCTCAATCCTTGAACTCAGGAGTTGAGTTTGGTTGCCCCATCACAACACGTGTACCCCTGCCCCCATGTGCAGAGGCAGCAGCTCCTCACCCAGCAGCCCTCTGCTCCGTTGTGAATCTGAAAATCAGCAGCGTTGACAAAGGCCTGGGGCAGGCTGCAAGCTCAGGGAGACAGGAGGACCCGGGCACAGCTAAGAGACTAGCAACTAAAACAAGGTACCCCTGGCTCAGTGACTGCATCTGCACTATCTTTTTTTATTTTTTATTTCTTTTTTAACATTTTACTGTTAAGTAATCTCTACAATGTGGGGCTCAAACTCAACCCTGAGATCAGAAGTCTCATGCTTCATTGACTAAGCCAGGCGGGTGCCCCTGGATCTTCAGGATCCTTGATATCAAGATAGGAAAGGGTCACCCAAATGGGGAGACTTTCAGGTCATTCTGATTTTTAAATGTGAAAGAGAGGTTAAAACAAAAACAATTGAATGATAGCCATTGTATTTGATAATGGGATTGATAGGGGCAGATGTCCTATTGCAATGATTAATAAGTGAATGAGAGGTAAGGGAGGGTACAAAAGCTAGAGGAGACTTTAGGATTAAAGAAGATGGTATTCGGAATGTGCAGACTGGAACATTTTACAGAACTTCTAAAGTGTTGAACTTAAGTAGAGGTGACCTGAAACTGCACAGGTAACATTTCCAGATCTTGGAACAATCATAAGGCTTGTGTATTGGCAGGTAAGTAAACCCATCTGCCTGCAGCAGCCCATCTCCACCTGTGCCGCGTGGGCTTTTGATATTATTATTTGTGTTACTTAATTTTTTTTCATGATTTTATTTATTTATTTGACAGAGGGAGAAACAGCGAGAGAGGGAACACAAGCAGGGGGAGTGGGAGAGGGAGAAGCAGGCTTCCCGCTGACCAGGGAGCTCAATGTGGGGCTCGATCCCAGAACCCTGGGATCACAACCTGAGCCAAAGGCAGACTCTTAACAACTGAACCACCCAGGAGCCCCTTTGTGTTACTTAATTAAATCGGTTCCTTCTCGCCCACTTGGGCTGGGTGTCCCGCTTATAGAGCTGGACATGTGGTACCCTCCTATCGGCCCCGATTGTCCTGGCATCTGGGCTTGCCTCCTGGAAAGGCCTTCCCGGCTCCCTTGCTGGTGTTTTGTTCCACGCTCACATCTGCTGCTTCACTTAAGATGCCTCTTCCAGACATCTTGCTTGAAGTCAGGCCGGTTGCCAATGACGTAAGTAGTCAGGGCTTTCAGCGTTACTTGTGACTCAGTTAAAAGTTTATAGTATGCTTGACCCCCTGAGCAGCGCGGGGGCCAGGGATGCCTGACTCCCTGTGCAGCTGAAAAATCTGTGTATAACTTTGGCCTCCCCCAAAACTTAACTAATTGTTGACTGGAAGCCTACCAATAATATAAGCAGTCGATTAACACTTACTTTGTATTTCATATGTATTACATACTGCATTCTTACAATAAAGTAAGCTAGAGGAAAGAAAGTGTTTTGAAGATAATCATAGGGGAAAAAAATGCATTTATAGAACTGTCCTATAAGATATCTACATAGAAATGAGCCCACACTGTTCAAACCCATGTTGTTCAAGGATGAACTGTGTATTCCTTTTTTTTTTTTAATGTTTTATTTATTTGTCAGAGAGAGAGAGAGAGAGAAAGCAAGCACACAAGCAGGGGGAGTGCCAGCAGGCAGGGGGAGAAGCAGGCTCCCTGCTGAGCGAGGAGCTCAGTGCGAGACTCAGATCCCACGACTCTAGGATCATGACCTGAGCCAAAAGCAGATGCTTAACTGACTAAGTCAACCAGGCGTCCCTCTTTTTTTTTGTTTTTTTTTTTTTAAGATTTATTTTATTATTTTAGAGTGTTTGTGAGCAAGGTGAGGAGTGGGGCAGAAGGAGAGGGAGGGGCAGAATCCCAAGCAGATTCCCCACTGAGCATGGAGCCCAACACAGGGCTCAATCCACGATCCCAAGATCATGACCTGAGCTGAAACCAAGAGTCCAACACTCAACCAACTAAGCTACCCAGGCACCCTGAACTGTATATTCTTAATAGTCTAAATCCCAGAATTATGCCTGGAAATTAAACTGATGACAGTGGTGAGTCTGGGTGAGCGTAGGGGGAGGGGACTGTGATCAAGGAAGAGCCTTATCCATAGCACTTGAATTTTTTAAAATGAGAATTAGGCTGAATAATCAAGTTTGAAAATTAAAACTATGCCATCTTAAAGTAGTAAAGTGAATATGATTTATTGGAAATGTCCTTCTTTCCTAGGAAGGATGTAGGCCTGATTGCCTCCCATGAGTTCGATTAGGTACTGGGCTTGGAGGAGCTCTTGAAGTCTACTTGAAGTTTAGCAGGGCCTAGTTGTGATTTAATTCAAGACCCACGAAACCTTCCCAGCTTCATGTGGATCTCAAGGCCAGTCTGGTTACTCTGCAAGAGAGCAGAGCAAACTGGAATGCTTCAGATAGTTCAGTGCTGTGGCTGTATACTATCCGATGGTAGGGTCACAGTGCAGTTCCGAACATTTCAAAATGATGTTTTGAAGGAATTTGCCATTACTCATACCTTAGAAGGAAAACAGTGCTGTAGATAACTTCAAGATAATTCCAAATGTTGATTTTAGAATCAAATGTTATCTTTGTCTTGAGTACAAGTGCATCTGATAAAGGAGGTTCACAGCCCTGCAGAGAAACTAGGGAAACCATTCTGTAAAAACTGGTTTCTAGAGTGCTTGGAAATTGCCCAGTTTCCTTCGCCTGCCTCGCCTCTGCTTCAGCTCCTTTTCCCCTGAACACAGGCAGGCATCTGAGCCCACCAGCCAAGCAGGCAAAGGACTGAGCTAGTGTCCTAAGCTTGTCTGTTAACAAGATATGTGATGGTGGGCTACTTTATGAAGTTGGTACAGAATTTAGACAACTGGTAAGTCTAGAGAAGTCATGGTTAGCCTGGGCAGAAACTAATCAGGATAGAGAACTGAAAATTAGTCAGGGTTGTTCTCTTGACAGTCTGTAGGTGACAAAACATGAAAGAATTGAATCTTTTTCCGAGGTGCTGAGGGTCACGCATAACCACATAGCTCATGTCCTCCATGAGGGCCAGACCCGTCTGGGAGGTTCCAGCCCGCTCCTTCAGCTTTCCCTGGTGCCATTTAACGGGGAGGGCTCCACACTGAAGTGCTGAGTTATCGGGAGCCTGTCGGGATTAAGTTCAGCTTGTTTATCCTGCTGGATACCAAATTCTAAGATGGGTAAGACACAGAGAGCCCTTGTTGTCAAGAAGCCCCCGTTGAGTGTAGAAAGCAGACCCTCAGACACTACCCATATTGTATGGTATATCTCAGAGGAGGGACACTTAGTGTAGCCAGGGATGGTACAGAAAACTTTCAGGAGATAATTCCGGAGGCAGATCTTACAAGAGGAGTAGATGGGAATTAAGCAAAGGGCCCTCAGTGCGTGTATTTTAAGCAAGGAAACCATGCGCAGTCCCTATGAGGAGGATAATAAGTGATGATAGGGCTGGAGAGATCTTGAATTTTACCTTGAAGGTGATGGGAAATTAGTGACTGAATCTCTGCAGCAATTTACTCACAGGTCACATTTGCTTTTTAGAAAGGAAGATGGCTGGGACGGTATGTATCGTCGGAGAGTAGGGATAATGATTAAAATATCACTAATACTCATCATAGTGCAATTCCATCCGAGATTTATTTATTCAAACACTGCTAAAAAAATAAACGAAGAGAGAGGTGCTGATAGATAAGAGGGCAGCAAGATGCTTTCAAGATTCCCTGAAGCACCATCTCAAATACTAAGACGTGATGTGGAGCTAAAGCTGGAACTCATAGTCTGCAGCCGTGGGGACGGAATACGTTTTCTTGGACAGAAACATTTTTTTTTTTTAAGATTTTATTTATTTATTCGACAGAGATCAAAAGTAGGCAGAGAGGCAGGGAGAGGGGGGGGGGGGAAGCAGGCTCCCTGCTGAGCAGAGATCCTGATGTGGGGCTCAATCCCAGGACCCTAAGATCATGACCTGAGCTGAAGGCAGAGGCTTAACCCACTGAGCCACCCAGGCGCCCCTCTTGGACAGAAACATTTAAGCTGATTGTGAAACCAAGGGCCCAGCTTGACAGGCTTTCTGACAGCAGTGTGGACGCTAATCACAGATGAGTTTCCTAGGGCTTGTCCGGCATTCTTTTGACCACTTTTGCACACACACAGAGGTCCAGCCTTGAGCAGATCTCCTTCTGGCATTTGTTTCTGCCATTGCAAAATGAGGGGACTGGCTCGGGACCTCTAACTGTCGAATATGTTGTGGCTTTCATTTCATACATATTTGCACATCTGTGTGTCCAGATGTGTACGGATGTATTTCATACATACAAAGAGACATTCTGTCAGGACATAAATACAGTTTTCACTGCATCCATTAGCAGCTTGCTGTGATCCAGCTTGATTTTGAAGAGGTCATTCCAGCCATTATTTGGGAGCGGACGGGGGAGGAGCAAGAGTAGGGGCAGGAGACTAGCCAAGCGGCCTCCGCTAGCGAGGAATGATAATGGCAGCGGAAGTGGAGAATTCACACACTGTGAATCCGAAATGACAGGATTGCTGATGAGGCTGTGAGGGGCCTGGGATAGGGTGAGAAATCCAGGACGGACCTGAGGTGCTGACCCAAGCACGAGGACAGAGGGTGGTGCCCTTGATAAGACAGTGGGGACCGGAGAATGAGGTTTAGCAGGGAGTGAAGAGGACCGTTTGGGATGCGATGAATCCGAAGTGATTATGAGACATCCTCGCGTCTAATGGAGAAGTTGAAAAGGGAACTTGGCATTTTTCTGGTAGAACATGTAAGGCAAAATCAATAATAAAGGTTTAATACAGGTTTTAGTGTTCCTTCAGATGGTATTTCTGGTTTTTTTTTTTTAGAGATTTTCTTTCTTTCTTCATTCATTCATTCATTCATTCATCTAGAGAGAGCGTGCAAGCGTTGGGAGGGAGAGGGAATCTCAAGCCAGCTCAACACTGATCGTGGAACCTCACAACCCTGAAATCATGAGCTGAGCTGAGCTTAAACCAAGTCAATGTTATACCACCTGAGCCCTCCAGACGCCCCTCCGCTCACATTCTTTATTGAGCATGTGGTGGGTGCCCTGCCCTGTACCGTTTTACACATATTCCATTTAAACTTCCAACGAATGCCGTGAGGAAGGTGCTGTTGCCGTTCTCAGTGTTGAATGAGGAAGCTGAGGCTTGAGAGCTTAGGGCATTGGCCCAGCAGTTGATAGCTGGTGGATGGAAGGGCCCGAATTAGTGCGATTCTGCCCGACTCGGAGCTGAGCCCCGCCGCCCCCCATGGTATCTCTCCGTGAGCGCACAGCTCATTGTGGTTTTTCTCTCTTTTCAGGGTTTGGGTTTTTTGCACTGAATGTAGTCTAGCCTCATCTTCACGGGTTCGTGTTGCCCCAGGATACTGTCAAAGGTAAGTTTTTAAGAAATTTCAATCCACGATGTATTGGCAGTGAAATGGGAGAGTCTTTATCTTAAAAAGAAGGAAAGTACATGTTGACGCTATTGCTCCTTTCCCAAGTCGTTCCATGAGGAAATGGAAAGTGGCCATCACATCGGCTCTCTGCGTTTCTCCTTCAGTAGGTCCCTTTAAAAAGCACATCAATCCAAATGATTGATAGTGACATGTGGTGCCTCATCCTTTTATAAAGCTAGAATTTGTTATTAGGATTTAGCAATTGCACAGTTTTCCGTGAGTGTATTCCTAGCTTCACTGCCTCTAGTCTGTCCTCACTCCAGTCTGTCGTCCACATTACTGCCAGGACCAGCTCTCAGAATGAGGTATTTACTCATGTCACTCCTTTGCTCCAACAGCTCTCGTGGCTTTCAGTTGCTACAGCTGCCATCCTACAAACTGCTTGAGAACCTAATTCCCATCATTGCTTCTGGCTGCTTTTCTAGTGCCCCCTATCTGCTGTAAGCCCTACTGGGCCATTTTCTATTTCCCAAATACATAGTTCTTTTTCTCGGCTTTGTGCCTTGGTGGACGCTTTTCTCTTTGCTTGGAGTTTGGAAGAGGGGAGAAGAATGCAGCTATCCACTGCTCTTTCTCATATCTTTTCTGTTGTCCCCTCTTCTAGGCCACCTTGGCAGAATTTCTTTCTCATCTGTATTCTAGGTACACCCATTACTGTGACCATGATACAGTATTCAGTATTTTATATTAGATATTTATTTGTCTCTGTCTCCTTTGCTAGTCTGTAAACCCTTTGAGACTTCTTGGAAAGGAACTAACTGTTTCTTTAGTGCCTGTTGGCTGCTCCCAGACACCTTGCCGAGCGCTGTGCATAGGTTACTTCATTTAATCCTTGTAACACCTCCTCCTGACCAGTTTTATGGATGAAAATAATGAAGATTAGAGCAGTAAGTGCCCAGGATTACACAGCTAATAACTGACAAAGAATTATGAATGACTCTGCTCCTTCAAAGCCAAAGCTCGTTCTCCTGGAGCTCTCTGGCTGAGCACCATTGGGTGTGTGGTAGGGACCCAGGAAATAGCTATTGAACTGATACAATTTCAAATTGCAGTTTAAATAAAAAGGACTTTAGTTGATTAACTCCTATATAGAAATTTATTGACTATTACATTCTAGGAATACAGTTTTAAGTAAACTATGAATACAGACATTAACGAGATCTAGTGTCCGGTGGCAAAGAGTTAACGGTGTCATAAGGGAGGCATCTGTGTAAGCAAGTGAAGTCAGTAGAGCGTTACAGGTCATATAATAGAATTCCAGTAAGATCCTCGGGGGACACAGAGGAAGGACTCGCCAGTTTTGCGCAGAGATGGATCAGGAAATACTTTCGAAAAGTTGAGTCTTGAATGATGAGAGGAGGGTGTTCTCCGGCGGTACCAGGGGAGGGAAAGGCAGAAGGAGTAGTAGGAACAAAAACAGAATCCGGAAATAATCTGGCATATTTGTGAAACTTGTAAGCGGTTCATTATGACTGGAGCAAAGGGAAAAAGAGGTCTGGCCGATGACACGGAAGAGACAAGTGAGGGCTAGATCCTGGAGAACTTGCAAGATGGGAATACATTTGCCACCTTGGAGAGGAGACCTAGCCTGGATGCGGTGTGATGTACGATTTTACTCATGTTTGTCGTTAACATTTGTTAAGTCCCATTCCGTGTGTGCTAAAGCACTGCCAGGTCAAGACTGCTAGTCCCTTACCACATATGGCAAGCTGGTGACAGCTCTGAGATGACATCATGTGCCAGAGCAGAAATGAGATGCTCGTGTTGTCACGTCATCTTTGACAGCTTCACTGCCACTTACTCGGCCCTCCAGTGAATGTTCACAGAAGTGGGCTTTGCCTTGACTTTTTCATCACTCTCTTAGCACCAGTACACTGGTCCCTTTGTCACTTCCCAGGTGGAACCCCGAGCTCAACCTCATACTTTTGCATGGCCTACTTCATTCTCCTTCCATTTTGTCAGAAGGGCAGTAAAATTCACAATGTAGACAAAACTATAAGCTGTGGTTTCACAGGAATGTCATCAAGCTTTTTTCAAGAAACTCCTTTAGAAAAAGTAAGGATAGGGGCGCCTGGGTGGTTCAGTGGGTTAAAGCCTCTGCCTTCATCTCGGGTCATAATCCTGGGATCGAGCCCCGCAGTGGGTTCTCTGCTCAGCAGGGAGCCTGCTTCCCCCCACCCTCACCTCTCAGCCTACTTGTGATCTCTGTCTGTCAAATAAATAAATAAAATCTTAAAAAAAAAAAGTAAGATTAGCTCCAAAACCACACACAAGAAAAATGAGGGCAAATTATAAAGAAAGGACAAATCGGAAAATAGGTATGATATGATGTATAGTAAGTAGGTAGACTATATGGTATTAATCAGGAAAGATTTTTAGAAATAAAGATTTACTGGATATTGGAAGGAGAGAGATGTGGATTGGTGGTGAGGGGAAGGGCTTTCAAATGGGGCATGGACTGCATAGATAGAAATTAAATATGAAACTAATAATACAATATATGTGAATTAAATTGAATTTAAATTAAAAAAATTTTTTAAAGATTTTATTTATTTATTTGACAGACAGAGATCACAACTAGGCAAAGAGGCAGGTGGGGAGGGGGAAGCAGGCTCCCTGCTGAGCAGAGAGCCCATGCGGGGCTCGATCCCAGAACCCTGAGATCATGACCAGAGCCAAAGGCAGAGAGGCTTAACCCACTGAGCTACCCAGGCGCCCCTAAATTAAAATTTTTTTTAAAAAGAAATTAAATTAGTAAGTTGTGTCGAGAGATTGGAGAGAAGGTTTGCCTGAGTGAAGTGGGAGATAGTGTGTGTTTGGGGAGTAGCTAAAAACAGTTGAAAAGTTTATAAAGTAAAAGTCTGCTACTTGTATCCAATGGTAATGGGATAATTGGGAAGATAAGACGGATACAGAAAACTTAATTCTGAAGAGAAGACATTCCATATATAACCTGGAATTGAAGAGGACCTGATAAAAAACGTTCTCTCCCCTGAGCGAGTTCTGAACCACAGACATAAGATAAAGGAGTAAGGCAGGTGGAGAACAGATTTTCACTTTTATTACTATTCAAGTTGACGTAGAATCAGCTTGTGTCTAACAGCAAGTCAGCTTTCTGATACTCAGCTCTGAAACTCAACAGGCTTCCTCACCCAGCAGGACTAGTCATGGACAGACCTCTGCCTCCTAGGAAAAGGAAGGAGCAGAGCAGAATAGGTGCTGCCACAGGAAGGGCCTGGGGGGGTGCTGGACTATGCAGGCCCAGTTTCTCCTTCCAGACTCACTGACCAAACAAGGCACTTCACCCTGACAGTATGTGTCAGGAGTATAAGGCCAATAGTAGTAAAGAGATGTGGCCTCACGTGGAAGGAAATGTCAAGAGTGGGCAAGTTTTCCTCCCCTAACACACAATGGCTCTTATCTCCTAGCACATGGGTCTTAAGTAGTAATCCAGGTCACGTCGGCTGTGTCCCTCCCCTCTGGGAGGCGGGGGGACATCTCAGGACAGTCCTGCTCCCACTTTCAAGAGGACAGACCCCCACTACCACTCTTCTCTTGGGTATTTTCTTGGGCAAAATTGATAGACAAAATAGATTTTGCCCCCCAGGAGATCCTAAAATGGATCAGCACAGCATATAAATTATACAAACTCCAAGACTAAACAAAATTGTTTGAGCGCTCTCCCCGTAGCCGCCAGATTCAGAAAGTAAGCCTGCCTCCTGCCCATGAGCAGTAATTCCTGATAAAAGTATGTTCTCAGAACGCTGTACTCAGTCTTGCCACCTTGGTGTCTGAGGGAGGGAGGATGGGTGAGGTCCTCTTGGTTTGGGGGCTCTCCAGGGTATCCAGTTACCCCATGCCAGTGTGCAGAATCCACAACTTGGACACTTCCACCCAATTTGGAAAAATCTTCCAGCAGGAGGTTAAATTTGGAACTGGACCTTTACCATATCTCAAAAAAACAGCCAGTGTACAGTCTTCTGCTTTAAAAATTAATCCTTGGGGCACCTGGGTGGCTCAGTGGGTTAAGCCTCTGCCTTCAGCTCAGGTCATGATCTCAGGGTCCTGGGATCGAGCCCCACATCAGGCTCTCTGCTCAGAAGGGAGCCTGCTTCCCTCTCTCTCTCTCCCCACCTGCCTCTCTGCCTACTTGTGTTCTCTCTCTCTCTGTAAAAAAAAAAAAAAAAAAAAAAAAAAATTCTTGAAGTATCACCTTCTTTTTTGCAATATTTAGGGATTTATAGTAGTGGTGGCCCCAGTTACCAAGTTCCTTCCCTTCCTCCGTAAGTTCCCTGGCTCCCTGCCTTCTATGAGTATAGTGAGACAACTCTTCAATTTCCGTTTCGCCTTCGGACTGCCTGTGTAAGCCGAGCACGAACAATTTAAACGTAGAACTTCACCGGTTTTGTAGCACATGTGCCGTTTGACGTTCAACTGCCTTGCAGCTTATGTGCAGCAAATAATTGTTCCACTCATTAATATCTAAAGAGCCTTGGGATGCCTGGGTGGCTCAGTTGGTTAAGCAGCTGCCTTCGGCTCAGGTCATGATCCCAGCGTCCTGGGATCGAGTCCCACATCGGGCTCCTTGCTCATCAGGGAGCCTGCTTCTCCCTCTGCCTCTGCCTTCCATTCTGTCTGCCTGTGCTTGCTCTCTCTCCCTCTCTCTCTCTGACAAATAAATTAATAAAATCTTTAAAAATAAATAAATAAAAAATAAAGAGCCTGTATGAAAAAAGTCTCTTTTCCCTACAGTCTAATCTTTGCCTCAGCCATGCCTGCTTAGGAAAAGCTGTGCCTGCGTAATTCAAGGTCAGGCAGCAGCCTTCTGTACTTTGAAGCCAACCAAGCCTGCTAATGCCCTGTTCCCTTTGCTGAGGCCAGCACGGCTGGCATTTGCTAGCTGGGCCAGAGTGGCCGATGTATGCTGAGGCCACTTGCACAGCTGACATGTTGATGAGCCTCAGTACTGCCACCACCAGACTGTGGCTTCTTTCCTTGCTGTGGCCAGCAAAGCCCCCAAGCCTTTGCCAAGGCTTGTGGGCCTGGCATATTCAGTCTTGTCTCTATAGAAATAGCTACTTACCTGAAGACAGAGTTACCATAACTACAGTCATCACTAATGTCAAAATACAATGTGGTCTGTGGTTTATAAACTTCTAATTCGGCCTCAATAGTGTAAAACTGGTGTATGACAGCAAAAACTCCAGTGGCTCTCCTTGTGCTATCTGTCAAATAAGTAAGTAAAAAATCTTAAAAAAAAAAAAAAGAAAGAAATTCCACATGCATTCACTCCCCAAATTTCCCTTCATGTGTATTTATCAAAACTTCGGTCTCATGTACCAGATATTAGGATCTTTGAGAGACCCAGTAAATAGCAGTCCTTTTCCCTTGGCTGAGTTCTATACCAAGTGAGAAATAAGATAAAAGAGGAGGGCATTTGAAAGACCAAAATATCATCTCTGTTACTAATAAAGCTATATTGGAGAATGTGGCTTACATCTGTAGGCAAGTGAACTTCCTAGCACTGAACTCAATATTCAACAGGCTTACCTCGTCCCAGATAATTGTGAGGGGCCTGCATTTCGAGCAGAGGAAAGTGCGTGCTCCCTGGGGACAGCTGGATTCCAAAAGGAAGAGACAAGGGCTGAGCTCTCGTGCCCTGTTTCTCCTTCTGATCTCACCATTCAGAAAGGATCCTCCGCGGTGGAACTTGTGCGCGTGGACAGGAGCCAGGAGGGAAGCCTCGGGAGGGGGGAAGGAGGGTTCTTTCCCAGCACATTCAAATGGAACGGGCACAGAAATCATTGGGGGATCTTTCTTTGTCCACTGTCCATATAATTCATCATTTAAGAAATATGGTCTCTACATCTGTAAAGCGGAATGAAACTTAAGGACGTCAGTGAAGCAGTTTGCATGTAACATCCTTCTAGGTAACTTACAGACTTTTTCCGGTGCTGTCAATTTAATGTTCATAGAAAGAGCAAGTTTATTTTTGCACAACTCTCATAAACAGATGAGGGGCAAAACCAGCAAGAGAAAGCCTGTTTCCCTTGCTGTGAGCATCTGTTTCACACAGGGAACGGGCAGTGTTAATTCATCTGGAGCGAGTGTACGATTAACAGAGCTCCCACTGTACCAGTTTGACATTTCATGGCACATAAATACGCACTGGTTCCCAAGAAGCCTCGTTAGGTGAGCACGGTAGATACTCGGTTCTCCTTTCCCGCCCAACAGATGAGGAGACATTCACACACTAGACCTCTAGGCTGCTGCATTTATAAAGAAATTCTCTGCACACGCACATCCTATCTTTTATATTTTGTAGGTATGAACCTTTTAAGTATTAGAAGGGTTTTTAAACATTGGTTACCTGTAATGTAATGGAGATTTGTTTTGTGTCAGTTTGAGTAATTATTCCTCTGGAATTCCATATTGAATGAAATTTTGAATGTTACATACACTTTTCTTAGTTTCCTTTTGGTACATTTTAATTCATAAAATTTTAACTAACTTGACTCATTTTGTTCTTAGAGGAAACATTACTACTTTTTATTGTTTTGCCCTAGGACAGCCTGTTCTCATGTAAAAATAAATTAACTGATATTTAGCTTATTAAGCAAATCCTCTTTAAAAAGTAGAATCTACCAGGGGCGCCTGGGTGGCTCAGTGGGTTAAGCCTCTGCCTTCGGCTCGGGTCATGGTCTTGGGGTCCTGGGATCGAGCCCCACATCGGGCTCTCTGCTCAGCAGGGAGCCTGCTTCCTCCTCTCTCTCTGCCTGCCTCTCTGCCTACTTGTGATTTCTGTCTGTCAGATAAATAAAATCTTTAAAAAAAAAAAAAAGTAGAATCTACCATTAGCATGTACTGTAATTTCAGTTATAAAATATCCCACAAATATTGAACATAAATTATAAACCCAGGAAACCCAGCCAGTTCCAGTAGCTTATTGTAATATACAGGCAGTATGACTGGCTACAGCCTAACAACTGGCCCACTGCTTTACAGAGGTGGGCATCCTTTCAGGTCACCGATTGTACTGCAGGAATTACTTAAGATTTTCACTGCACCTCTGCCAAAAATCAAGAAAAAAGAAGAAAGAAATCTAGAACTCTTTAATATCCCAATGTCGTCAACCTTTCCTAACTATCCTCCCCTAAGGTGGGGGGAAATTGCCTTACCTCTCTCCTTCCCTTCTTACCAAAGATGTGTGTACTAAATTCCTTTTTTTCTCTCTTTTCCCCTCTTTTAGGCAGTATTTGTGTGTTTCTGCAGAGTTTTGCACAGAGTCTGTTCCCATGCAAACCAATGAGGGAGAAGTGTCGGAAGAAAGCAGTTCCAAGGTCAGTGAACTACTAAAGATGCAGACACTTTGGGTAGAAATTACAAACAGGCAGTGGATGAGTAGAGTGGGTGTTTTGTTTTAGGTGAATTTAGAAACTAGCTTGATTTAAATTAAAACCTAACCTAAGGTTGAGAAGATTTTTTTTTTCTTTTTGATAGCCATTTTTGTTATGTTCCATGACCAATTTAAAACAAATTTTACTGAACTCCTAGAGAACTGTATGCTTCATTTGTGCAATGGTAGCCCTTTATCTTTTAATATTTTATTGTGCAAGGTCTATATTCTTATTTTAAGAAATTAAAATGAGTCAGAAGTGTGTAAGGTAAATAGTAAAAAGCCTGTTGCTTATTCCTGCTGCACAGAGACATTATAATAATTTTCAGACATTTTTTATTATAAACTTTTAAATGGTAATTTGTTAGGTTTGGGTTTTCAGGCTCAGGCGTGAATGAATGTTAACCATTGTCAAACCCGGTATGTAAATTGTTATCTGTGTGCTTATGTGTAATCTCTATATCTGGCTCCATGTCCTGACTCTCCCTGGGATCTTTCTCTGCCTGGTCAGATGGGACCCTCAGTGTCACCTCGATGTCTCCTTTCAAAGTTGTCCCTCGTCCTTACTGGGCACTCCAAGGATATCTCACAGTGTGTCCTGCACAGTGCCCAGGCTGCTGCCCTAGACCTTCCTGAGGGGCGTCTTTTTGCTGCTGCCAGTGCTCCTGGTCCTCCCTGTGGGAGGGTTTTCCCCCCTGGTCACTAGAATGCAGTTTTGTATGACCTAATCACTTTCTTGCAGAGCATTCTGCTGTTTTAGTGAAAGCCGCGATTGTAAATACTGAAGGAAGACAAGTTGACAGAATTAGCATTAATGTAAAACTTCAGAAGACCTTGAATCTTTTGGAGACACAGTGACTGTTCCTTACGTTTTTCCCAAGGACCACTTCAGGGCTTATTTAATTTCCCTGCTGTGGACATAAAAGAGAAAATTGAATAGAACTAACAGAGTTACCCATGAATCTGTCTCATTGTTCCACACTTTAGAAGTTAAATATGAAAATTATGTTCTGTAAAAAGTTTCTGATGACATAGCAGGAAATCCAAAGGCGAGAATATGGACTTCATTGGCCTTCATTTCCCTTAGAAAGAGACTCGTGTGATCTAATTTATTTAGTATTTATGTGCTTGTGTCGTCACACTGATCTGAAAACAGATACTGTTTTGTCTGTTATATGTGGCTTTGACTCCCTGAATGCAGCGATCCATTTTCTTAGCGCCTGGTCTAGCTGTTGCACATGGAACTGTGGGACTTACTGACACATCCCGGACTATAGCTGTTTATTTATGCTGTCTTTTTTATTCTTTTAAATTGTGGTATTATAAAAAAAATACACCTTCATAGTCAGTCAGTTACTTAATTCACGAACACTTATGGGGCACCTAGTATATGCTGATGGTCCCAAGTATGGCGTGCAAAGTTACATAAGGCGGGGTCTCTGCATGGTGGGAACTTGTAGTCTAGTCGAGGGAGGTAACCAAACCATAAGGGCAATGATAGTGGTATTAACTGTTTGGTATTAGGAGCTAGGTCAAAGCAAAGAGTTCCTTCTCATTGGAAGCTTCATGACAGAGGAGGTAACACTAAAGTTTTGTTGGAAAGATAAGGAGTTTTTGTTCATTTTTATTGGTTGGTTGGTTGGTGAGTGGGTGAGTGGAGGTGGGAAGGGCATTGTAAGCAGAATGAAGCAAGTGTCGCATATGTAAATGGTCAAGTCTAACAGGAGATGGATTTGAGTGGATTTCAGATATCTTGCTACGTATTAAAGCACACCACAAATTAGTGGTTTAAAACTACTGTCACAATCTCTTGGCCAGAAGAATTCCAAATAATTTATGTAGATACTTCACCCTCAAGAATGGGAACCTAACTCCCCCTTCCTTAAATGTGGCTTCACATAGTGGGGAAACCTGACAGACAGCCTCTCAACCAGATGATCAAGGTCTACATCAATGGGATGAGTCATGTTTACAGTATGTACCCTTGATGTGATGGACTGAAGTGGCACCTTACTTTGGTGGTCTTCTTTCCCAAAGCCCATTTTCCCCCTGTGATCATGAGAAAAACATCAGACAGATCCTGATAGAGGGATGTCCTGCAAAATATCCGACCAAGACTACCCTCAAAACTGTCAAGGGAAAACAAGATATGTTGAGAAACTGTCACAGCCAAAAGGAGCCTGAGGTGACATCATGACTAAATGTAATACAATGTCCTAGATGAGATCCTGGAATAGAATAGGAATGTTAGGTAAGAACTAAGAAAATCTGAGTAAAGTATGGATTTTAGGTAATAATAATGCATCAGTATTGGTTCATTAATTGTGACAAAGGTACTGAGATAAGATATTAATAATAGAGGAATATATATATATATGTATATATAATCACGACCACAGCTTTTGATTATCTCTCATGATCTGTGATTCCCTGAGATCTATAGGGCAGTTCTGCTCCAAAGTGGTATTGGCAGGGGCTGCAGTCATCTGGAGCCCCAACTGGCCAGAAACATACAAAATGGCTCCTTCACGGGCTGGCAGCTGGCAGTTCAGCTTGAGGCTGTCGACCCGAGCCTCAAGGATCTCCTCCATGTGACCTCTGTACATGGCTTGGGTTTCTCACAGCATGGCGACAGGGATCCAAGAAGGAGTACTGCAAGCATGCAGAAGCTGCAGCCTTAGAAGTCAAACTGCTTTCCTTTCCCCACCTTCTGGTGAATTAAAGCCAGTCCCAGGGCTACCCCAGATTCAAGAGGAGGAGAAACAGATTCCACCTCTCAGCAGGAAGACAAGGAGAAAATTTGAGGTCATCTTTAATAGTGATTAGAGTGTTGGTGCTAGCTGAAGAGGAGGGAATGATGGAGACCATTATCTAAGATTATCTTGGGCTAAGGAGCGTTAAGAACAGGCAAGAGAGGTGCTTGGGTGGCTCAGTGGGTTAAAGCCTCCGCCTTCTGCTCAGGTCATGATCCCAGGGTCCTGGGATCCAACCCCGCATTGGGCTCTCTGCTCAATGGGGAGTCTGCTTCCCTTTCTCTCTGCCCGCCTCTCTACCTACTTGTGATCTCTGTCTGTCAAATAAATAAATAAAATCTTTAAAAAAAAAAAAAAAGGCAAGAGATTTCTAAAGCATGGAGGTGAGATGTGCTAAATTTTATTTTATGATTTGTTCTCCAAACAACCAGTGTTAATGTAGAGGATACACTAGCATATCTGCATCTTGACGCTCATTCTCTAAAGCAAGAGAATCTAATTGGCCCAGCCTAGTCTGTGGCCTGATTTCTGTTAGTTCTTGAGTTCTCGGAGTCAGGTGGCAGGGACCACAGACAGGGAAGTAGATCTCATGAAAGCAGGAGGCAACAGCCAGCCCTCCTGGGACAGTCTCCAGTCAATGCTGATAGAATCTTCCACTTTATTTCTTACCAAGGATGGATCAGAATTTTAAATTTCAACTCCACAGCTGTTTCTCACTTTACATTGAGTATAATTTAGGTTGATATTCTAAACGAGTTGGTGTTAGCTTACTAGTTGTAGGGATTATGCAGCTATAGGCTTGGAATGTTTATTTTTTAAGTGAAATCTGGCAAGCATAGTAAAAATTATCATAAAACTGAGCAGTTGAGTGTTTGTTATCTCATTCTCTGTACTTCTTTGTATAGTTGACCATTTTATAGTAAGACAATAAAAAGAAATAAGCTCTAGAGTTTAAGAATTATAGCTATGAAGTTAAGTGCCCATGTGTCTTTATTAATTACCATAAATGAAAAACACTTAATCAGGAGGCAAACATTTTAGCTATAGTGTTCTTTTAATTGTTATCAGAGGTAATAAGTGAATAAACGTAGTCTTTGTCTACAAAAAATAAAGTGATCTGTTGATTGGCTTTACATCAGAGAGTTAAATGAAATTATTTAGACTAAGTCTTTTGCTTTCTTTTTTTTTTCCTTTAGGAAGAAAGAGAGTGAGTGTGGTGGGGCAGTGAAGGGGAGGGAAAAAGGGGGAGAGAGAGAGAAAGAATCTTAAGTAGGCTCCAAACTCATCGTGGAGCCTGATGTGGGGCTCGATCTCACCACCCTGAGATCATGACCTGAGCTGAAATCAAGAGTCAGATGATTAACCGACTGAGCTACCCAGGCATCCCAAGTCTTTTGCTTGTTTAAGTTTAGGATATCTCTATATGAGACTGAATCTGATTTAGCAAATTATAACAAGATTTTATGGCTTTTGGTATTTTAAGAGCTGACTGGGAAAGAAACTATGCAGGATAGGTATTTTTCTGATTTGTTTCCATAGCTGGCAAACAAATTGGATTGGATTCCAGGTCTGACTCCAAAGTCCATGCTAAGTTCAGTCCTCCATCCCAAAGAAGTTCTCTGCAGAGTAATCAATTCTGTTTACTTATGTCAGAGAAACTTCTTAGAAAGGTGTAGGAGAATGCATACAAGGAGAGTGGGTGCTTTGTGCATATAAATAATGCTTCTGCGAACATTCCTTACATGGTTCTGTGCAGACACATGCCTTCATTTCTCTTGGGTGAATAACCGGGTGAATAACCGGGAGTGGAAATGCCAGGTCATATGGTAACTTTGTGTTTTAGTTTTTGAAGAACTGCCAGACTGTTTTCCAAATGGCTGTACCATTTTATATTCCCACTAGAAGTATATGAGGGTTCTAATTTGTCCATATCCACACCAATTTGTAATTTTATTTATTTTTTTAATTCTAGTGGATATGAAATGCTATCTCATTGTGGCTTTGATTTGTGCCTAGCATGTTTTTTTATTTTTTTATTTTTTATTTATTTATTTATTATTATTTTTTTTATTTATTTGTTAGAGAGAGAGAGAGAGCATGAGCACAGGCAGACAGAGTGGTAGGCAGAGGCAGAGGGAGAAGCAGGCTCCCCGCTGAGCAAGGAGCCCGATGTGGGACTCGATCCCAGGACGCTGGGATGGTGACCTGAGCCGAAGGCAGCCGCTTAACCAACTGAGCCACCCAGGTGTCCCTAGCATGTTTTTTTAAATGTAAGTGAAAAAAAGTATAATAAAGTAATACTAAGATGGAGGTGACCAGGCCCACCCTGGACTTACTGAAACAGACCCTCAGGGGTTGGGAACCTGGGATCTCTGTATTTTCCAAGTGCCCCAGGTGACCCCTAAGCCAATAGTGCACAGATCACAGCTAAACGAGGGAGCACTCAGAGATGGCAGAACCAGTAAATTCTTTAAAGTTGTCTCTGAAAGGTAAGACATACACAAACTTCAGAGTAGGGTTGCATCTGGGGAGGGAGGAAAAAGATTGAGTTTGAAAAGGGCTGGCTACACAGAGGGCCTCAACTGTTCACTGCATCTGTATTTTTATTTCTTTAAAAAAGAGGGAGAAATCTGAAGCAAATATGATAAAGCAAGTATGTTAAATCTGAGTGGTGGTTACATGGGTGTGTTTGCTATTTTATTCTATTTTTTTCCACATCTTAAAATTTTCCCTAATTTATAAAAAGAGAAAATTCTGTTTTCTCTCTGGCCCCAACCTTCACATTTGTATACCATCTAGCAAAAAAGAGAGAACTTGTCACTTACCTTGAAAGGCTTTATGAAGGTTGCACATTCAACTGTGCTTTTATATTTCTTTGACCAGAATTTAATGATATGACCACAATAAACTTCAAATGATGTTGGAATATGCGTTAGCTAAAATTGATAGGTTCTGTTGCTAAGGGGGAAGTGCTTCTATGTCAGAAAAGTCAGCCACATTATCCAGTATGCTGCTGTTATACTGGTCTTGCCCATCCTGTAGTTGTACAATTTTTCTTTTAAACCTAGAATTTTAAAAAGGGTTTTTCAAAAGACTAATGTAATTCAATGAGGGAAAGGAAGATCTTTCAGTAAACGGTACCTGAGCAACCAGATAACCATATGGAAATACTTGAGCCATGATTGTTATGTCACACACCATACAGAAAATCTAATTTGAGATGGATCAAGAACCTAAATGTGAGGGCTAAAACTGTAAAGCTTTTGGAAAACAATGTAAGATATGTCTCAGTGGGGGTGGGGGGCCAGGAAAAAAAGAGAGCTGTCTCTGTGACCTTAGGTAGATTGCAAAAACCACGATCCATAAAAAAGAACAGTTCAGTTGAATTTCATTTAAAAAATTTAAACATCTGCTAATATGCTGACAGCATTAAGAATGTGGAAAAGCTACTTGCAATACATTTATCTAATAAAGGTCTTATATCTAGAATATATATATAGAATTCCTAAAAATCAGTAAGAATGATCAAACAACTGAAAAATATATATAAAAGACATAGTTATTTCACAAAATAAGGTACACAAATGGCTGCAAAATAGGTTTTCAACATTATTTATGAGGGAAATGCAAATTAAAACTAACGTGATAGGGGCGCTTGGGTGGCTCAGTGGGTTAAAGCCTCTGCCTTCAGCTCAGGTCATGATCCCAGGGTCGTGGGATCGAGCCCCACATCAGGCTCTCCGCTCGGCAGGAAGCCTGCTTCCTCCTCTCTCTCTGCCTGCCTCTCTGCCTACTTGTGATCTCTGTCTGTCAAATAAATAAATAAAATATTTAAAAAAACAAAAAACTAACGTGATATTGGGGTGGCGCCATTGGTTTAAGCATCCAGCTCTTGGTTTTGTCTCAAGTCATGATCTCAAGGTCATGAGATAATCCCAACATTGGGCTCTGCCCTCAGCTTGGAGTCTTCTTGGGACTCACTATTCCTCTCCCTCTGCTCCTCCCCCACCTGAAATAAATAAATCTTAACCAAAAAAAAACAACAAAAAAACCCAAAACTAATGTGCTATTATTACATACTCACCAAAGTTTGAAAGACTGAACATACCATGTATGGCAAGAACGTGCAGCAACTGGAGCTCTCACACATTGTTAGAGAGAGTATAAAATGATACAACTACTTTAGAAACTGTTTCTCAGGTCTCTAATAAATTTAAACAGGAGCCCTGGGTGGCTTAGTTGGTTGAGTGTCCAACTCTTGATTTTGGCTCAGGTCATGATCTTGGGGTCCTGGGATTGAGCCCCACATTGGGCTCCATGCTCAGTGGGGAGTCTGCTTGAAGATTCTCTCTCTCTACACCCCGCTCCTCCTCCTGCTTGCGCACTTCCTCTCTCTCTCAAATTTAAATAAATAAATGAACCTTTAAAGTTGAATATATGGGGTGCTCGGGTGTCTCAGTCAGTTGAGCATTGGACTCTTGGTTTTGGCTCAGGTCATGATCTCAGGTCATGGAAGGGAGCCCTGCCTCAGGCTCTGTGCTCAGCATGGAGTCTACTTGTCCCTCTTCCCCCATGCTCTCTCTCTCTCTCTCTCAAATAAATGAATAAATAAAATCTTTTAAAAAACAGCTAAACATAGGCCTAACTTATAACCCAGACATTCCACTTCTTCTTTTTTTTTTTTTTTTAATTTATTTGACAGAGAGACGCCACAAGTAGGCAGAGAGGCAGGCAGAGAGAGAGGGGGAAGCAGGCTCCCAACTGAGCAGAGAGCCTGATGCGGGGCTTGATCCCAGGACCCTGAGATCTTGACCTGAGCTGAAGGCAGTGGCTTAACCCACTGAGCCACCCAGGTGCCCCCCAGACATTCCACTTCTTGGTGTATACCCAGTGTACACAACTGTATATGTTCACAAAAATAAATGAGAACATTCATGGTAGCTTTATTTGTAATAGCCCCAAACCAGGTATAACTTAATTGTCCATCAACAGGTGAATGAGTAAGCAAATTATGTTTGTTCAATGAAGTAGTAGTAAGTTTAAAAATTAGACTCTTTTTTTTTTTTTAGGTAGGCTCCATGCACAGTGTGGAGCCCTTTCTGGGGCTTGAACTGACAACCCTGACATGCAGCTCTTTTAGCTGCGTTCTGTTTAAGGAGATGCACTTCAGCTAGCCTAAATGATGTAAAGGAAGCTTTCATGTAATGATATGAGAGAAAAGCTTTCTAAGTCAAAGATGTAATTCAAAGGCTCTAAGATTAGATGAGAGAGAAGAAAAGAAATGGAGAATGTAGTCCAGCATAAGGCAGAGGAGATTTTTCAAAAGGGTGGTTTTTTGGAAGATGGCTACTGTGAGAACTGTTACTTAGAGGACAAAGAGAAATAGGAACAGTAAGTGGAAAGGATATTCCACTTAGTAATAAAAAAATCATTAAGAATTGAAAGCAGGGAAATACCTGGGTAGCTTAGTTGGTTAAACTTCTGTCTTCAGTCAGGTCATGACCCCAGGGCTCTGGGATTGAGTCCCATAGCAGGCTTCTTGCTCAGTGGGGAGCCTCCTTCTCCCTCTGCCTGCCACTTCCCCTGCTTGTGCGTGCTTGCTCTCTCTCTCTCTTTCTCTGACAAATAAATAAAATCTTTAAAAAAAGCAGGATGGGGCGCCTGGGTGGCTCAGTGGGTTAAGCCGCTGCCTTCGGCTCGGGTCATGGTCTCGAGGTCCTGGGATCGAGTCCCGCGTTGGGCTCTCTGCTCGGCGGGGAGCCTGCTTCCCTTCCTCTCTCTCTGCCTGCCTCTCTACCTACTTGTGATCTCTGTCTGTCAAAAAAAAAAATAAAAACTTTAAAAAAAAAAAAAAAAGGATGAACACTGATAATGTATAGAATTGTTAAATCACTATACCGTACACCTAAAACTAATATAACACTGTATGTTAACTATATTGCAATTAAAATTAAAAATTTACTTAAAAAAGAAGAAGATATAATTGAAAACAGGGACTCTATCAGATATTTGCATACCTATGTTCATAGCTACCTTATTCACAGTGGCCAAGAAAAAGAACCAACCCAGTGTCCACTGACAGATTAATGATAAACAAGAAGTGGTATATCAACATGCATGAACTTTGAAGACAGTAATGCTTAGTGAAATAAGTCACTCGTAAAAATTTGACCGGGAGTGGTCAAATTCATAGAAACAGAGAGTACTGGGGTGGTTGCCAGGGGCTGAAGGGAGAGGGGAATGGAAAGTATAGTTCGGGAAGATGGAAACCATTCTGGAGATGTGTGGTAGTGATGGTTGCACGCCAGTGTGAACATACTTAATACCCCCAAACTGTATACTTAAAAATGGTTAAAATACCACAATTTTGTATGAGATTTTATTTTTAAATAATCTCTACACCCACCGTGGGGCTTGAACTTAAAACCCCAAGATCAAGAATCATGTGCTCTACCAACTGAGCCAGTCAGGTGCTCCTAAAATAATTTTTTTGATTTTAATAAATAATAGATAATAAATTTATTTAATAAAACAATTTTTTAAAGCTATTGAGACTTCTGCTACTGGACAAGATGGAGTGTCAGGGACAGAATTCAACTTCCTACTGGAAATAGCCACTTAAAAATAGACAAAAAATAATCTATATATCTGAAATGACAGTTTAAAAAACATTGGACTTTAGGTAATGAAGAGCAGTGATCACTGAGAAATGGAAAACAAATAAGGTGAGTCCTCTGACCACCCCAGCATACTGGCTTGAGAGAGCTTCCAGGCTACAGATCAGGGAAGAAGAGACCAGGCAAAGCCCAGTGGACCCTCTCACTTGAGGCAGCCTTGCTGACGTTCTGGAGAGACTAAGACACCTCGAGGTCTGGCCAGAATACTGGAGAGGGAAGAGTTACACACAGAGAGAACTCTAGAGATCTGTGAGGGTTCATTCTGAGTATCAGCAGAATACTTTGAGACACATGCATATGAGGAGACTATTCATGGCTGGGGCAGGGTAGGGGGACCCATCCAAGAGGCTCAAAAGAAACAATGCCCATAATATTGCCTCTTTCTACACCCTAGAAAACCTCATAACTCATGGACCATTAGGTAGAGCCCTCAGTCGTGGTACTAACAGAGTCCTCACCTCATTGGTAGGGAATGATTAGCCCTGAACTAAACACTACTTTGGTCCAGCCTAGAATATCCTAAAAGCAAGACACAAAAGGAGCAGACTATTTCACAGTGGTCTAACGGTGTCCCAGAACAAAGCTCAAAAATATTTATAGGAATCCAGAATATTCAGTACTCAACGAAGTAAAATTTACAATGTCTGGTATCTAAGCAAAGATTATCAGACATCTAAAAACCAGGAAAATACACACCATAGTGAAAGGAAAAAAAAATCAGTTAATTGAAGTCAACCCACAACTGACACAGATTAAAATTAGCAGACAGGAGCATCAAAATACTTATTATAACTGTATTTTAATATTCAAAAAATCACATAGAGAAATGAAAGATACTTTTTAAGAAGACTCAAATCAGATTTCTTGAGTTGGAAACTGTAAAATCTGAGATAAAAAATGTACTGGATGAGATTAGTGGCAGATTAGACATTGCAAAATAAAACACTAGAGAATTTAAAGTCATACTAATAGAAAATATCCAGCACAAAACACACAGAGAAAAAAAGAGTAAAAAGCAAAATATGGAAAGATGATCAGCGTTCTATAGACAACTTAAGGGAACCTAATATACATGTAATTATAGTCTCTGAAGAAGAGGGAAGGGGGCAGAAAAAAAAAATCTAAGAAATAACGGTCCCAAATTTGATAAAAACTGTAAACCCAGAGATCCAAGAAGTTAAATATTCCTGAAACATGAAGAAAAACCACACTGAAGCATGTCATGATCAAATTACTCAAAACCAGTGATAGAGAAAATCTGAAAACCAGAGGACAAAAGACACTTATGTTAAAAGAGGAACAAAGATAAGGATTTGTCTTTGGAAACAATGCAAAGAAGACAACGACAGTGGTCTATAAAGTGCTGAAAGAAAAACTGTTGATCTTAAATTTTGTAATCAGAGAAATTTCTTTTGGGAACGAAGGCAAAATAAAGTCTCTTTCAGACACACAAAAGCTGAAATAATTCATCGTCAGCATACCCTTCCTTACTGTGGGAAATGTGGAAAGGAGAAGGAAGGGGATTCCAGATGGAAATACGAATCTATGCAAAGAAATGAAGAGCTCAAGAAATGGAAATGACATGGGTAGAGACAGAAGACCTATTACTTAAGTCTCTTTAAAGGAGAACCAATTGTTTGAATAAAAGTCATACAAATCCAATGTAGGTTTATAGGTGTGTATTGTACGCTGACAGCAGCCTAAAGGCCAGGAGGGGGGAGATGGAAGAATACTATCGTAAGGTTCCCATGTTACATGTTAATTAGCTTAATCTCACTTGAAGAGAAGGGGGTACATCCCCACTCCTTCTGTGAGGTCAGCATTACTTTGATATCAAGACCAAAGATATTCCAAGAAAAGAAAATTACAGAATAGGCTCTCTCATGAAGTGGGTGCTACAATTCTAAACAAAGTTTAGAGCATATAATACATGGCTGGGGGCGCCTGCGTGGCTCAGTGGGTTGAGCCTCTGCCTTCGGCTCAGGTCATGATCTCAGGGTCCTGGGATCGAGCCCCGCATCAGACTCTCTGCTCAGCAGGGAGCCTGCTTCCCCCTCTCTCCCTGCCTGCCTCCCTGCCTACTTGTGATCTCTTTCTCTCTGTCAAATAAATAAATAAAATCTAAAAAAAAAAAAAAAAAAAAAATACAAGGCCAGGTGGGATTTTTCCCAGGAATGCAGGGCTGGTTGAGCCTTCAGAAATCAATCACTATGTAATCATGTTCACAAATTAAAAACAGAAAAACATATGATCAACTGAACAGATGCAGAAAAAGCATTTGACAAAGGGCCACATCCATTCCTGATTTAAAAAACTGTTAGCAAATTAGGAATAGAAAGGAACAGTTTGACCTGATAAAGGGCTTTTATGAAAATGCTACAGTTAAACTTAACGGTGAAAGACTGAATGATTTATTTCCTTTTTTTTTTAAGATTTTATTTATCAATTTGACAGAGATCACAAGTAGGCAGAGAGGCAGGCAGAGAGAGGAGGAAGCAGGCTCCCTGCCAAGCAGGGAGCCCGACATGGGGCTTAATCCCAGCACCCTGGGATCATGACCTGAGCTGAAGGCAGAGGCTTTAACCCACTGAGCCACCCAGGCACCCCTGAATGATTTATTTCTAAGATGAAGAACAGCATGTCTGCTGTCCCCCCTTCTATTCAGCATTGTATATACACTGGAAACCACAAAACATTGCTGAGAGAAAATAAACTCAACCTGAATAAATGGGGAGATGTACCTGTTTATAGGTCAGAAGATTCAATATTGTTTAGATGTTGCTTCTCCCCAAGTTGATCTATAGAGTCAGTTCAATCCCTATCAAAATCTTAGCAGTGAGGCGCCTGGGTGGCTCAGTGGGTTAAAGCCTCTGCCTTCAGCTCAGATCATGATCCCAGGGTGCTGGGATCGAGCCCCACATCCAGTTCTCTGCTCAGTAGGGAGCCTGCTTCCTCCTCTCTCTCTCTCTCTCTGCCTGCATCTCTACCTACTTGTGATCTCTCTCTGTCAAATAAATAAATAAAATCTTAAAAAAAATATCTTAGCAGCCTTTTTTTGTATAAGTAAAAAGGCTGACTTATAAATCCATATGGAAATGCACAGGACCTGGAACAGCTGTATTAGTTTTCTAGGGCTGCTCTAACAAAGTACCACAAACCGAATGGCTTCAACAACAGAAGCACATTGTCTCACAGTTCGGGAGACCAGAAGTCCAAGATCATGGTGTTGACACCTTGTTCCATGTGAAGGGACTAGGGAAGGGTCTTTTCCAGGCCTCCCTCCTAGCTTCTGGTTTCCAGCTTCTTGACTTAATGCAGCGTAAGCCAGTCTTCCTGTGGCTTTCTTCCTGCACGCATGTCTGTCTTTGTGTCCCAATTTCCCCTTATTTATAAAACACCAGTCAGATTGGATTGGAGCCTGCTCTGATAACTTTATGATTACCTCTGTAAAGACCCCATCTTTAAATAAAGTCACATTCTGAAATATTGGAAGTTAGGACTCCAACATCTTTTGGGGTTGGTGGGAGGACACTGTTCAACTTATAATGATAATCAAAACAGCTTTTGAGGGGCGCCTGGGTGGCTCAGTGGTTTAAAGCCTCTGCCTTCGGCTCGGGTCATGATCCCAGGGTCCTGGGATCGAGCCCCGCATTGGGCTCTCTGCTCAGCGGGGAGCCTGCTTCATCCTCTCTCTCTGCCTGCCTCTCTGCCTCCTTGTGATTCCTGTCTGTCAAGTGAATAAATAAATCTTTAAAAAAAAACAAAAAACAGCTTTTGAGGGGTGCCTGGGTGGCTCAGTGGGTTAAAGCCTCTGCCTTCGGCTCAGGTCATGATCCCAAGTCCTGGGATCGAGCCCCGCATCGGGCTCTGCTCCGCGGGGAGCCTGCTTCCTCCCCTCTCTTTCTCTGCCTGCCTCTCTGCCTACTTGTGATCTCTCTCTCTCTGTCAAATAAATAAAATCTTTAAAAAAAATTTTTTTTTAATTTAAAAAAAAACAGCTTTTGAGTAGAACAGAGTTGGAGAGCTCATACTACCTGATTATAGAACTTTTTATAAAGCTGCAATAATCATGCATTGTGAATTGTGTAAAACTGATGAATCATAGACCTGTATCCCTGAAACAAATAATATATTATATGTTAATTTAGAAAAGAAATAAATGGAGGGGGGGGAAAGCTGCAATAATCAAGACCCTGTGGTATTGAGAAAAAGACAGACAAATTAGATCAGTGAAACAGAAGAGAGGTTCTGGCATAGACCCACACATACATGAACAAATGATCTTTGAAAAAGGCAATTTTGTGGAGGCAGTTCAGGGGAGAAATTTCAACAAATGGTGTTAGAGCAATCGGATATCCATATGCAAAAAAGATGAACATAGATCTAGACCTCATAGCACATATAAAAATTAACCGAAAATGGATCTTAGATCTAAATGTAAAGGTTTGAACTATAATGCTTCCAGTAGAAAATGTAAGAGACAAATCTGTGATTAGGCAAAGATTTCTTAGATACCACAGCAAAAGCACAACCATTAAATTTTAAAAATTGATAAGTTGTCTGGGGCTCCTGACTGGCTCAGTCATAAATTATGTGACTCTTGTAGGTTTGAGCCCCATGTTGGGTATACAGATAACTTAAAAGTAAAATATTTGGGGGGCTCCTGGGTTGCATAGTTGGTTAAGCATCTAAATCTTCATCAACTCAGTTCATGCTTTCAGGATCATGGCATCCAGCCCTCTGTCGGGCTCTGCACTCACCATGGAGTCTGCTGAAGTTTCTCTCTCTCCCTCTGCCCCTCCCTGCTCTCTCTCTCTCTCTCTCTCTAAAATAAGTAAATAGGGGCACCTTGGTGGCTCAGTTGGATAAGTGTCTGCCTTTGGCTCAGGTGATGATCCCGGGGTCCTGGGATTGAATCCCACATCAGGCTCCCTGCTCAGCGGGAAGCCTGCTTCCCCCTCTCCCACTCCCCTGCTTGTGTTCCCTCTCTCGCTGTCTCTCTCTCTGTTAAATAAATAAAGTGTTTTTAAAAAAATAAAATAAGTAAATAAATCTTAAAAAATAAAATCTTTTTAAAATAAATAAAAATTGACAAATTATTCTACATCAAAATTAAGAACTTCTGCCCTTTGAAAGATGCTGCTAATGAGAATGAAAAAATAAGCCACAGATTGGGAGAAAATCCATGAAAAGCATCTACCTGAATAAAGACTTGTATCTAGAATCTATTAAAAACTCTCAAAGCTCTATAATAGGAAAAAAAAAATTTAAAAAATGAGCAAGGAATTGGAAGACATTTATCCAAAGAAAATAGATAAATGCCCAAGAAGCCCATGAAGAAGTGCTCAACATCATTACCCACTAGGGAACTATAAACCAAAACCAAAGTGACATACTACTTCAACCCTGCTAAGATGGCTACTATCAAAGGGACTGATAATAACAAGTGTGGGTGAGGATGTGGAAAAATTAGAACCCTTGGACACTGCTAGTAGAAATGGAAAATGGTGCAGCTGGTTTGAGAAACAGTTTGGTAGTCCTTCAAAAAGTTGAACATAAAGTTATATGACCCGGCAATTCCACTCCTGGGTATTCACCCGAGGGAAATGAAAGCATGTGTCCACACAGAAATTTGTACACAGATGTTTATAACAGCATTATTCGTAATAGCAAAAAAGTGGAAATAATCCAAATGTCCATCAGCTGATACTATAGATAAACAAAATAGTTTATCCATATAACAGGATAGTAAAATAAAACAGAATGAAGTACTGATACATGCTACAACAAAGATGAAACTTGAAAACCTTATGCTGGAGGAGCAAGATGTTGGAGGACTAGGAGATCTAAATTTTGTCTGGTCCCAGGAATGCAGCTAGATAGTTTTCAACCATTCTGAACACCTCCAAACTCAACAGGAGATCGAAGAAAAGAATAGCAGCAATTCTATGAACAGAAAAGCGACCACTTTCTGGAAAGTAGGATGTGCGGAGAAGTGAATCCACGGCGAAGGTAGACCATGGCGGCGAGGGTGGGGTGGGTGGCGGTGGACGCCATCAGCCAGCTCCTGGCACGTTACAGAGCAGCAAAGCACAAGATCGAAACTTTTAGAAGTCTGCTTCGCAGAGGGTTGTTCCTCTGGTGGCTAAGCAGGGGGTGGAATTCTCGCTGGGACAGTGTGGTCTCAGGACCCTCGGGGTCACAGAAAGACCGGAGCTGTGGCAGAGCCCCCAAGTATCAGAGCGGGGAAGCAGGGATACCTCCCAAGTATCAGAGCCAAGGAGGGGGCTCAGTTGGTTTGCATAAACCATGATCTGAAGCCCAGTCAGTCCACTACAAGTCAGACCCAACAAGCGGCAGATCAGGGAGATTCCCCTGCCTCCTCCAGGGAGGAGTGGCACGGAAGCACACCGCAGGAATCTGCTGGGTTTGGAGACTCCAAATGGGGCTATGTGCCAGAGATAGAAATGCTTGGTCACAGGCTGGGTGAGCACAGAGTTCTGCCAGAGACCAGGGAGAAGGAGTGATTGGCTGCTTTTCTCTGAGGGCTCACTGAAGAGGGGGGCCCCAAGCTCTTGATTCTTCTGGGGCCGGAGATTGGGAGGCCTCCATCTTCATTCTTGTCCTCCAGAGTTGTACAGAAAGTGATCAGGGAATGAAAGCTACCAAGAGCAAACCCGAGCAGATGACAGCCTGGCCCCGCAAGGGCGGTTCAGTTCTGCCTCCGGCAAAGACATTTGAGAATCATTGTGATAGGCCCCTCACCCAGAAGATCAGCAAGAACATCCAGCCAAGGCCAAGTTTACCAATGAATGAGAACTGCAGAACTCCAGGACTAGAGGAATGCAGCACATAAAATCCATGGCTTTTCTCCAATGATTCTTTAGGCTTTCAAAGTTAATTGTTTGAATTCTATTTTTTCTTTTCCTATTTCTTAAAAATTTTTCTTCTTTCCTTTTTCAACCAACATCTTATCAATCCCTTTTCAAAATCTTTTTAAATTTTCATTTTTACATTTTTACAGTCATATTCTATCCCTTCATTGTATTTAATTTTTTGTATATATATATTTTTCTTTCTTTCAAATTTTGGGATGCAGTTTCTTCTAGCAGACCAAAATGTACCCTAAATCTACTGTATGGCTTTGTTCTAGTCTCCTGCCTGATCACATGCTCTCCTTTTTTTTTTTTTTTTTTGTTAATTTTCTTTCTTTTTGCAACCAACTTCTTATCAATTCTTTTTTAAAAATATTTTTAAATTTTCATCTTTACATTCATATTCCATTCCTTTATCATATTTACCCTTATTTTTGTGTATATATAAGTTTTTCTTTCTTTAAAATTTTGGGACATAGTTTCTTCTAACAAACTAAAATACACCCAAAATCTAATGTGTGGCTCTGTTCTATTCATCAGCCTGATCATATTCTTTTTTTTTTTTTTTTCCTTTCTTTTCCCCTCAGTTTTGGTCTCTTCTTATTTGTTTAGTGTATATTTTTCTGGGGTCATTGTTACCCTTTTAGCATTTTTTTCTCTCATTCATCTGTTCTTCTCTGGACAAAATGACAAAACAGAAAAACTCACCTCAAAATAAAGAACAAGAGGCAGTACCAACTGCCAGAGACCTAATCAATACAGACATTCGTAAGATGTCAGAACTAGAGTTCAGAATGACAATTATAAAGTTACTAGCTGAGCTTGGAAAAAAAGTATGGAAGATACTAGAGAATCCCTTACTGGAGAAATAAAAGAATTTAAATCTAACCAAGTCAAAATCAAAAAGGCTATTAATGAGGTGCAATAAAAAATGGAGGCTCTACCCAAGGGCCCCTATTTCTGTAAATTATTTGACAAATAAGTTAAATACACATTTTCTAGAGGAAAAAAAAATGGAGGCTCTGGCGGCTAGGATAAAGGAGGCAGAAGAGAGAATTAGTGATATAGAAGACCAAATGATGGAGAATAAAGAAGCTGAGAAAAAGAGAGGTAAATAACTATTGGATCACAAGGGGAGAATTCAAGAGATAAGTGATAATATAAGATGAAACAATATTAGAATAATATTTGAGAATAGTTGGGATCCCAGAGGAAGAAAAAGAGAAGGAAGAAGGTATATTGGAGCAAATTATATTGGAGAACTTCACTAATTGGGGGAAGGAAACCTCAAAATCCAGGAGGCACAGAGAAACCCTCTTAAAATCAATAAAAATAGATCAACACCCCATCATCTAAAAGTAAAACTTAAACAAGTCTCAGAGACAAAGAGAAAATCCTGAAAGCAGCTCAGGACAAGAGGTCTGTAACCTCAACAGTAAAACATTAGATTGGCAGCAGACCTATCCACAGAGACCTGGCAGGCCAGAAAGGACTGGCATGGTATATTCAGAGCACTAAACGAGAAAAATATGCACCTGAGAATATTATATCCAGCTAGGCTGTCACTGAAAATAGAAAGAGATAAAAAAGCTTCCAGGACAAACAAAAACTAAAAGAATTTGCAAACAGTTCTACAGGAAATATTGAAAGGGATCCCCTAACCAAAGAGAGAGACTAAAAGTGACATAGACCAGAAAGGAACAGAGACAATATGCAGTTTCAGTCACAGGGAATTTAGATGAATTTAGATTCATATCTTTTAGTAGTTACCCTGAAAGTAAATGGGCTAAATGCCCCAAACAAAAGACACAGGGTAGCAGATTAGGTAAAAAAAGGAAAAAAAAAAAAAAAAGCCCATCAATATGCTATCTGCAAGAGACTCATTTTAGACCCAAAGACATCTCCAGATTTAAAGCAAGGGGGTGGAAAACCATTTACCATGCTAATGGACAGCAAAAGAAAGCTGGGTGGCATTCCTTATATCAGTGTGATACAATACATTAATAAAAGAATATATGATAGTCCCAATAGATGTGGAAAAAGCATTTGATGAAGTACAGCATCCTTTCTTTATCAAAACTCTTCACAGTGTAGGGACGGAGGGTACATACCTCATAATCATCAAAGCCATCTATGATAAACCCACAGCAAATATCATTCTCAATGGGAAAAAAAGACTGAAAGCTTTTCCCCTAAGGTCAGGAACATGGCAGGGATGTCCACTATCACCACTGCTATTCAACATAGTACTGGAAGTCCTAGCCTCAGCAATCAGACAACAAAAAGAAATAAAAGGCATCCGAATCAGCAAAGAAGAAGTCAAACTCTCTTTGCAGATAATGTGATTGGAAGAACAAATACTGTGAAAATGTCTATGCTGCTTAGAGCAATCTACACATTTAATGCAATCCCTATCAAATACAATCAACTTTTTTCACAGAAATGGAACAAATAATCCTAAAATTTGTATGGAACCAGAAAACATCCCAAATAGCCAGAGGAATGTTGAAAAAGAAAACCAAAGCTCATGGCATCACAATGTGGGACTTCAAGATCTGTTACAAAGCTGTAATCATCAAGACAGTATGATAGTGGGACAAAAACAGACACATAGATCAATGAAACAGAATAGAGAGACCAGAAAAGGACACTCAACTCTATGGTCAACTAATCTTCGACGAAGCAGGAAGGAATGTCCAATGGAAAAAAGACAGCCCCTTCAACAAATGGTGTTGGGAAAATTGGACAGCCACATGCAGGCGAGTGAAACTGGACCATTTCCTTACACCACACATAAAATAGATTCAAAATGGATGAAAGACCTAAATGTGAGAAAGGAATCCATCCAAATCCTTGAGGAGAACACAGGCAGCAACCTCTTCAACCTCAGTCGCAGCAACTTCTTCCTAGAAACATCGCCAAAGACAAGGGCAGAAATGAATTATTGGGACTTCATCAAGATAAAAAGCTTTTGCACCACAAAAGAAGCAGTCAACAAAACCAAAAGACAACAGAATGGGAGAAGATATTTGCAAATGACATATCAGATAAAGGGCTAGTATCCAAAATCTATAAAGAACTTATCAGACTCAACACCCAAAGAACAAATAATCCAATCAAGAAATTGGCAGAAGACATAAACAGACATTAGTGCAAGGAAGGCATCCAAATAGCCAACAGACCCATGAAAAATTGGTCAACATCACTCGGCATCAAGAAAATACAAATCAAAACTACAATGAGATATCACCTCACACCAGTGAGAATGGCTAAAATTAACAATTCAGGGAATGACAGATGTTGGCAAGGATGCGGAGAAAGGGGAACCCTCCTGCACTGTTGGTGGGAATGCAGGCTGGTGCAGCCACTCTGGAAAACAGTATGGAGGTTCCGCAAAAGTTGAAAATAGAGGTACCCTACAACCCAGCAATTGCACTACTGGGTATTTACCCCAGAGATACAAATGTAGTGATCCAGAAGGGCACATTCACCCCAATGTTTATATCAGCAATGGTATAGCTGGTACAAGTAGTAACCAAACTATGGTAAAAGCCTAGATGTCCATCAGCAGATGAATGGATAAAGAAGAGGTGATATATATATATACAATGGAAATACTATGAAGCCATCAAAAAGAAGAAAAGAAAAAATGAAACTTCCCATTTGCAATGACGTGGATGGAGTTAGAGGGTATTATGCTAAGTGAATTAAGTCAATCAGAGAAAGACAATTATCATATGATCTCACTCATAATGAGGAGTTTGAGAAACAAGACAGAGGATCATAGGAGAAGAGAGGGAAAAATGAAACAAGATGAAACCAGAGAGGGAGACAAACCCTAAAAGACTTAATCTGAGGAAACAAACTGAGGGTTGCTGGAGTGGAGAGGGGTGGGAGTGATGGGGTGGCTGGGTGATGGACACTGGGGAGGGTACGTGTTGTGGTGAGTGCTGTGAATTGTGTAAGCTGATGAGTCACAGACCTGTACCCCTGAAACAAATAATACATGTTAATTTAAAAAAAAAGAAAAACATTATGCTCAGGGAAAGCAGACAAACACAAACAGCACATACTGTATGACTTCATTTATACATGAAATGTTCAGAACAGGCAAATCTGTAGAGACAGAAGTAGATTAGCCATTATCTGGTGCTGGATTAGCCATTATCTGGTGCTGGAAAGGTGGATGAAGGGAGGGAAAATGGGGAGTGACTGCCAATAAGGACAAATTTCCATTTTGAGATGATAGAAATGTTCTAAAATTGGATTGTGGTGATAATTGCACAATTCTATGAATATATTAAAAGCCATTGAATTGTATACTTTAAACAGGTGAACTTTATGGTATGTAAATTATATCTCAGTAAAGATACTTAGGGGTCCCTGGCTGGCTCAGTTGATAGAGCATGCAACTCTTGATCTTGGGGTTGTGAATTGAAGCCCCACATTTGGCATAGAGCTTATTGTTTAAGAAGAGAGAGAGAAATAAAGCTGCTTAAAAGAATGCTCAAAAATTTGAATGGCACTTTACCAGAGAATGGATGGCAAAGAAGCTTGTGAAAAGATGTTCAGTGTCAATGTTATTAAAGCCACAATTAGAATAGGTGAAGTTAAAAAGACTTACCATACCAAGTGAGGTATGAGGAACTGGAACTCTCGAACACTGCTGGTGGGGAGATAAAAATGCTGCAGCCACTTTGGAAAATAGAGAGTGTTAAAAAGTTAAACATACAGCTACCATATGATCCTAC
This sequence comes from Enhydra lutris kenyoni, assembly GCF_002288905.1. Lineage (NCBI taxonomy): Eukaryota > Metazoa > Chordata > Mammalia > Carnivora > Mustelidae > Enhydra > Enhydra lutris. The sequence goes on along the minus strand of NW_019154139.1, from coordinate 8,499,150 downwards.
TGTTCCACTGTTAGAGGCTGAATTGTTTTCCCTGTCTAGTCCCTATCCCCAAATTAACGTGTTGGAAGTCTTAACCCCCATTACCTCAAAATTGACCTTGTTTGGCGATAGGGTCTCCACAGAGGTAATCAAATTAAAATAAGTCATTAGGGTGGGTCATAATCCAGTGTGACTATTGTGTTTTTTAAAGGGGGAGATTTAGAGGCACATGGGTGGCTTAGTCACTTAAGCATCTGCCTTCAGCTCACGTCATGATCTCAGAGTCCTGGGATCAAGCCCCACACTGGGTTCCCTGCTCAGCTAGGAGTTTGCTTCTCCATCTCCCTCTGCTTCTCTCCTCCACTTGTGATTTCTCTCTCTCTCTCTCTCTCTCTCTCAAATAAATGGAAAAATCTTGAAACAAATAAAATAAAACGGGAATTTAGACATAGAGACATACACAGAGGGAGAATGCCATGCGAACATGAAGACAGCCATCTGTCAGCCAAGGGGAGAGACCTGGAACAAATCCTTCCCTCACAGCCCTGTGAAGGAACCAATGCCCTTCTTCATGTCCCACTTCTAGCTTTTAGGTCTGCATGAGATAATAAATTGCTGTTACTGAAAACACACGAGCTGTGGTAATTTGTTGTAGCATCTGTAGTAAACAGATACACACTGCTGAGTATTAAGTATTTACCCAAAGAAAAAGAAAGCATATATCCATACAAAAACTTCTAAATTATGTTCATAGTAGCTTTTCGTAATAGCTCAAATCTGGAAGCAACACAGGCATCCATCAAACAGATGACCGGAAAACAAATTGTAGATTCTATGCAGCGGAATGATACTCAGCTGTGAAAGGGAGATGAACTACTGATACATGAGACTGTGCATGAGTTTTGAAGTAATTTCGCTAATCAAAAGGAGCTAGACCAAAAAAAATAAAGAAGAAGGAAGAAAGAAAGAAGGAGTACTCCTGTGCAATTCCAAGTATATATACTCTAGAAACTGCAAACTAATCTATAACGACAGAAACCATATTAGTGGTTGCCCAGGGAGGGAGAGCAGGAGGGGACAATTGCTCATTTTTTAAATTTAAGGGAAGTGCATAATGAAACTTTTAAGAGTGGCAAAAATTTTTATTTTCTTGATTGTGATGACAATTTCATGGGTATATACATATGTCAAAATTTATCAAATAGTATGCTCTATATATAGTTTCATATATGTCAGCTATACCTCATAAAACTTAAATTTTCAAATAATTATTTTTATTTTTTAAATAGATTTGATTTGACAGTACACCTGGGTGGCTCAGTTGGTTAAGCAGCTGCCTTCGGGTCAGGTCATGATCCCAGGGTCCTGGGTTCGAGTCCTGCATCGGGCTCCTTGCTCAGCAGGGAGCCTGCTTCTCTCTCTGCCTCTGCCTGCAGCTCTGCCGGCTTGTGTTCTCTCTTTCTCTGACAAGTAAATAAATAGAATCTTTAAAAACAATAGATTTTGGGGTGCCTGGGTGGCTCAGTGGGTTAAGCCTCTGCCTTCAGCTCAGGTCATGATCTCAGGGTCCTGGGACTGAGTCCCACATCGCATCAGGCTCTCTGCTCAGCAGGGAGCCTGCTTCCCCACCCCCCTATCTGCCTGCCTTTCTGCATGCTTGTGATCTCTGTCAAATAAATAAATAAAATCTTAAATAAAAAAAACCAACAACATTTTATTTGAGAGAGAGATAGCAAGAGAGAGCACAAGCAGGAGGCAGAGGGAGTAGGAAAAGCAGACTCCCCGCTGAGCCAGTGCCTGACATGGCGCTCGATCCCAGGACCCTGGGATCATGACCTGAGCCGAAGGCAGACACGTAACTGACTGTGCCACCCAGGCGCCCTTCAAATAATATTTTAAAGAAGGAGGCAACCAACAAATATTTATTGGTGACATTAAGTAGAGCAGTTTGGGGGGAGGGGTTAGAGAGAGAGGGAGAGAGAGAGGTGGGGGAAGGGCAGAGGGAGAAAGAAAATCCTAAGCAGGCTCCACACCCAGCATAGAACCCAACATGGGGCTCGATCTCACAACCCTGAGATCATGACCGGAGCCAAAAATCAGGAGTCAGACATTTAATGGACAGAGCCACCAAGGCACCCCAAATAAAGCAATTTTGATAGAGGGGGAAAAGAAGAGATAAAAGAGTTTGAAGAGTAGATCTGGACATGGTAGATTAAACCTAGTTATTAGTCTCCACTCCCTTCTAAAACTCCACTGAAATTATTTTAGCAAGCATAAATCCACCAAAAAAAAAAAAAAGTGAATGGAAGAGTATATGAAACATAAGAAATGACAACAAAATTTTGAGAGCCAAACAGCTTTTGGAGTGACACTGACAACAGCCGCATTGGTTGAAGAATTTACAAGGAGCAAAGCCCCCTGGTATCCTGCCCTGCACATCCCAGATGGATAGCTTTCCCTCTTGTGCCATGGCAAGGCTCAAAGTGGAGGGAAGGTATCCAACTCAAAGCAGAAAGATTCTAAGTCAGTGATGATTGACTGATGTGAGATCATGCCAGCTGTCTTCCCAAATTCAGTCCCAGAACACTGACAGTCAGACTTATACCAGTCAGGCTGAGAATTAAAAGGTACCTCTCTGGGTAACTGAAAAGCCCAAAGAGGGAGAAAAGGAATATATAGAGGTAGACACCTGAGAGTTCTCCCAGTGAAATGGCCAGGTTCCCTCCTGATATCCAGGTCCCCTGATATCCAGGGAGGATATCCCTCTCTTCTCTGCATACAAAGAGTACTCCTGAGTTCTTTCCGACTTACCTCGTAAGTATCAGCAAATGGCCAAAGATGACTAGGCATCTGATAAACTATGACTGGAGGATAGTGACCAAAGCAAATATAAAAGAGGAACTTGGAGGAAACAAGGTAATATATGGAGCAGAAGAAAATTAAAACAAAAACACTCTAATATTTTCAGAGATAAAAGATGGTATTATAATCATGGAATAAGAGCAGTACTATTAAAAAGTATTCAGAGAACAAGAAAGAGCTTTCAAAAATTAAGTCACAGTACAGAAATTCTTTTAAATATTAGAAGTGTTGGAAGGTGAAGTTGAGAGACTCTCCAGAAAGTAAAGGAAAAAGCCAGAGAGATAAAATTGGAGAGAAAAGAAGAAAATTTATGGATCAACCCAAAAACTCAACACTGAGTAAGGAATTTGTGGAGGGGATGAAATTATCAAAATAAGTAGAGAAAATGTCTTAAACCTGAAGAATCTGAGTTTCTAGAGTGCAAGTACCTACCCAGAAGCTCAATAAATAAAAAAAGAACCATACTTTGTGGTTTGCATTTGCGGAACACAGGAGAGGTAGAAGACACTAAAAGTTTCTGGAAAAGAAACAGGTTGTATCCGAAACATTAGAATTTAGAATACTGTCAGATTTCTATATCGTAACTCTGGAAACTAGAAGACACTGCAGCATCACTTCAAAAGTGTGAAGGGAAAAAGTTCACTAACTTGAACTTCTAATTCAGTTATGTATGTGGATAAAAAAAAAATTCTGTATGTCAGTTATACATATGGATAAAATAAGGACATTTCAGTCATTCAAGATCTCAAAAAATTTACTTTCCGTATACCTTTTATCAGGAAATCACTGGAATATGTGCCACCTAAACCAGGGAGTAGACCATGAAAGAAGACAAAGGATCTGGGGAACAGATGCTCCTGGGTAGGAGACAGAACGCCAGGAATTTCAGAGATGAAGGGGAGAAGACATCCCTGTGTCAGCTCTTTAGTGGCCTAGAGAGCAAACAATCCAGACTGGGACAGGAGAAAACCCCTGAGGGATGTCTCCCAGACTGGGATGAAATTGGTAGATTACCTGAAGTGTTTGAATTTATTAAGAGGAGATTTATAGCTTTGTTGGAGAGTTTGAGGATGAATTAGTGAAAAATACATAATAAATACTAAGCCCCCCCCTCCAAATTGAAAGAAAGTGTAAGAAGAGAAAGTAGTAATTGTTAGTTCCACAGAAAACGGAAAATTGTACAAGGAAAGCAAATTTAATTACACTATTCTGTATGATTCAGCTGTATCTGTTATTTACTTAGTAACAGCACGGTTAGCACTGAATATTGATTTGAACAAATACGGTGACTTAAATTGGGAGGATGGGGAAGAAGCAATCCATGGAGGCAGGGGGGGTCACCAGAGGAGAGTGCTATTTTTGTCTATAAGCCTGGTGGTATTATTTGACTTTTAAAATCATATAGGGGCGCCTGGGGGCTCTGTCAGTTGTGTCTGCCTTCGACCGAGGTCATAATCCCTGGGTCCTGGGATCAAGCCCTGAGTTGGGCTCCCTGCTCAGTGGGGAGTCTGCTTCTCCCTCTCCCTCTTCCCCTCCCCCCTCATGCTCCTTCTGTCTCTCTCTCAAAAAAATAAAATCTAAAAAAAAAAAAAAAAGAAATTCATATGTATGTTACTTCAATAACAGTTTAATCAGGCAACCAGTGTTTTATCAGATCAGTGATGAGAACATGGAAGAAATGGAGTATTGTTTATTCTCTTAATAATTTGGATAGTAAAGGGAAGAGTGAAAACAGGAAGATATCTGGAGGGTATCACAAGGCCAAAATAATTTTTCAGAACAGAAGAGATTATAAAGTATTTGTCAGTTGAGGGGATGGATTTACTTGAAAGGAAGAGTTTCTTGGAGGTGGTGTGGTGTGGGTCATGCATCTAGAATTCAGGCAGTGAGGGGAGCCTGGCAGAGCAGTGGAGTGGGGGGAAGTGGGTAAAGATGTAGGTTCATCTGCATAATCCAGACAAGAAGAAACCAGGGGCATCCATGTGTGGGACAGGCTTTCAGGATAATCTTCAGAAAGGCCAGACTAAGGAGGACGCCTTATGGATGGGTTTGGAATCTTGGAGGAGAGTGGAAAGGTACAGAATGAGTGAAGGGCTTTGCAGGCCAGGCGCTGACGTACGAGCACTGACTGGAAGTTAATTGGCGTAGGGTTGAAAAGGAACCAGTTTTGTAACTTTCTCCAGCTCTGCTCTGTATTCCCAGAGCAGAAGAGAAGAAATTAAGGGATTGGTAGGACAGAAATACCCTAAAAACAAGTTGGTGTTGAGCAAATCTAGGGCACTGAGCAGAAAAAGCACTCAAATACCCATCAAGGAGCCTCTGAATGGACTCTGAGGACCAACAGCAGAACTAGAAGTTAGAGTGACTCTTCCCAGGTTCAGATGGAGGGAGCGAGTGCAAGGGGAGCTTGTGGCCTGAGTCCTATTTCAGAATTGAGGGATGTTGGCATGGGGCAGCTTGGGTCCTGCCCGTTCCCTAGCTGAATTTAGGAAGGAGGGAAGTCGCCTGCCTGGGGTGGTTTAGTGTGTCTGACTCCTTGAGGCTGTGCCAGGCGCCCTTCCTGTATCCTCGTGTTGCTTTCTTCCACTGTATGGTCATGTTTTGTCTTTTTTTAATTGGAGTATAGTCAACACACCATGTTCCATTAGTTTCAGGTGATCCCACAGGTCTGTACGTTATGCTGCTGTGCTCACCACAAGTTTAGCTACATCTGTCACCATACAATGCTGGTAATTGACTGGTTTTTGTTTGTCTTTCTCACTAATCTGCAAGCTTTTTGAGGGCACCGACGCCCAGCACCTAGTGTGTAATATGTGCTGAGTAAACTTTGGTTGAATGAATGAATGGTAGTGGGAGAAAGGTGAAGACATGGTATAAATTTTATGTATAAAAATCTCGAGGGGTGCCTGGGTGGCTCAGTCGATAAAGCTTTCAACTCTTGATCTCAGCTCAGGTCTTGATCTCAGGGTTGTGAGTTCAAGCCCCGCACTGAGCCCCAAGCTGGCCATGGAGCCTACTTTAAAAAAAAAAAAAAAAAAAAATCTTGCAACTCCTGCAGATGAAGTCAAGGAGGCGGAGTGGTAGAGATCATCAAACTAAGTCCGAAAGTGTTCATGAAATTTGTAGGAAAAATAATAAGGGAAGGGACAGAAAGTGGACATGAGAAAAACAGGAAGTGGACATGAGAAAAACATGAGAAAAAAAAGTGGCAGTAAGGGGCAGTGATCTCTCTGGACCGTTTTTATTGTCTTCGAGGTGATGGAGACTGAGAAAAGTTGTGAACCCTGCTGCAGGAGATGGTGTCTTCCAGGGAAAGGCATTTGAATTGACACTTAAGGGAGTGAGTAGAATTTGAACTGCATGTGGGCAGAAGACCAGGGCTTCTAGGCACGAGGGAGCAGTTCATGTAAATGCACAGAGGGCTAAGGAGTTGTATGCCCCCACCAGGGGTTCAGAGTGGGTGAGGCAGAGGCAGATGAAAAGATTGTTTAGACAAAAGAGCTGAACTTTTATCCCTCCAGGTAGGTGATGGAGCACTACTGAAGAATTTCAAGGAGAGCAATGCAGTCAGATTTGCATTTACAAAGCCCACTTGACGGAAAAGGTTTGGAGGATGTATTAAAATAAGATGGGACCTGGAGGCACAAAGACCACTGAGAAGGCTTGTGTAGTAGTGAGATTTAGAGAAGCTGGCTTTTAACTATGGCCGTGAAAGAGAATAAAGAAGGGGTGGTGGATGTGAGAGCTATTTAAGAGGTGAAAGCCACAATACTTGGTGATTAATAGGATGTAGGGTTAAGGAGGGAACCTTGGATTCTTGTGTGATGACAGGATTCTCCTGCTACCTGAAGGTAGAGCTTTCCTATGAAATCTTTCCTAAGTCCAAATGTTGTATAAAACCAAGAAACGATGACCATTTTTTCATATGGGAAAATCTTGGCGCATTCCCAAACCCAGAAAATAACCTCTCCTAGGCTTTTCCGATACTTCAAGACACATCTTGCTAACGGACACACAGGATAACTGGAGATAAAGCACATATGCTCACAAAGTTAAAAGCTCTAGCAGCAGGATGCTGAGATGCTGAGCCCTCGGGAAGTCCTAGGGAGGGAGACTGGTGGTGCCCCTGACTGCCGCTCAGGGCGCGCACTGCTCTGTAACTGTTGGCTGCAAGACCAGCATGGAACGCTACTTTGCTTTTTGCCTTCGTTTGTAAAAAAGCGAAAATCCTTTCCAGATTTTTGTTGTTTTTAGCAAAAATAGGTATTAACATAGGTCTTTTGTGAAAGTGAAGTGGTATAACACAGACTTTTGAAAAGTGCGGCATACCTGTATAGGTTTCATGTTTGGGGATCTTAGTGAATGATGGTACCATTTGGAGACATAGGGGATATACAAAGAAGAGGAAATTTGAGGACAAAGGTGATATTTCCTTTGGAATTTATTGGGCCATCTAAGCAGAGAAGACTAGTGTGCATAACATGGGGGCTGGAGTTAAGGATTGGGAGCCCACATGGAAGAGATTGTCAAAGCTGTGGGCTTTTCGATCTTCTTCTTACTGTACTTAACTAGAAGTTGTTTCTAGATAAACCTTTTTGGGAAAAAAAAACCAAACTACTAAGCAGAGGCCAAGGTGCACAATTTAGAGCTCTTTTTTTTTCTTAGAGCTCTTTAATTGGAGAGAATTTTTAAAGATGAAGGATCAAGAAATTTCCATAATACATATAATTAAGAGAATAGTCATTCTTGTCTTCAAGAAAATAATTGATGCTTGTGCTTGCAAGAAACTTAATAAACATAAACAGTTTGTCACCTGTTTTTCCTAACTAAGGCACATTTATATAGTTAAGTCCATAAAATGCGCAACACAGTGATTTTCAAAAATATACCTGGACACTCTTATAACACAACCAGGTCATCTCAAGCTCCTCATTAAGTGTCCCTCTGCAATAATTATAATTATAATTTTTTCTTCTAGAGTTTTTACATCCTAAGTGTAAGTTTAGGATGGGAGAAGTCCCATAGGCTGCAGAGTGAGGAAGTTCCTAAGAATAAAGTCAGAACCTGGTTTGAATTTTACAGTATGCACAGCATGTGTCTTTCATTATTCTTGTGTATGCTTCCTCTGGTTTCTTTAATGGAAATTACGAACACCTCTTAATTTTTCCGTCTTTTTTGAAACTTAGCCTCTTAATATTGCCCCATCTTCTTAAGAAATGAAGACTGGGGATGACAGAATTGGAAGGCCTTTTGTTTTCTTTGGGCTTCATTGTATTTTATGTGTCTACATTACTGTTGTCTGTCTTTTAGCTTATTAGGTCCTATAACTATTTTTCTAAGTTGGGAATAGTCCTATCTATTTCCTTGAATATATCTGATTTTTTCTTAAGTTTTGCCTTTTGGAAGAGTCTTCATAGGACAGACAGACAATCCCCATTTGTGGAGGTAGCTCTGTCTCTGTAACTGATCTTCCAGATCAATAAACCATTTGGAATGGTAAAATGCTTTTTTCCCTCTTGAAATTTGTACTGAGAAATAAACCATACATATATAAAAGAAAGAAATGGATAGTTAAAAGAATAATTATAAAGCAGATACCCATATAACTTCTACACAGGCCAAGAAGTAAACCACAGGCATACCCCAGGACCTTGCATATGCCCCTTCCTAAGACAATCACTAGCCTACATTTTGTATGTCATTCATTTTTTTGTGTGTGTATGTGTGTTTGTTTTTAATTTTTTAATTTTGTCATTCATTTTTTAAAAATAGTTTTTAGGGGCACCTGGGTGGCTCAGATGGTTAAGCTTCTGCCTTCAACTCAGGTCATGATCCCAGGGTCCTGGGATCGAACCCCGAATCAGGTTCCCTGTTCAGCTGGGGAGCCTGCTTCTCCCACTCCCTCTGCTGCTCCCCCTGCTTGTGCTCTCCTGCTTTCTCTGTCAAATAAATAAATAAAATATTTTAAAAGTAATAAAATAGTTTTAAAAACTGTACATAGGGGCACCTGGCTTAGTTGGTTGAGCGACTGCTTTCAGCTCAGGTCGTGAACCTGGAGTCATAGGATCCAGCCTCACATCGGGCTCCCCACTGAACAGGGGGGAATCTGCTTCCCCCCTGACTCTCCCCCATCTCGTGCTCTCACCCTCTCTCTCATTCTCTTGCTCTCAAATAAGTGAATAAATAAATAATCTTCTTAAAAAGTAATAAAAATAAAAACTATATATACACATATATACATCTATATATACATTCATATATATAGTTTTTATTTTATTTTATTTTTTTTTAAAGATTTTATTTATTTATTTGACAGAGAGAAATCACAAGTAAGCAGAGAGGCAGGCAGAGAGAGAGGAGGAAGCAGGCTCCCTGCTGAGCAGAAAGCCCGATGTGGGGCTCGAACCCAGGACCTGGGATCATGACCTGAGCCGAAGGCAGCGGCTTAACCCACTGAGCCACCCAGGCGCCCCCATATATATAGTTTTTAAATGTGTATATTTGAACATTATGTAATGGAATTATACTGCCTATGTATTCTTTTATGATTTGTTTTTTCACCCAATATTGTGTTTTTTTTTAAATTTTTTTTTTTAAGATTTTATTTATTTGACAGAGAGAGAGAGAGAGATCACAAGTAGGCGGAGAGGCAGGCAGAGAGAGAGAGAGAGAGAGAGGAGGAAGCAGGCTCTCCACTGAGCAGAGAGCCCGATACGGGGCTCGATCCCAGGACTCTGGGATCATGACCTGAGCCGAAGGCAGAGGCTTTAACCCACTGAGCCACCCAGGTGCCCCCAATATTGTGTTTTTGTAACTCATCTAGGTTGCAGTGTGTAGCTAGTTAATTCCTTTTCATATAGTATAGTGTTGTTGTTCTGAAAACACCATAGTATATTTATTTATTTTTCTGTTGATGGATGTTTGCTTTTTTTCTGTTTAAAGTAATTCTACAAGAAATATTTCTATATATGTGTAAAAGTTTCTCTACGGTATTTATCCAGAGGTGCAGCCACTAGTTTGTACAGTACATACATAGTCCAATGTACCAGCTAGTGACAAACTTTTGAAAAGCAGTTGCACCAATTTTTCTTCCCACCGTAAGTAGATGAGTGTTGCTGTTGTTCCGTCCCCTTGCCAACACTTGGTATTGCCCAACTTTTTAATTTTAGCCAGCCTGGTAATTGTGAAATGGTATCTCTTGGTGGTTTTAATTTGCATTTTCCTGGTTGACATGAGACTGAATATCTTTTCATTTGTGCATCCTCTTCAGTAAAATTCCTACTTGGTTATTTTGTAAAATTTTCTGGTTCCGTGTCTTTTTCTTATTGATTCATAGCAATTCTTTATTATATTCCAGATGTAAATTTTTTTTTGTTGTTATAGTTATGTGAGTTCCAAGTCAACATACTTCCTTTTCTGTTCTGCAAATCTAGGAGAGATGCCTTGAGCAAACCTGGAGATTGAAAGGCACTGGCCCAGGCTTCTGGACCAGGCAACAGAGGGCAGTGGCCATGTGGTTGTGCACGGGGCAGGCCCTGAAAGTTTGAGTGAGCTGTATCTTAGTTACTGACTACTGCTGACCTGTGGTGCTTGCCTTTTGCAGGTGGAACAGGAGGATTTTGTAATGGAAGGGCATGGCAAGACTCCACCTCCTGGTGAAGAAAGCAAACAGTGAGTCACAGTTTATTTAAAAAGGGTCCTATTACAGATCTTCAGAAGTACTTTGGTTAAACATGCTGAGAGCACGTTTGCAGAGGATGCATACATTGGGCACACTGGAACTCACCAGGTGTTTTGGTGGCTGGTAATGCATTTGCTTCTATTTATAGACAGACTTACTGGAGGGACAGGAAAGTTGGCTTTGTAGTTTTTCACACTTGGCTAATCAAAATTTGTGTTACACTTTAGCAAAGGCTTTAAGGCTCAGGATGTTCCAATTTGAACTAATTCAGTCTGGTTGATTTCCAAAGAAGTTTAAAATGTTATATTCTTTTCTTAGCTATGTCTTTATGAAGTGCACTAAATGAATAGACTTTCCCTGCATTCCAAGTATGAATTTATTTGTATAGCACTTCCTGAAATTCTATTTCATTTAGTTATTTATACTTCTGTTCTCTGTTTAAATAACAAATTGTTTCCCTAAAGGAACAGCAATCATAAATAATATAACTTAGCCAACATTCTAAATAATTCAGGATCTCTCCCCTGACTTCTCAAAGAGTGATCAGTTTTAAATCTTAAATTGGGAGTCCTCGGAGTAGCTTTTTGGAGACCATGAGCAGATTTTTCTCCTCCCTTTGCCCCAGAACTTGAAAAATTGTGTTGCAGAGAAGACTGGTGTTTCATATGCCCTTTTAAAGGAAGCACAGTTAAGGCTGGCCTGAAGTATTGACAGAACTTCTTTTATTCAGACTGTAGTCTCCTAAGCTAAATGGGACAACGATTTGTGGAATTTACTGAAAATCTGTAGAAAGAAACTCCTCTCTCATCTTTTTTTTTTCTTTTCTTTTCCTTTTCCTTAGGAAATAGTTTAGTTTTGGTCTGTCTTACGAAAATGATGTCTCCGAAACCCTTAGGAATGAATTATGCAGAGTATGCTGTGCTGCCACAAGGCCAGGTTCATTAAGGAGAATGTTTATCTTATATTTGTTGTGAATGGAAACCAGGATATTTTCACAGCTGGTTTAATTTGCTAACCAGGCAGTTTTTAAAATAGCTTACAATATAAATCCTAACTTTGCTGTATTCTGTCAAATGCACTTATATTCTACATGGACTCATGGAGTCATTTCATCTTTAACAAAGTGGAATGCCAAACATTGAGTCCCCGTGGAATTACAGGAACAGTTTGGACATTTCTCCCATCCTCTTGCCCACTCCCCCAACCCTACACTCTGGTCAGAGGTCTTATAATATAAAAATGATACCTCCCGTTTGATTAGGGTTTTCTGTGCACAAGGTACATTGCTTAGATGCTGTTGATGTTATTTCTGTTCGTGACAGTGTACCATTTTATTCCAGGGTCGTGATAGGTAACTTGTCCATGGGAATGCAGCTTGAAATGGAAGTTAGGATTTGAACCTGGATCTTTCTGACATTAAAGTGTTTTATAGTATCTCCTGAACCCAAATCCTTTGCCAACCTTGGGAGCCGTGTTTCCGAAAAGTACTGGTGTTAAGATCAAAGCCTCATGGATAAGAGGGAGGTGGGGGAAGCAATGAAAATGGCATTAAGCCTATTTTTAAAGCACAGATGAAAGTTCTGTTCTCCAGAGGGTATCCATTTCCCAAACAAACTAGTCTTTATCTTTAAAAACCTGCTCCAGTAACCCCTATCCTGTATCAGCCTCTCTAGGTATTCAGAAGGCATCCCGGGAGCAGATTCTCCCACAAGTTCTGTGTTACACAAACGGTGCTTCTTTTAGAGCTTCAGACAGCCCCGCGGACTTGTGTTGTGTCCTTACCTTGTTTTGTTTTCGTGAGTCTCATACTGCCTTTTCACAGATGAATCCTGTTTTGTTTTGTGTCTGGTTTTGTTTTATTTTTCTTCCTGAGCCTGATCTGCTGTCATATATTGAAATGATAAAGCAGAAATGGTGCTTCTCACTAGATGTTCCTCCCATAGACCTGTCCAGCTCTTCTGTGGGAGTGGGGTCCAAAGGCGATGTGGTCTTTTGATGATGATGATGATGATGATGATGATGATGATGATTTTGGTATCTCAGAACTGCAGTTGGCAGAGGATGATTGAATCCTGGGTAGTAGGATCTGGGAACTAAATACTACATTCTAGATCCTGGGCGTGTACACGTTGCCAAATAACTTGTGAAATTCTTGCTTATTCTTTTATTTTTTTTTAAATTATTAAAAATAACACAGTTGGCTCTTGAACAACACGGGTTTGAATTGTGCAAGTCCATTTATACATGGAATTTTTTTTTAAGTTTATTTATTTTTAGTAATCTCTACACCCAACATAGGGCTCAAACTCACAACCCTAAGATCAAGAGTTGCATGCTTTTCTGACTGAGCCAGAAAAATATGGGAAAGTGCTGTAAATGTACTTTCTTTTCCTTATGATCTTAAAACATTTTCTTCACTAAATCCTACTCTTAAAACCAATATTGTACTATGGTTTTGCTTGTTTGTTTGTTTGTTTTTGTTTTTGTTTTTTTTAAGTGGGCTTCACACCTAGCGTGGAGCCCAGTTGGAGTCTTAAACTCACAACTCTGAGATCAGGAGATGGAAACTTAACTAATTGAGCCACCCAGGTGCCCCTACACTATATATGTTGACTAGCTAAAATTTAAATAAAAACTCAAAACAAAACAAAAAATAAAACATTTTGGGGGCACCTGGGTGGCTCAATCAGTTAACCATTTGCCTTTGGCTCCCTGCTCAGTGAGGAGTTGCTTCTCCCTCTCCCTCTGCCTCTCCTTCTGCTTGTGCTGTCTCACTCTCTGTCAAATAAATGAGATCTTTAAAAATCAATCAATCAATAAAACACTTTCTTTTGCATACTTTATTGTAAGAATATAGTACAGAATTCATATAACATACAAAGTAGTTGTTGACAGTTAGCTATCAGTAAGGTTTCCAATCAGCAGTAGGCTATGCATAGTTAAGTTTTGGAGAATCAGAAATAATTCGCAGGTTTTCAACTGTGTGGGGGAGTCAGCGCCCCAACCCACATGTTGTTTAAGGGGCAACTGTACATGCTTGTCATAAAACATTCAAATGGTAAATGTAAATATAGGAATAAAAGCGAGACTCTTTTACCCATCTTCGCCTCCTAATCCTCGTAAACACTTCCTGTATATTTTATTTATTTATTTATTTATTTATTTATTTATTTAGTCTTTTAATTTAGTAGGCTCCGCATCCAACGTGGGGCTGGAACTCACAACCCTGAGATCAAGAGTTGGACGTTCTACCATCTGAGCCAGCCAGGCACCCCATTTTCTGTATATCTTATAATAACTAAATAGGAATTTTTTTACCCAACATTATTCTTCTGTGGCTTGCTTTTTTAATTTGGCATCTTACACAGCCTCTTTCATTCTCTTAAACATTTACAGAACATTTTGTTGAATGGATGGACTATAATCATTCTTCTCCAGTAGATATTTTGGTGGTCTCTACTTCTTTGATTATTACAAATAATATTTTATTGAACATCCTTAATTCTTATATCTTTATTCACAGGTGTATTTCTATGGAATAAATTTCTAGAGATGGAACTGTCAGTTCATAGGATTTTTTTTTTTTTTTGCATGAAGGTAGCTATTAGCAAATTGCCTTCTAAAGAAGCTATATACCCATGATGCCTTCCATAAATAGTGTATAAGAATGCCCATTTCTCCTCATCTTTGATGACAATAAAATTACTTATCCTGAAATTTTTGCCATTCTTATATTTTATTATGTGTGTTGTTGTTTTATTAAAGTAATCTCTACACCCAACATGGGGCTTGAACTTACAACCTCAAGATCAAAAGTCATGTGTTCCACCAACTGAGCCAGCCAAGGACCCCTAATATTTTATTGTTTTAATTTGCTCTTTTCTGCTTACTAATAAGATGGAATATCTCTTGTTAGTTTATTGGCCATAGATTTTTGAATTTTATGTATAACTTATTTGCATATTATTCCCATTTTTCTTTCTTTTTTTTTTTTTTTAAGATTTTATTTATTTATTTGACAGAGAGAGAGAGAGAGAGATCACAAGTAGGCAGAGAGGCAGACAGAGAGAGGGGGAAGCAGGCTCCCCGCCGAGCAGAGAGCCCGATGTGGGGCTTGATCCCAGGACCCTGGGATCACGACCCGAGCCGAAGGCAGAGGCTTAACCCACTGAGCCACCCAGGCGCCCCTATTCCCATTTTTCTATTGGATTGCTTCTTTTGATAGCTTTGTGGGAGCCCTTCATAAGATATAGATATTAACCTTTGTCTTCTGAGATGTTTTAAATATTTTCTTTTATCTTTTATCATTGGAGTATCTTTCATACTAATAAAGTTAAAACATTTTTATGTGATAAAATCAGTCAGCCTTTGTAGCTTCTATATTTTGTGCTTGCTGAGAGAAGTTGTCCCTGCCCTAATGTAATAAAATACCTCAGTTTTCCTGCTTTATTTTTTACCTTTACATCTTAAAAAAAAAATTTTTTTTTTTTAAGATTTTATTTTTTGTTTCAGAGAGAGAACACATGCATGAACCAGGGCGGGATTGGGGGGCAGAGGGAGGGGAGAAGCAGAGTCCCCAATGAGCAGGGAGCCCAGTGCAGGGCTCAGTCCCAGGACCCTGGGGATCATGACCTGAGCTGGAGGCAGTTGCTTAACCAACAGAGCTACCCAGGCGCCCCTTTCCCTTTACAGCTTAATTGAACTGGTACTCATTTTTGTGTATGAAGTGAGGCAGAGATCTAAATTTTTTTCCAAATTGATTCCCAAAATGGCTCTCATTCACTGGTCTCAGTTTGTATGAATAGCCTATTTTATTTATGGAGGCAGATGGAATACAGGGCTAATAGAATGTCAAGGTCATAGAGCAAATTCTTGTAAGGATTAGGACTAAAATTATTTTTATTAGCTGATCTATGCCACTTTCTTTGCTTCATCATTTAACATTTTTACCATAGGTGCCAAAAGTTTTGAGAAAATTATTTTATTTCCTTGATGTTTATTTCAGTGGAGCTAAGTTCTTTTAACAGGCAGGTTAGGGTAGCTATGCATGTAGAAAACCCTCTTAAAAAATAATTGACTTTAGGGGCACCTGGGTGGCTCAGTGGGTTAAGCCTCTGCCTTCGGTTCAGGTCATGGTCTCGGGGTCCTGGGATCGAGCCCCACATCAGGCTCTCTGCTCAGTGGGGAGCCTGCTTCCCTTCCTCTCTCTGCAGCTACTCTGCCTACTTGTGATCTCTGTCTGTCAAATAAATAAATAAAATCTTTAAAAAATAATAATAATAATAATTGACTTTAAAATAATAATTGACTTTTGATATTGAGAAACATCTGTGCTAAATTGTTAATATTTAGATCATTTGTACTGGATTCTGATGTATGTGTGAACAAGATTAAGTAGAGTGTATAGCTTTAAACACTTTGTGTATATATATTGTTTCAATATTGTTGCTTTTTAATGAGGTTTATGAACTATTACTATATCTAATACAATCATTTTTCTGAGGATATTTACTTTACGAGCTACTATAACAAATCAAACAAGCTAAGTTTATTGCCATATAATTACTACATTAAACTCACACAGCATTAATCACATAATGTGTTTAACACGGGGGTAAATATAAAACTGTAACAGCTTTTCAAAAAGCATAAGCACCTAGTTGCTCATAGATTGTGTTTGACTCTGCTTATTTGAAAGCTCATTTTATATAAAATGTTTCCACCCAAGACAGGCTCTTGATTTGGTTTTATTTATGAGGCAAGTGATGGTCTAGATGTTTGTAGGCAGATTATATGTTGTAAATTATTTGCAGCCAAATACCCGTTTTCGTGTACAGTTGACCTTTGAACAACATGAGAGTTAGGTAGGGGCACTGACCCCCACACAGTCAGAAATCCACAGGTAACTCTTGACTCCCCAAAAGCTTAACTACTAGTAGTCTACTGTTAATTGGAAACCTTATGGATAATATAAACAGTCAATTGACATGTATTTTGTATGTTATATACATTCTATGCTAAATTCTTACAATAGAATGTTAGAGAAAAAAATGTTTTAAAATCATAAGGAAGAGAAAGTACATGTACAGCACTGTATTGTACTTACTAAGAAAAGTCTGCATTTAAGTGGACCTACACACTTCAAGCCTGTGATGTTCAAGGATCAACTGTATTAATGAATTTAGCTTCTTTTCAATTTCTTCCTTAAAATCTAATTTATAAACAAGAATAAGCTTTAAATCTCCATGTTTAAGTAGACTCACATTCTCAAAAGATATTTGCCTTGAACATACTACAGTGATTCAGTTTTTCTAGTAAATCTTTGTTGATTGAATTTTGTTGAATCTTTTGGTTCATTTTATGAAAATTCAGCATTAAAAACAAATCTCTCAAAGTGGATCTCAGAGACATATTTGCACACCCATGTTTCTTGCAGCATTCATAACAGCCAAGCAGTGGGGCAACCTCAATGTCCATTGAGAGATGAGTGGGTAAAGAAAATGTGGTATATACGCATAATGGAATATTACGAAGCCTTAAAAATAAGGAAATCCTGTCACATGCTACAATATAGATGAAACTGGAGGGCATTATGCTAAGCAAAATAAGCCAATCACATAAGGACAAATGCTGTGTGATTCCACTCAAATGAAGTATCTGATGTTAAAAATCATAAAAGCAGAAAGTGGAAAAGTGAGGATTGCCAAGGTCTCTGGGTAGGGAGTAGAGGGAATCGGTGTTCAATGGATGTTTTGCAAGATGAGAAAGTTCTAGAGATCTGTTGCAAAACAGTGAGAATGTACTTAACACTACTGAGCTTTACACTTAAAAATGGTTAGGATGGTAAATTTAATTTGATGTGTTTTTGCCACAAAAAAAAAAAAAGCAACCAAATTTAAATGTACTTTAAATGCAAAATTCAGCCTGGATTTCAAGACTTAGTACCATAAAAAATCATGTAAAATTAATAACTTACATCGATTTTATGTTGAACTGATAATTTTTATATATGTTATTTTAAATAAAACATACATATTAAAATTTTTAAAAATCTCATTTTATAATGTGTTACATAGACAGTATCCCCTTTTTAGGCTTATTGGTAGAATTAATTATATCAGTTCCTGTATTTCAACACCCTTGGGGTACCATCTTTTTTGATTTCCCTTTTTTAAGGGAGAATCTGTTCAGAGTTTGCATGGAAGGCTATATGGAAATCAAAGTGTTGAAGATAGTTTTATATTGATTCGGAGAAAAGAATGTAATTTATGGAGTCAACATTGCTCTTTATAGTCTCGTGTGGTGTAATATGGCTTTGGGTTTGAGGTGCTATTTTTTAAATGTCTTAACTCCGATGTCTTGATTAAATTCTCTTCTTACTAATTACATTCCTCCCAACTTAAATGTCTAGTTATAAAATGCCCTTTTAATTTTTCTGATTTATTAATTATACAGACCTTTCATTAATTCTAACAGCTTGTCCTTACCTTATCTTTGTTTCTGCTCCTACTGGAACTCATTAACTTCTGGCTCTATCTTCCTCCAATTCTTCTTATACTGTAGTGCGACTTTTAAGTTTATTCTTCCCCAGTCTCTACACTAAGGATTCCTTTTATTAGGATATTCATTGTTTCCTGTTTAACCACCAGATTTAATACTGAGTTTTTTCACAACCATTCTTTTGGGTGCTTGTTTAAAAAAAAAAAAATGGGGTAGCTCTATAGTATTTCCTAAATAAACACACACACACACAGAGAAAAAAAAAAAAAAAGTATTTCCAAGTCACTTATTTTATACATAATTATCTTCAAAACACAAACTGGTATTTGACCATAGGAAAGAGGTGTTTTTATTTTAACATTTCTGTGTTCTACCATCAGTTTTTCACCAGTTTTTTTTTTTCTTTAAACTATTGAAATATGTACAAGTTGAAATAAACTTACTAACAAGTACCAAAGTGAACTCTTTGTAAGCTCCATCATTATTACACAGCGGTAAACTGGACATCAGAAGACTAGTTAGATTTCTATATAATCGTCTTTGAATGTTTTTAAGAGAAAGGAAATGAGTTTTATTTTCAAGTTATTTGGTATTTTGAAAATGCCACAAAGAGGTTCAGTAGATGATAGTTATGCTCATGGAATTTTTGCTGCTGGGAATTTTAGCATAACCATAAACATTTTGTATTAGGTCTTTGGGAAACTATCCCTTGCTAATAAATTTTGTAATTTGCATTGAAGTGACTGAAAAAATTAATTCTCTGAAAACATCTTTCCCCCGAGTCTCAGAATCATACATAATAGGTTCTGAATTGTATTTCATGAGGTTTTTCTTGGATGTCTGGTCCATGGATTAGTTACAATAAGAGTAACTTCAGGATCTCTGTGTTTCATAGTTGAAAATGATACAAACTGTGTGGGTTGCTGCTACTTACAGGTTCCAGTGGTGACTTTAACCAACAATGAATAGGGTAGATCATGCAGTTCTTAGAAAACTGCAGCTAGTTTTATAATAGTCTTAATTATTTAGCTTATATTTTGCTTACGGACAAACTAACTGCCTTTATGGAAAAACATTACTCAAAAGGCAAGATGTATCTGTCTGGTTCCTTGAAATTGGTGTCTTAGGCTTTTTTTTTTTTTTTTTTTTTTGAGATGTTATTATTATTGTGTAGTTACAAAATGTTTCTGAAATGTTTGAAATAGCAATTATAGGTAAAGAACTACAAGTTCAGCTGCAGAAATCTCCAGAGGTGTCATGAAGAGAAGCTAGTGTTTAT
Organism: Enhydra lutris kenyoni; assembly: GCF_002288905.1. Lineage (NCBI taxonomy): Eukaryota > Metazoa > Chordata > Mammalia > Carnivora > Mustelidae > Enhydra > Enhydra lutris. Next base: position 8,479,849 of record NW_019154139.1, on the reverse strand, counting down.
TTCCCCAAAATGTTAACAATCACTAGAGGGTGTGGAGACAAGCTCAGCCCCGAGCGCTTGGCCTGGGTTTCCCTTCCTGCTGGGAATGTCTGTGCCGGGAAGTTGGGGCTGGAGGAGAGGTGAAGAACATGTTAGAGAGGAGGCACACCATGGCAGGCATGTTAAGCCTTTTTGCTCTTCAGCTCTGCAAGGACAAGGACCTTTTTCAGCTTGGTCACTGCCAATGGCCCATAGAAAATGTCAATCAATATACTATATTGAATGAATGAGGTTGTCTGAGTGCTAAGAATCCCTGTTCTATACTCACTTTGAAAGTCTGAGGTGAAGTTACTAAAAATCCTAACTTCAGAATATTTTATTTTTTATTAGCAGAAGGGACGTGATTTGATAATGTATCATGTTTGACTTTATAGCCAATGCTTTCTTGAGTATTTTCCAACAGACCTGATTTTGAGACTGTTCTTTAAGGATCTCTACCATAAGCCAATTGTTGATTACTGTTTATTTAGCAGAAGATGCCTTTCTATCCATGTCTGAACTTTTTCTTCGCTTCTGGGGGCCTCCATTAAGTGGCCTTTAACCTACCAATGCATATTTTTTTCTTTTCTTTAAAGGATCTTGGGGAGCCTGCTGGCTCAGTAGGTTAGAGCTTGTGACTCTTGATCTCAGAGTCATGAGTTCAAGCCCCATGTTGGGCATAGAGATTACTTTAAAAGAAAAACCTAATTAATTAGTTGCCTAATTAATTAATTAAAGGATCTTTCTGCACCCATCCAGTGGCTTTCCATAAGGCCTTCCATGCACGTCTCCTTTCCTTCCCCCTATATGCCTTTGTTCAGGCAAAGAGGACCCTTCTTTCTGACCAGGAGTGAATCTGGGTTTTGTGGGAATGCTCTTTAAGAGCATTAATTTCAAATACAAGTTGTACAGAAGTGAACATTTATTTACAATGAGGAAAGAAATCACAAAAATGGCAACTTTTAAGAGTTGACAAATACAAACGTCAGAAAAATAGCAATAATATTTGTATTCACTGCTTAACACATCACTGTGAAACTTTTTTCTCTCCATTTTTTGGCTGTATAGTCTTTGTTGCCCTTTCATGTAACAATTCTGTGATATTTTCTAAAAAGAGAATAAAAAGGTAATTCATTGTTTATTACAGAAAGGTTGACCAGAATATGGTTTTTCATATTGACAGATTAGCAAAGTTCCTTTCAGCCTCACAACTTGTTATTTCTAACATTATATAAGTTTTTAAGATTGTCAACTTTGGGAAAAACCTCTATCAAGTATCCTTTATATTACAAGGCTTCATTTTTTTTTCATGTACATTGGCTACTTTGAAATATTCTTTGAACTGACACATTTCTATCATGATGCAGAGTAAGTTGGCCCGGTAACATCTTTGTATACAAGGATGGTTAACATTACTCAACCACACACAGACGTGACTGATCTTAAAATGAATATATCACCAATTTAACTTTTTTTCTATAGATCCCTGAAATGCCTGCACCCACTCTCACTCTACTGACAGGGAATCATGATGGGGGAAAGTTGAGATAGAAAGAGGCTGTGGTTTTAACAGGATGGGTTAAGAGTGATGAAAATATCTTGTCTTTGCACACTTTATAAAAATAATTTGTCATTTAGAACAAAGTCGGAGTAGTCACACTTCCAATTTCAAAATATATTACAAAGTTACAGTAATCAAAACACTGTGATACTGGCATAATGATAGGCAAATAGACCAATGGAATAGAATAGAAAGCCAGAAATAAATACTCACATATAAGGTCAAGTGATCTTTGACAAGAGTGCCAAAACCATTCAATGGGGAATGAAGGAGAGGGTCTTTCCAACAAACGGTATTGAGAACACTGGCTACCCAGTAGCGAAAGAATGAAGATGGCCCCTTGTCTCATACCATGTACAAAAATTAACTCAAAATGGATTAAGACCTAACAGTATAAAACTCTTTGAAGAAAACAGAAGAGGAAAGCTTCATGACACTGGAGTTGGCAGGGATTTCTTGGCTGTGACACCAAAAATAGACAAATGAGACTACATCAAAGTTTTAAAATTTTGTGCATCAAAAGACACAGTCCATAGAGTGAAAAGGCAGCCTACAGAATGGGAGAAAATCTCTGCAAGTCGTATATCTGGTAAGGGGTTAATATGAAGGATATGTAGAAAACTGCACCTCAACAACAAAAGATCAAATAACATGATTTAAAAATGGGCAAAGGGCTTGAATAGACATTTCTCCAAGGATATATAAATGGCCAGTAAGCGTATGAAAAGACACTCATCATCACTAATAAAGAAATGCAAATCAAAACCATAATGAGATACTACTTCACATACATCAGGATAACTACTATCAAAACAAAAACAAAACCCCGAAAAACCAAAACCCAGAACAAAAACACCAAAACCAGAAAATAGCAAGTGTTGGCCAAGATGTGGAGAAATTGAAACCTTTGCATGCTGTTGGGATTATAAAATGACATAACTGCTATGGAAGACAAAAGGTTTCTCAAAAAATTAAAAATAGAACTACCGCATGATCCAGCAGTCTGCCTTCTGGGTACATATGCAGAAGAATTGAACTGTTTGTATACACATCTTCACGGAAGCCCTTGTCACAGTAGCCAGGAGGCAGAAGCAACCCAAGCATTCATGGGTGGATGAATGGAAAAATAAAAGGTGGCGTATACATACCGCGGAGTATTAGCCATAAAAAAGAAGGAAATCCGGTCACATACTACAGCATGGATTGAATCTTGAGAATACTGTGTTGAGTGAAATAAGCCAGTCCCAGAAAGACAAATACTGGGTGGTCTCACTTTGACTACTTTAGATGAGGTATCTAAAGTAGTCAAATTTATATAAATAGAAAATAAAATAGTGGTTACAAAGGACCAGGGGAGAGGAAGAAGGGAAGTTGGTTAATGGGTATAGAGTTTCAGATTTGCAAGATAAAATAGCTCTAGAGATCGGGAGATCTGTTTCACAACAACGTGAATATGCTTAATGCTACTGAACCATACAACTGGTTAAGATGGTAAATTTCATAACAGGTGTATTTTACCACAATTAAAGAAGAAGACAAAAACATATTGCAACAGAAAAAAGCAGGGAGATCATTTGGGCACAGTGCCAGGACCCCTCAAAGTGCTTCAGGAGAGCCTCTGTTTTCGAACTCCTGTGTCTCTTAGGCAAGCCATACAGTTAACAATTTATCTTGCACTTTCTGGTTGACTATCCTGTGTACGTGTTTTATCTTCTTTCAATTAGAGGTTTTTTGTTTTCTCTTGTTTTAAGATTTTATTTATTTGACAGGGAGAGACACAGTGAGAGAGGGAACACAAGCATGGGGAGTGGGAGAGGGAGAAGCAGGCTTCCCGCTGAGCAGGGAGCCCGATGCAGGGCTCTACGTGGAGCTCCACACGGGGCTCCATGTGGAGCTCAATCCCAAGGTCCTAGGATCTTGACCTGAGCCAGAGGCAGATGCTTAACAACTGAGCCACCCAGGCGCCCCCAACCAATTAGAGGTTTTTAAGTATTGTCTTCTTTTGCACCCTGTAAATACTTAGCTTTGTATTGTTCATCCATTTATTCCTTTGCTAATTCGTTTGGTCCTTCATCCAGCAAACATTAACTGAATTCCTTCTGTGTACTAGATCCGGAAGTAAAAGCCACATAGTCTGCGCTTAAGAAGCTCAGAGTTTAGAAGGGGAAGTATGAAGTGAATGGGTGACAACAGCAACAGGGCGTGAAGGTGCTACCCCAGACGTGTGCACGGGGAGCCAGAAGCACAGAGGACAGCAGCCTCAACCCTCAGTATCAAGGAATTCTTCCTCTAAATGCAAATTTGATCTTGGAGTTTTGGTTCTAAAGAATTCGAGAATTTTTTTTTAATGTTCCCTAAAATTAGGTCTGCTAGCATTCTAATTTCTAAATGTAGTAAGAGTATAAATGCTAACATTCTGTTTTCCAGCTAGAAGTTTTGGCTACTATATCCACCTTCTCATTTTGTTGGGATTTAAGAATCCTGAAAAACTTAGCCCTTAAATTTGTATTGTTTCTTGTCAGCCTTCGTCGTTGCCAGCATTTGATAGTACTGGAAGTTGATAAACTTAGAAAAGTCTTTACCTTTTCCATGTTCTCTCCATGGCAAACTCCTACTCATTCTTTAGACTCTGTTGACAATCTCATATCCCCTGTGAAATCTTTGACTCTCCCAGCACTTAGTTCTTTGTATTCCTATGGCATAACTATCTTGTATCTCTGTTCTTTATTTTGTGGCACTTAACCATGCTGTTTTTTAAGGGGGCAGGGCAGAGGGAGAGGGAGAATCTTAAGTAGGCACCATGCCTAGTGTGGAGCCCGACATGGGGCTCGATCTCACAACCCTGAGATCATGACCTAAGCTGAAATCATGAGTCAGACGCTTAACTGATGAGCCATCCAGGCACCCCTGCCATACTGTATTTTAACTATGTTTCTGTCCTTGAGGGTGTTAAAAGTCATCTTTGTATCCCCCAGGGCCTCTTTCTAGCACAGTATATAATGTGTGGTGGATGCTTTAAAATTTGCACAAAAACCAAAAAGTTTCTTGACTATATGAATAAATGGTGAGTCCAGAATTTGAAGTCTTATTTTTGAAAGAGTTGATTGGCCTTACTTTATTTCATGGTCACAGATATTATTCTTAACAACAACTACTAATAGATGATAGAATCACCTGTACCTTCTAAATATATTCTCCACCTCTCCCCCCTCCACTTGGTCACTCCCTCACCTAGATGGCCACGGTTGCCTTCCAGTTTATCTCTCTGCTTCTGCTCTGGATCTTGTAGAGTGTATTCTCCATGTACAAGCAGGATGAGCCTTTGAAAACATTAATCTGATCCTGTCCTAAAGTGGTGGTAAGACCTCCATGGGTCCTTGAAATGTGTACTTAGGGAGGGTTTGGAGACTTTGCCCCACTTTATAGGAAATCCAGTAAAAGGTACCCAGGTTCCATATTAAACTTGTGGTTTTATTTATTTTTGCTATCATGTGTTTAAAGGATATTAATAATTTTGCTACTGAAGTTCTTTGGTTACAAATAACTAACTTAATTTATAATTACCTGAGATTTTTTTTAACAGTTAGCATTTTTAGAAATTTTTGTAAAGTGAGAATTGTTTTCAAATGTCTCTGCCTTTTGGCTTAGATCAAGTGTAAATCCCAAATTTAACAGTGAATGAGTCTTGGGTTTGGGGCACCTGGGTGGCTCAGTCAGTTAAGCATCTGACTCTTGATCCCAGCTCAGGTCTTGATCTCAGGATCATGAGATGAGGCCCTGGGTTAAGAGAAAAAGAAAAAAAAATTCCTGGGTTGTTATATTTCAGGACATTTAAGCCTTTATTAATTTTTATGGTTATAATTTTCTTTTTGTATCTTTGACTTGGAAGTATATTTTTTCGGGTCCTAAATATTTTCCTAGCCTCCTGACAAGCTGGTAGACAGTAGTCCTTAAGTGGAAAATAAGTAATGGATAAAATAGTGCCATTTGATCTCCTGTTTTAAAATTCATCTGTGACTTTCCACTCTTGTTTTGTTTCTTTTTTAAAATATTTTTATTTTATTTATTTGTCCAAGAGAGGGAGGGAGTTAGAGTGCACAAGCAGCAGGTGGTGGCAGGCAGAGGGATAAGCAGGCTCCTGGCCGGGCAAGGAGCCCAATGTGGGACTTGATCCCAGGACCCTGAGACCATGCATGACCTGAGCCAAAGGCTCAACTAACTGAGCCACCCAGGCATCCAACTGTCCACCGTTCTTAAAAGAACATCCTTACTGTGGCCTGCAAGACCCAGTATGATCTAGCTCCTCTTACTCTCGGATGCATCTCATACTTTGCTCCCCTGCTCACCTGTTCTAGCCTCCTGATCTTCCCTCTTGTTCTTTTAAGCTAGCGGGTTGCTTTTGAACTCAGTTTAAATGTCCAGCCTGAGATAAGCCTTCCCTAACCACCTTATCTAAAGTGAGCCTCCCTTAGTTATTCTGTATGCCATCAAACACTATTTCCTTATCAGTGATTTCCTTCTCCTGTAACGATGTTGACTGCACATGGACAAGAACCCTTCTGGTACGGTTCACTAACTCAACTAGCATGGACTCAGGCACACAGAAAGCCTTGAGCACATACTTGTTGAACAAGTGAACTTATGTTAATAGATTTTGTAATTTAACCATCCTTGCATTGTTGGTATAAACCCTGCGTGGTCATAGGGAACTGTTCTTTTAAAACTGCCGAATTCTATTTGTTGATATTTTACTTAGGATTTTTATATTTGTCTTTACAAGTGAAGATTGATCTATAGTTTTATTTTTTGTACCATCTCAGTTCAGATGGATATCAGGAATATGTTAGCCACAGAAAAGAAATTAGGAAGCTTTCCCTATTGTCTCCATAAGTTTGGGAATAGTAGGGATGACATGGAAATTATCTATTTGATAGAAGTGTGGTAGAATTCACCCAGAAAACCATTTGTGCCTAATGTAGTTTTAGTGGCTACTTCTTGGAATACCTTACAGATTTCTGCTGTGGGTTTTTGTTGTTATTTTCATAATTTTTCTTGAGTTGATTTTAGTAATTTCTATTTTCCTTGATTATCCTTTATTTTCCCTCTATTTTATTTAATCTTCAAGTTTATTGATGTGAAGTAATATATAATTCTCTTAAAATTTAAAAAATATTCTCCAGGGTACCTGGGTGGCTCAGTTGGTTAAGCATCTGACTCTTGATTTCAGCTCAGGTCATGATCTTGGGGTTGTGAGATAGAGCCCTGTGTCAGACTCCACACTCAACAGGGAGTCTGCTTCTGTATTGCCCTCTCTCTGCCCCTCCCCCTGCTCATGCTCATGCTCCTCTCTCTAAAAAAAAAATAAATCTTAAAAAAGAAAAATACTCTCCAGATCTGTAGTTATAATGCCCTCTTTCTGAGCCCTAATGTTAATTTATGACTTCTCTCTTCCTTTTTTAAAATTTGATCAGATTTTCCTTTTTTTTTTTTTTAAGATTTTATTTATTTTTGAGAGTGAGAGAGAACATGAGTTGGGGGCAGAGGGAGAGGGAGAAGCAGACCCCTTGCTGAGTAGAGTCCTGATGCGGGACTCGATCCCAGGACCCTAAGATCATAACCTGAGCTGAAGGCAGATGCTTAACCGACTGAGCCACCCAGGTGCCCAATTGATCAGATTTTCCAAAGGATTATATACCTATATTTTTTAGAGCAAAAAAGGTGTTAGTTTGATTTAGTCTACTCTTCTTTGATTTTGCTTTATGTTTATGCTTTTATCATTATAAATTTCTTTTTGGTTTGTTACTTGTTTTCTAGATTGCTGAGTTAAATGTTCAGTTCTCTTTCTTTCTTTCTTTTATTAAAGATTTTATTTATTTATTTATTTGTCAGAATGAGAGAGAGAGCACACAAGCAGGGGGAGTGCAGCCAGAGAGAGAAGTAGGCTCCCCTCTGAGCAAGGAGCCTGATGCAGAATTCGATTCCAGGACCCCAGGATCATGACCTAAGCTAAAGACAGACACTTAACTGACTGAGCCACCCAGGCGTCCCTATTTATTTTGGTTTGGGGGGAGGGGCAAAGGGAGAGGGAGAGTCTTAAACAGGCTCCCGCTTGATCTCATGACCCTGAGATCATGACCTGAGCCGAAACCAAGAGTCAGGCGCTTAACCACCTGAGCCACCCAGGTGCCCCAGTTCATTATTTTTTCATCTTGTGTCCTAGTAAAAATATTTTAGTATATTGTCACCAAGGTGCCAACTTTGAAAGATAACACACATATGAGTGTCTAAGTTTTGGTTTATTTGTTTAAAAAAGTAAACTTTGGGGGCACCTGGGGGACTCAGTTGAGCATCTACCTTTGGTTTGGGTCATGATCCCAGTCCTGGGATTGGGTCCCCCATCGGGTTCCCTGCTCTTTGCCTCTCTCTCGTCTCTTGTGAATAAATGAATAAAACCTTTAAAAAAAAAAAAAAAAAAGGAAACTTTTTTGTTACTTTGTATCCTCATCTTTAATAGATAGTACAGTTTAAAAACACTGTCTTATGGTCAATTTGAAAAAGTACAGCAAATATATCACAAAGTCCAAAATGTCTGGAAATACAGTGAAAGTAATAGGTTTATTTCAGCTATTTCTTTTCTTTTTTTTTAAGATTTTATTTATTTATTTACAGAGATCACAAGTAGGCAGAGAGGCAGGCAGAGAGAGAAAGGGGGAAGCAGGCTTCCCGCTGAGCAGGGAGCCCAATGTGGGGCTCGATCCCAGGACCCTGAGATCATGACCTGAGCCGAAGGCAGAGGCTTTAACCCACTGAGCCACCCAGGCGCCCCCTTTTCAGCTATTCCTTCAGATGAGCAAGTAGACTAATTGCTTTAAGGTTAGAGGTATCTCACAAAACAAAGCTCTCTAGAAGTTGAAGAAAACATTGATCCTATTCTTTGAAAATAGAATTAATATTTTGTTTCTAAATGTGGTTATGTTTTCTGGCCTTTCATGCGGCTTGTTTAGCACTTATAAGGTGACACATACACGCATACATATATGTATGTATTTATACAATAATATTCTGCATTGGGGAATGGAAACTTAGCAAAATTATAAGGAAACCATGTCCATCCCAAATTAAAACAAGGCAGCTGTACAGTCTCCATGCATTGGAACATGTGGCGCATGCTCCACATAAGTAAGCTTTCCGTAACTCATCTGGAAGGTATTGGAAGGATAAAAATAGACTAAATATTCAAAATTTCCATCCAAGGAGTTTCCTGCTTTTGCCTACAACTCAATTGTCAGTCTGGGTCCTGGCTCTTGCCCTACTCCGGGCTGGGCATCGAGAAGACAGTGGAAGCCTTTTACGCCATAAATATTCAAGCCGCCAGATCACTGAGGCATTGGCTCCGCCTGTCCTGAAACAGCTCCTTTCCTGTTCTTCCTTCGGCGTGGAAAAAGCAAGGGAGGAGGTCTATAGGAAGACAAGACCCAAAAGCCAGGATGACAAACGTGTGGGATTTAGGAAGAGATCATAGGTTCCTTTTCGAGGAAGGCCGGGCTTACAGAATCCATGGGTTCCCTGCCAGATGGCGTGTCAGGTTACACTTGGTCAGCCTTGTTCATTTGGGAACTCACACTGGGGATCCCAGTGTTTCTGGTTTTTGGAGATAGATGGAGTTTTGAGTCGCGGAGCACTTTTGCCTGCTCTCTGTCATGTAGTTGCTTTATTTTAAAGCAGTCCTTCGAACAGATAGATGGAGGTGAGTTCCTGGAAACGATGTGACTTCCTTTCTTTCTATTTGGGTGGTGGATCTCCTCTTGCCCAGCACCTCTGAATGGAAGTCCAGGTCATTCATTCATTCATTCATTCACCTACTGCACGGGGCCTCAGACAGCAGTGAGGGAAGATGTGGTGTTTGTCCTTATACACACTGAGGAAGAGCAACAATAGGCAAATTTTTACGCAAACAATAAATGGCGATTCTGACCAATGTTACAAAGAAGCCGTGAAGGATGTCATGGGAGTGTTGAATAGGGAAGCCTGGTCTCCACCAGGAGGGTCAGGAAGGCATTCCTGGAGTAAATGACTTACTTTCGAGATGGCAAAGATAAGATGAACAGAACTGCTAAAAGAAAGAAGCCAAGTGCAGTGTTTTTGAGCGGAAAGGAACCAAAGATACCATCTAGTAATGTCCAGTCTTTACATTCCAGTCAGAAAACTGAGCGTGGGGAGGTGAAGGGATTTGCCTAACTAAATTTGCACAGCCTGTTGGCCCCAGGGCAAGAGAGGCAAACCCATCCTGGCTTTCTTAGATGCGTATAAATCAAGAGTGCATGTAGCCAGGAGAAGGGACCGGGTATGATAGGGAAAGTAGGTAGGTTTTAAATTTCATACTTACTCTTGTCAGCTGCAGAGCTCCTTCCTCAGGTGGGAGAGGGGATTAAAGAGGCCTGGAATCTTCCTATCCTAGAGGAAGTCAGCTCGCTAAAGCTGCAGCATCGTTTTTTTGGGGGGGCTGCGGGAGGAGGTATCCAACACACATACACCCAAAACAATACATGTGGACTTCAGCTGGGAGACCGGTCCCTGTTCTGCTTCTGTCTCGCTGTGTGATTTGAGATTAGTCACTTAACCTCTCTGAATTGCCAGTTTCCATTTGTACTTGGGTCTGTTTCCTTTTAGTCTCCTCCCATGCATTTTAGGAGCTTGTCAGAGATCAGTTGTGCCCTGTATTTCAACTTAATCTTTAAAAACTAGTCTCTTGTTTGGCTAAAGCATTGTTTAAGCCCCCTTTTAAAGAGCAGTTTGCCAGCCCATGCTTGCCCAAACGACCAGAGAGTAACTGTAGCAAGCAAGCCAAGCTCTAGATCTGCAAGAATCGTTAGCAACTGAGCATATTTCTATAAACCAATAAAGGTTTTTATATTTTGTTCATCTGTTACCCTTATGCTGTTGCCACTTTCACATTCAGTGTGTGTAGGCGGAGAGTATGAGATAACAGCCTTTCACAAATGAGAGTGAGTGGAAAAGGGCTGCTTTCCCTTTAAGGCAGTTTCAACCCCAGCTCCCTCCCCTTTCCTGATTGACAAACCTACCCAAAGTCACATGATCCGCCTCTATTTGAAGGTCACAAAAAGCTGCTTCCTTTAGAGACAGAGGGGGAGAGAGAGAGCAAGAGGGAGAGTGAGTGAGAGAGAGTTAGTTCAAGCCAAAATGGCCGACAGAGTCTCTGCTGGTTTCTGAATATTTAAAATACAAAAAAACAGATAGACAAAAAGAAATCATTTTTTGGACCTTTTTTCATTTCCATTTCTACCTTGTATGCCTCAATTTGCTGGATTTAAGCACTGCTGCACTTTATGAGGTTGGTAAATATTTTCAATTTTTTTAAACCAATTGATTTATATGGATCTTGTCTAACCGTTTTCACTAGTGGTATTGCAAATGGACATTTGTCTAGCATGGAGACTGGCTTCAGACATTTCGTGAATCTGTGTAAATCAGACCCGTGATGTACTTTTGGTTCGGCATTTTAGAAATGGAAAAGCCTTGGTAGAATATTTAAATTTTGAAGTGATTTAATTGCACTTTTAATTTATATACAGATTTTCATCCTCATTTCTTCTTGCAAATAAATGAAACTGCGAATAACTGGAAATTTGATATTTAGAAAGAGGTTTTTAAAAAACACAGACCTCTCCCTGCCCCCTTAAATCTGCTGCAAAAATTTGCATAAATATAAATGGGTTTGCATTCTTTCGGCTGCTAAGGCCGACAAAGGATCTGGGAGGGCAAGCACTACCACGGGAAAGCCTTTTTTTTTTTCCTTCTCCCTTAGAGCTAGGCCATCCTTCCTAGAGAGATGTAGAACCTAAAATAAGACCTGATACATTTTAAACATCAGGCTGGGGGCGAGTGAACACCAGGAGGTTTGGGGTTTGTAGATTCCCCTGCTTGAAAACCTCCCAAGCAATGTGTGGATCACCCCTGTCTTCGCTGCGCGCGCTCATTTGCACTGGGTCTCTGTGTGTGTTCTCAAATGTGCAGCCAGATGCGCTTTTATTTTGATCGTGGTTTGAACCAAATGGTAGGACTGTCTTGTAAACATGGTGTGTTAAAGATCTAAACAGCTATTCACCCCATTAGGAATGAATTCTTTATCAGCTTCTCCCGGTAGACTGGCCTCCTCCATTTCTCACGGGTTAACATTTTTGTTTAATTTTACACAGACGAACTGGGCTTTTCAGCGCAAATTCAGCGTGTGTGTGTGTGTGTGTGTGTGTGTGTGTGTTGTGTTTGCCTGTTTGGGCCACGTATCCATTGTTGAAGTGGTCATTTAGGGTCACATAAATAGGTAGCTGTATGGATGTGTATGTCAGTTACCCCCGAAACCGTGCGGTGCCCTCAAGTTAAATTCCATTACTCCCAGTACAGGATTCTAGAAAGCTTGGGAGCAGGGAGGGAAGAAAGCTGAAAACTTGCTTTCTCAGAGCCACCTCCCCCTATCATTGTAAGAGTGTGATGTAATGCTTCTCGTCTGGTGGGCTGAAAGGATCGTAGTTTGTGATGTGGCAGGGAAATTGCCCCCACCCCTGAGTAAATTACCCCACCCCCTCAGCACATCCCTGGCTCTGAGAGGCCTTGTTTTCTCTTCTTTTTTCTTTTTTTTCCTAATTTGTATCCTCCTGATTTATGCGTGGCATACTGGCATGAGAGACTGTTCTTCTAAATCTGTTACAAAGTATAGTTTAGAAAGGGATTTAAAATATGCAAATGAATGGAATTGTCATATCCCCATCATTAAATATGTAGACTTGGATTAAAGCTAATTAAGCAAAATGGAATAATTTTGATCAGAAGGGAGCAGTGTTTTTGTTTCCTTTTTAATTAATCTAATTATAAGATGCTTGTTGGTCCTGCAAGTGTTAAAAAAAAAATGGAAGAAATGCTGGCCCGTTTTGAAAATTTGACAGTCTGGAAGAGGGTGTGTAGTGCTTTCAAAAGCTTTATTCACTGTTCAAATGGATTGGCCCCTTGTGCTGAAAATGGCCTGTTTCTTTGGGCCAATTGTGTGTAGATGAAGGGACTTTCACGCTAATTTAACAAAAAGACCCTGCATTTGAATACATAAAGATAATTAAAGTTCTCCATCTCTAAAGAGCAAGTATTTTATTGTTTTTTTAAAATTAATGTTATTATATTAGTAATGGAAATAAGTAGAGAAGTGACAGTTTAAATTCAGCGTACATCTTTTGGTGATATAAGTTCAGCTTTTGTGTAAGAGGGGTTTGGAAACATTCTATTAAAGAGGTATCTGGAACAAATTTCTCTTAAAAAAATTTCTTACAGCTTGAATTTAAAGGAAAAGACATAGAAATTACCATAGTGATAAAGAGTGTTGCTTTGTGGTGGACCTCAAGAAAATTAAAGCTCTCGTTATTGTTGTTTTTTTCTGAGAACGAAAGCACTTATTTGAGGCTTTACCTGTTAGGTGATTCATTTTACACCCATTTCCTAAGTTGGCCTTAGAGGAGAAGAGTGAGAAAAACCTAAGCTTTCCATGTTTTGCCATTAGCTTGTTTTTGTGGACTGTGTAAACATGTGAATAGCAGGTTATTTCAGTTTGTGGGACCGAGGAACCAAAAGCAGGGTGCCTGTTCTCCCGCGAGAAGGAGGAGGATCGAACGAATGTGAGCAGAATGCCATCTGAGTCTTTGAAATGTTTTTATAAATATTCTTTTTTCCTAGACAGGTTGAAAAGTGACATACATAAGACCTGGTTTCACGTATGTTAAGTGTTATGGCTCTGGTGAGTTTCAGAAGCCCAGCTGCCATTTTGGATCTAAGTCCTGCAGAGCCAGTCCTGATGGCACACCAAAACGGTGGTCGTTCGGAAGCACATAAAAATGAGTAGGAAGTCAAGTGTGCAGATGGATAGTGTTGAATTTGTGCCTTTTGTCGAAGCTTTCTTTCTGTTGATAGGACGAAATGAAGCTTAAAAACCTTTATAGTGACATGGCTGATGTGTTAGAAGAGCAGAACCCAAGAAGATTAGAACTTGCATGTTATGGTTCTTAAAAATGAGACAGTGTATGCAGAGGAAGTTTCTTACCAGAGAAAATGTATGATTCTTACGTAGGACGCCTCCCCCCCCCCCCCCCCCCCCCCCCCGCCCCCGCACCGTCCGTATTTCCTTATGCTGGTTCTACTGGTGATACTACAATAATGTCATTATTCACAACACTGCTCGGTCTCTGAAAGAAATGTCATAGATTCATTATTAAGATCTACTGAAACATCACACAAATTGGTAATGCTAACCCATCAGAAGTGGTATCTTGTTTTTAAACTGTTTCGGTCCTTCCATCCGGGTTCCAGAAAGGAAGCGTCGGCATCTTTGGTATTTAGTGGCAAACTCAACTCTCATTCAGCTTTGGCCATTTGTTCTTCGTCACCACTACTGCCATCCTTCAAAAACAAACTTCTAAAAACTGAAGCAGAGACTTCTGAGGCTTTTCCAGTTCTTCATCTGTGCAAGAGATGCTCACAGAGTGATGTGTGATGGTGAGGCCTTCAGGTTCTGCAGGGAAGGCTCTGCAGATCACAGTCGTAGTGGGTAGGCCACACCCTAACCCTGCGCCCCATGTCGGGAACGTTTTGGAGAAATTTAATTTTTCTAACTTAGCATAATCGTGGTTCTTAGCATAACCATGTCCAGTTTAAACTGGGCAAGGCCCTGAGGCAATACAGATGAACGGACCTGGTTCCTGCCCTCAAGAAGTACCAATCTAGCAAGGAAGATAATCAGATAAAGAGGCCATCACAGCTTGGTGCTGCGTGTGCGGTAGTTAGAGCACGTACCTGACACGGAAGTATCCAGAGCACCTGCATTAAGAGAGCCCTTATTTAAAACAGCTAAGTAATTACTCATTTTTGGTCATCATTTGGATTATTAGGTTTTCATTAAGTGTAACTTGTGATTTAAAGGTGGGGTTTCTGACATCTTTGGTTGGAGAGGGGGAAGCATATGCTGATTGTTTCCTAGTACAGTTTTGTTCGTGGATTTACACCAGTCACCTTCTCTCGCCCTCTTCTTGTGGTTGAGTCTGGTGGTGGAGTGGGCTGGGGTGAACTGAAGCCGCTTGGCCTGAAAAGGGATTTAGGCCATGACAGTGACATTTTAACATTTTCTTTTCTTCTTCCTCCATATAGTCGTTTAGCTCTCATTTATTACGCCGTGGCATGTGTTGGGTACTGTTGTAAGTGTTGTCGCTGTTGTAAGTGTAAGAATTAATTTGGTCAGCCCTTCGCACTAAACTACCCCTTGGTTTGTGTGGAAATACTCAACATCTGATGACTATCTAACCGATCGCTTTGGGTTAGGACTAGGATAGCACTGTAGCTCCTTTCATCTCCTAGTCTCTTTGCTGAGAATCAGGAAATGAATGGTAATGTTTGATTCTGGTAGTTCCAGAGATTTCCATTGAAGGTTGGACGAGATAATCACTTTACTCTCCATTTTCTTTGGCCATGCAAAAGTATCTCCTCAGAATTATCTTTTAAATGAGCCCTGCAAACCTTACAACCTAACTTGCCTCCCTCGTTACTCTGCCACATCCTTCACTTCTACTGTTTTAATATCCCTTAATTGTGTCACTATCTGAAATTACATTATTTGTGTATGATGCATCACTCCCCACAAAACCATACCCTTTCCTGAGAGTAGATTTTTGTTTTGCTTGTTGCTCAGTCCCCAGCATCTAGAACTGTGCTTAACAGGAATGAATGTTCAATAAAAATGTGTTGGTGTTAGACTGGAGTGTAAGGTCCCCAGGACCAGCTATGTGACTGTAAGTCCCTATTTCTTCATCGGTAAAATGAGGATAATACACTGTTGTGAACCATAAAGGAAATGTATGTAAGAGCTGGCACCTAGTTGCCTTGCTTAGTAAGTATTTCCTTCCCCTTTGCTCTATCTCCCTTTGTTAAATAAACCAGAAAGACTTTTATGGCCCTCAGATGCCTCCATTCTTTCTCCCGCCTCACGGGATCATGAAACGTGTGCTCTGAGCTTCAGGCTGGATAAGTACAGGAGTAGTGCTGAGCCTTTTCTTTTTATTAAAAAGTCCCTACCTACATTCCTGGGGTCTGATGTCGTCTCTTCATGCTCTCCAGTTTCCTGCCGGCTCTGCCTCTGTGATGTAGCCACATTTGTTTGGCTGCTTTTCATACATTCTGTGTTTTGCATCAAAAGGTTCTCAACAGTTTCAGATGAGTTGGTCCCAAGTTTACAAGGGAGAACATAAAATACAGTGTTTTCTCCTTCGTTGTGATTATTATGAGCCTATACCTGTAAATCCTGTTTATTTAATGAAACTTTTAATAGTTTTGATTCAAAAGACAGATAAAATAAAAACTTAGGTCAATTGCCCACTCTACAATGGTGTCAAAATAAATATAGATGTCCTAGAAATGGCTTTCATTCATTGACTTGGGAATTTTTTTTTAGAAAAGATTTTATTTATTTATTTGGCAGAAAGAGAGAGCCCAGGCAGGGGGAAATACAGAGGGAGAGGGAGAAGCAGGCTTCCCACAGAGCAAGGAGCCCACCTGAGCCAAAGGCAGATGCTTAACTGACTGAGTCACCCAGGTGCCCCTGGAATTTGTTTTTTTTTTTTTTTTAACTCAGAAAACTATTATCTGTTTACTCATTCAGCAAGTAATTTTTGAGTACCTATTACATGATGGATATTAGGATAAGTGCTAATATAGGAATAGTGTGAAGATTTTCTTCCGGTACCATTCCTGAAGTTACAAAGAGTAGTAGTGTTTGGGAGTGTTGGATGATTACAAGGGAGGGACCAACATCCAACCCAAATAGAGGGGCCAGCTTGTGCAAGGGCCCTGAGGCAAGAGAGGACATTGGCATACTTGGAGAACTGCATATAGACTGCTTGGACGTGGTTGGAGCATGAGGTACATAGGGAAAGAGATGATCTGGAAAATGGGAAGCAAAGCTATAAAGATAAACACTGGCCAGATGCAGAAGGTCTGTAAGTCATGTTTGAAAGTTTTGATTTTAAGAATAGTTGAAGGGTCTTCAGCAGGAATGTCACCTGCTCAGATTAGGTTTTTGAAAGACGATTGTGGTTGCACTATAGGAAATGGCTGGAGAGTTGAGTATAAGACCAGACAGTATTGCAGGCATCCCAGGTAATGGTGGCCTGAACTGGCAGCAGAGTTGGGAAGAAGTAGTTAAATCCAGAGATACTTAAGAAGAAGATTTCACAGCACCTGAGTGCTAAGTATGGGGAAGTTAAAGGTGATGCCTCTATCTCTGGCCTTGGCCACTGATGGGATGGTGGTCTCATTCACTGAGGAGGGGTCCATTCGGGAGACAGGTGTGGGGTTGAGATTATGAGTTCAGTTCTGGAGTTGCTGAATTCTGAGACATCCAAATGAAGATGTGGAGCTATTAGGTATCTGTCTGGAGATAAAGATTTGAGAATTGTCAGTAGTCCCAAGTCCTCCAGCATTTTTCTTTTCAAGGTGATTTCTTTGGTAAGATGTCCAAAAATGGCAATGTGCAGTGCAAGGTGCTGTTAGCTGCTGTTAAGAGGACACTATTTTATAGAGAAGTTAAGACCACATACTCCCATTACCATGATGGTTGCCATTAGAAATACCAAAGGAGTTCGAGGAAGAGAAAGACTAATTTTGGTCAAGTTGATCATCGAAGGCTTTATGAGGACCATGTGTTTGAGCTAAGCCTAAAAGGTTGGTGGGAATTGTGTAGAGTGGAGAGCAGTCCATCTGGAGGATTAGTTACATCCTGGGAGGGTTGATGGGAGCTCAGAGATGTACCGGCGAGCCGGGAGACCTGTTCAGTAGTTTGGATTGCTCATAGTTTGGATGGCAGACAGATGGGACTTGAAAATATGATAACAAAGCATTCAAAGTGGTTTTGGGGAATTCTCAATGGCAGTGGGGCAGAGGACTCCAGGGTGATTTAGACTCATGCAGGCCAGTTACGGATAAGACTGCTGTGGCGTGGCTAGAAGAGGGACAGGGACTCCGGGATTTCAGGATGAATGATGGGAATCTTCAGGAGGAGTGAAGATGTACTCCAGGTCAGACAGACATCCTGAGTTTACGAAGGCAGCGAGACTCCCAGAGGCCGCTGTGTAGCAGGCAGCTGGCAGTGTGAAGCTGAAGCTTGAGAAGGAGGTCAGAAGTGGAGATAAAGGATTGGAAGTCATCCACGTAGACGTGATAGCTGACGCCGAGCGAGTGGATGAACTCACCGTGAAAGTGTAGCGAATGGAAAAGAGAACTGAGAATAGGTCCTTGGGGACAGGAAGAGAAAGAGGACCTGGGAAGGGATTAAAAGGAAGGTGATCGTGTCGGACAGTTTGGAATCATTGCTGAAGAGGAGGAAAGGACTTCTCAATCTCAGATGTGGTCAGCAGGAAGAACAGTATGTGGTTACGGTAGCGGTCCCAAACCTAGTGTTGGGAGGTGTTCCAGTGGGAAAGGTTTGGGAATCATTAGGTTACTCCAGAACCATTCAGTAGAAACGGAATGTGAGGGACGGCTGGCTGGCTCACCCAGTACAGCATGTGGCTCTTCGTCTTGGGGTCCTGGGATCCAGCCCCATGTTGGATATAGAGATTGTTTAAATAAAATAAACTTTAAAAAAAAAAGAAGAAGAAGAAGAGAAATGGAATGTGAGTCATGTGTTAGTTAACATTTTCCAGGAGTCACATTAAAAAAGTAAAAAGGGGGCGCCTGGGTGGCTCAGTGGGTTAAGCCTCTGCCTTCTGCTCAGGTCATGATCTCAGGGTCCTGGGATCGAGCCCCGCTTCGTGCTCTCTGCTCTGCGGGGAGCCTGCTTTCCCCTGCCTCTCTGCCTCCTTGTGATCTCTGTCTGTAAAATAAATAAATAAAATCTTTAAAAAAAAAAAAGGTAAAAGGAACATGAAAATAATTTTAATAATAAATATTTTATTTAACCAAATATGTGCAAAATATTTTCAATATAACATGAAATCAATTTTAAAGTACTTAAATATTTAAATACTTAAAATTAGACTTTTTTTTATACTAAGGCTTTGAAATCTGGTACATATTTTATACTTAAAACACATTTCAGTTTGAAAATGAAATTTTCATTGGAAATACTTGATCTGTATTTAGATTTCATAAAATTTACAGTTGAAAAAGTACACCCACGTACCCAAGTTTTTCCAAACATACAAAAAGTTTTCCAGTAATGGGAATGAGTATCAACTTTAAATTTTCAATACTTGAACTAATATACAATTGAAAATTCCATTTCTGAGTCACACCAGTCTTATTACAGGTGCACACTAGCCATATGTGGCTACCATATTGGACACCATAGGGTTTGTTGAGAAGTAAATGGGTTACCTTACTGCTAATGCACATTTTAAAAACAGCTAAAGCATCATAAAGCATTCTTACCATCACAAAGCATTTCATAGACTGATGTTTCTTAGCATACATGTTGGATTCTGCTAGTGGAATTTTTAGAATTGGGAGGGTCAAATCCTAACTTTGCATGTGAGGAGGTGAACTTTTTTATTTTTATGCAAGTGCACAGATTCCAAAATTTAAAACAAATTTAAAAAATTGTTTTGGCTTAAGTCAACAGAATGGCATGTTGGCCAGTTACGGATAAGACTGTTAAGTTCTGGGGCGCCTGGGTGGCTCAGTGGGTTAAGCCGCTGCCTTCGGCTCAGGTCATGGTCTCAGGGTCCTGGGATCGAGTCCCGCATCGGGCTCTCTGCTCAGCAGGGAGCCTGCTTCCCTCTCTCTCTCTCTCTCTCTCTCTCTCTCTCTCTGCCTGCCTCTCCGTCTACTTGTGATCTCTCTCTGTCAAATAAATAAATAAAATCTTTATAAAAAGAAAAAGACTGTTAAGTTCTTAAACATGCCAGTTTGTGTCACACGTCAGAATTGCTAGGTGCAGAGGCTTACACGGAAAAGCACATTCAGTTGCAGAGATGGGAGTACTCCTGCCCCCTTTTTGATCTTGTTGAATTTTGGAGTCAGTGGGTTGGTGGTGGCTCCAGGCAGAGAGATAATGAAATTAGAATTTGAGTGTTCTTGGAAGCTTTTGGTAAGTGGTCCCAGCCATCTAGCATCAGTGGAGGTGTTTGAGAGGGGAAAGGAGTGCGGAAGGGATAATTACTTCCTGTGTGCTTTGGTCATCCACACTGTTACACTCATTTCATATTTCTTGCCATCCTGGGCTAGTATAATATTTACTAAATATGAGTGGTTCGTAAAAAGCAGGTTCAAAGATTTTTATTTAATCATCCCATTGATTTAGATTGCTTTGTAGTTACTAATTAGACCTTTTAAGTAATAACCAGTAAAGATAGAAATTATCTTGAATTGTGGTCGGAACCCAACAAACCTTGCTCACACTGGAGAGTGAGCCGTGGTTTTTAGTTGCTGCAGTTTCATTTCAGCGGACAGAGGGGAGCCTGGTTTTCTGTGAAGAGCCCTGTAGGAGTTTGGGATGTCAGCTGTTCTGTGAAGTAGTGTTTTGTTTTGTTTTTAATCAATACGGAAACTAATCCCTTCCATTTTTGTTTTCCTTTAGAAGTGCATTTGGGTTATACATTTATGCTTCTGTCAAAACCAGACTGGATAGTGGTGGGTCTGAGTGACGCCCTGGACCGCTGTGATAAGGCGGGGACACCTAGCGCAGGGTCCCTCGCCCTCCTCCCCGTTTCCTCCCCCAAACCCAGAGCAGCATCTTGAACCTCCATGCTATTGTTTTTTTGACTCCTTTGCTTACAGAAAATATTGTTGCTGTTGTTTTTAGGCCAAGAAGTTCCTATGTATAAGCTGAAGTTAGATAGAATATTGGGTAACTTCAAACAGTGGATTTCTGTTTGGCTGCACAGTAAGAAATGCCGTTTGCATTAAGGCTCTGTATGTGTGTGAATGTGTGTATACACAGAAGCAAAAATAGGGACTTTCTGCTACAGTGTGTAATGTATTCTGATATATTCTATTTGTTAAAAGCAAACAAACAAATACAGCCTGGGGTACCTGGTTGGCAGCGGGTTAAGTGTCTGACTCTTTTTTTTTTTTTTTTAAGATTTTATTTATTTATGTGACAGAGAGAGACACATTGAGAGAAAGAACACAAGCAGGGGAAGTGGGAGAGGGAGAAGCAGGCTCTCTACTGAGCGGGGAACATGATGTGGGGCTCGATCCCAGGACCCTGGGATCATGACCTGAGCCGAAGGCAGACGGTTGACTGAGCCACCCAGGCGTCCCAAGTGTCTGACTCTTGATTTTGGCTCAGGTCATAATCTCAAGAGTCCTGAGACTGAGCAACTTGGAGTCTCTAAGATTCTTACTCTCTCCCTCTGCCCCTCCCTCTGCTTGCGTGCACACTCTCTCTCTCAAATAAATAAATAAACCTAAAAACAAATAAATAAACCTAAAAATAAACCTAAAAAAAAACCCCACCCCAAATCAAAAAAGCTGATCCCAACCCACTAATTTGATTTAAATTTTAATTTGATCCACTAAAGGTTGTCTCATGAGGTTTGAAGAAGTTTTAGGGAACCACATGTGAGACATGAGACATCATACTCCACATGTGCTGGTCTTGAGAATCAAATGTATTGGTTCACTGAGTTATCACATCAACGCATAGTCATAAGCAATTTTTTTAAATGTTAATGTTACTTCGGTGTGTGGGAAGTGGGTATTTTGATGACCAGAATGTTGTCCTCCATGCCCAGAGTGTTCCATTCAGATCAAAAAGGAGCTGACCATCGATATTGAAGAATGGAGATACGATATTCCTCTAGATTTTAGAGAACGTTAAGTAGAAAACACCCTTTTAACAGATTATATTTTCTCTCTTGGAAAAGTCCGACAGAAAACACTGTCTTACTCATCTTTGGAGGGGGTAGGGGGCACTTCCCTGCCCCATCTCCAGGTTTCGTAAAGATGTATCTTCTCTATTAACACATTCTGTTTTCACACACACTTTAATACATTTCATAAGGTCAAGATTTCCTACAGTTTGTTGGGGGTACTAATAGGTTTGCTTGCAAAAAAAAAATTCCTTTCCTGATTCTGAATTAAACTGGTTTTTGCTCACTACAGGACTTAGAGTCTTTAAGATGCTAATGTACGTTGGGAATCTTAAGTAATGTGCAGATACAAAATCTTGAAGTACCAGGTTTTTGTTTTTGTTTTTTTAGACACAGTTTGAGGAAATGCATCATTAGCTTTCTGTTTTGGTTATTCCTTTCTAAAGCTATGTCCTAGTCACACAAGCTGTATTAGGCCCAAGTCCCTTCAGACACTCTCCCATGGTGGTTTCCAGACTTGGGTTCTGGGGAACTGTAACACTGTAAAAGCAGTACTGGGAACCGAATGAGTTACCTGTTGTAAACTTGCCAGGTAAAGGCATTTTTTAAAAACTCACCGTTTATTACCATTGTTTCAAAGGAAAAAAAACATCGTAACAGTTGAATGGAAGGTCTCAGAATCATAGACATCTCATTAAGTTGAATATAGCTTTATGAAAACCATTACATAGGAAGTATAGATCGGCACAGGTACTAAAGGTCAGCGTTGGGGAACCACATCCTAATTATAGACCATCTCTTAGCATGTGTTACAATTAACTGTGTACTTCCTGGTTTTTATTAGCCTCACTCAAAGGAATAAACCTTACTTCAAGTTCTGGGACTGCCTTCCTTCATTCTTATTTACTGGCTACAGTGGTAATGATTTCATTGACTCATACTTTTTTTAAAAATTACTTTGTTCCCTTGGCACAGACTGTAAGCAAGTAACCATTCTACTTTAAGAAAAGAAAAACCAATTCCATTAGGTGCTAAGCAGTTGTAGCATCTAAAGTAATCAAAACCTATAGCAAAGTTTATCTGATTTAATGAAATACATAATGACGGTGATTATGTACAAGTGGCAAGTAGATCACAGAACTAAATAATATTACTTATGTACATTTTTGTCAGCTGGTTGGCTCTTTATGAGTTATGAATAATGTCCATGGCAGATTTTGTCCTATTATGTACATTTTTATGTTCACCATCCCACTTAGGCATTTTAAATGACCAATACCTTAAATCTGGCAGCCCCACATCAAATGTCCCCTCTTTATTCAGCCAGGGAAAGTGCTTCTTAGGTGCACTTAACTCTGTAATCAAGGGGTGCCCCACCAGCCCCTCACTGGCCCTGCTTGTCGGTGATAATGCTGTCAGCTGGCTGTGGGAGTGGCAGCCCCAACAAGGGCCTTGCCTCTTCAGCGTGGAGGAGGCCTGGGGGGGTGGGTGAGGATGAGGGGAGGAACGTTGCGGTTTAGGTTGTGGTTAGCACGGGAGGGTGCTTGGAAGCTGGTTAGCAGGGAAGGGTGCTCAGGAGCTGGAACGTGGAGGGTAGTCTTGAGTTTGAGCAGGATAGACCACAGGTTCTGTGCACTTGAAAGAGTTTGTGTATTACCTGAGTGTTTGTGTGTCAGACCGGGTATAGGGCTGGGATACAAAGATAAAAACAACCTGACTTATCTTTGGGACTCAACCAGTGAGGCTGCCTGTAATAAAGATAAAAAGCATGATGCCCAGGGATACTGGAGGATGGGGAGAGAGGCCTAGGGCACTGGGGAAGTCCCAACGAAGTGGGAGTGTTGGAGCTGTGTCTGAAAGGGTGATTAGGAACCGTTTGGTGGAAGGGATGGCTAGTGAATCAGGGGCGCTATGGTGTAGTGGTTAAGAACTCCAGTTCTGAAGTCCAGTCAGCCCAGTTTTGGGCAGTATTACCTGTATGCCTCAACTTTTCTCACCGGTAAGATGTGGAGTAATCATGGCACCTATCTCAAAGAGTAGTTATGAGGATTAAATGAGAACACATTTGAAGTGTTCAGTGTATTGCTTGGAGTCAGTGTTAGCGACCGTTTTCATTAGTTTTATTGTCAGCATTTTAGGCGGAGGGAAGAGCACAAGCAAAGACAAGGAGTTAGGGACAGGGTGAGGGTGGGAGATGCTGAGATACTAGCAGGACACAAGGCTCTCTGGGCGCGAGTGCAAGGCTGGTTGGCCTTTGAGTATTCTAAGAAATTTAGATACCATCTTGTAGAAAGCAACTAAAAAAAATCAACTGTGCTTCACTTGATCTCCAGGTTGAAGGTGTGATGGAGGGGGGAGAGGTTGTGGCCAGACAAAGCAAGAGAAGCGACTGGAAAAAAATGTAAGTTAAGGCAGTGATAGTAAAGATAGAAAGACCAGATTTTGGAGACACTTCTGAAGTGTAATCTGTTGGATAGATCAGAAAGGGTGGAGTTGTAGGTCAGGAAGGCCCAGGCTGGGAGAATGAGTGGTGCCATGAGTTGGCATGCATGTTCAGCGGGTAGAGAATGGATTTTGAGTATGTAGTAGGGTGAGGATGGGGTGTTAGAGGCTGTGGTTTTGCTTTGGACATATTTTAGGTGTTTGCTGGAAATTTAATATAACTAGGCAGGTAGAAATAAGGGTCTGGAGCTCAAGAGAGTTTCCCAGACATAAGTTTACATCTGGAGATGGTCATCTAGGCCATGAGACTGACAGTGTTCCCTTAACAGATGGTCAGAGGAGTGGGATGAAAACAGGAAACAAGGTTTGTCCAAGAGAAACCCAGATAGGAAAGAGTTTAGGGAAGTGAAGGATAGTCCTCAGGGGGCCAGTAGAGATAAGCCCCGAATTTGGGTCGTGAGATTGGCCTGGAGGAGCTCAGTGCATTAGGTGTAAGGCTCTATTGAGCCCAGTAGCCCCAGCACTTTGCCATCCTGTTTGCCCCTGTTGTCACATTGGGAAGTCTTCCCATGTGCTTGGGGTCTTTTTCTGTCAACACAGTGAGCAGCTGTGGGCCAGAAACTAATTGTGCTCCCTTCTGTGACCCAGCACTGTGACACACAGAGAGCCCAGTGGACTTTTTTTTTTTAATTGAAATGTAGTTGACCTGCAATATTGTGTTAGTTTTAGGTGTACAACGTAATGATGTGGACAGTTGTGTACATTATACTCTTCTCGCCGTGATACGCGTAGCTCCCGTCTGTCACCATACAGCATCATTATGTTACTGTGTTCCTCGTGCTATACATTACATCCCCATGACTCACTTATCTTATAACTGGACATTTGTACCTCTCTTAATCCCCTTCACCTATTTCACCATCCCCCCAGCCCTCTCTATGGCAATCTCCAGTTTGTTTGCTCTATTTAGGATTTTGGTTTTTGTTTTGTTTTGTTTTTAGATTCCACATATAAGTAAAATCATGTGGTGTTTGTCTTTCTCTGTCTTATTTCACTTAGCATAATATCCTCTAGGTCCATCCATGTTGTCACAAATGGCAAGAACTCATTCCCCCCCCCTTTTTTTTTAAGATTTTATTTTTAAGTAACCGCTGTACCCAACACAGGGCTCAGACTTACAACCCCGAGATCACGAGTCATATGCTCTACTGATGGAGCCAGTCAGGGGTTCCACTAATATTCCACATCTGTGTAAATACCACATCTTCTTTATCCATTCATCTGTCGGTGAACACTCAGGTTGCTTCCATATCTCCGTTAGTGTAGATAATGTGATAAACACAGGGGTGCATATATAGATATGTTTTCAAATTAGTGTTTTTGTTTTCTTTGGGTAACATACCCAGTAGTGAAATTACTGGATTGTAGAGTATTTCTATTTTTATTTTCTTGAGGAACCTCCGCACCGTTTTTCCACGATGGTTGCACCCGTTTATGTTCCCAGCAGTGCCCCAGGGTTCTCTTTTCTCCACATCCTCGCCAGCACTTGTTATTTCATGTCTTTTTGATAGTAGCTTTTCAGACTCATGGGAGGTGATCTCTCAGTGTGGTTTTGATTTGCATTTCCCTGATGTTGAGATATGTTGAGCATCTTTTCCTGTCTATTGGCTATCTGTATGTCTTCTTTGGAAAAATGTCTATTCAGGTGCTCTGCCCATTTTTGATCAGATTGTTTGTTTTTTTGCTTTTTTGTGAGCATTTTTTGAAGGACTAAATGAATCAAGGATGACTTGGATTAACTCAACAAATACCTATTGAGTGTGAGAGCCTTATGTGCTTTAATAGCTGTGCTAATCTCTAGGGATAAAGCAGAGAACAAATTAGATAAAAATCCTTCTCCTTGGAGGGCTTACATTTTAAAACATGATTGAGAAGGCTAAGGGGAAGGAGCAGGGAGAGAAGTAATGATTGAAAGTGTAAGAAGAGCTCTGTATCCTTATCATTCACAGACTGAACTTGGCACCTACTAGGCATTTTACAGTTCATTGACTTGAACATGGGAGTGAGGGTCCAAGAAGAGAACTGAGGTGTGGGAAGAGATTCACTGCATATATGACAGGTTAGCCTTGGAGAGTGAGGAGTAAATTTGGAAATAGAAGGAAGGATATTTGAGGGAGTTCCCTTGAGAGACATTGACATCTGAATGGGAGTCCCTCCTCTCTGTAAAATAGAAGAGGAAGTCTGAGCAGGTAAAGGGGAGCCTAAAGAGATAAAACATTTGGAACAGCCTTCCCTCCCCCACCACCAAAGAGAAGGAAGAAAACCGGGAAACATCTACCGGCTCTCAGGGCTTCACTGGGAGGGAAGATCTTTTGTGATGGCAGTCATCTTTGGCCATGCAGGCTTTTTCCAGCAAGTCAAGGTGAAGAATGCAGCTGGTTAGGGTTCATTTGAGGCTGAATGAGGACTGGCCTAGAAAGGGAGTGTGGGATCATCAGGGGTGAAGTCTTAGGGGAATGCTGGTGAATATTGGTGAATGTTTGAGAGTCCAGGCTCCCTTGGGAGTAAGATAAAACCAGGGAGCAGCAAATGACTTGGAAGAATAGGTAAAGAGAGAGTCTGGATTGGAGAAGGTGAGAACTTCCATATTAGAAGGGAAAGAGGAGCGCCTGACTGGCTTAGTCGGCGGAATATGTGAATTTCCATCTCAGGGTTGTAAGTTCGAGCCCCACATTGAGTATAGAGATTACTTTAAAAACTTTTTTTTTTTTTGTTTAAGTGGAAAGATAAAATTACTTGCTATGTGCTTCCTCTGAGGAATGCCAGGCACACGTTCTAAGTGCCTTACATATGTTTACTCACTGACTCTTCATGAAGACTCTTGAGGCTAACAGAGTATCTTGCCCAAGGTTGCATAGGTAGAACTAGTGGCCCAGACAGCCTCGGCTGCTGCGTCTGTGTGCGCGAGCACTGTGTTTTGCTGCCTTAGGGGGAAGCCAGGCATGAAAGGTTCTCCCCCACCATGTAGCTTTGTAATAGCTTTCTGAAGTTGCTGGGCCACCCTTCCTCCTAACAGAAATATTTGGGGTGGCATGGAAGGGTGCGGTTGACTGTTGCCTCCCTTTTTAAAAATAAATTTCTGTATTTTAGGCAACATTATTTTTTATGTAGAACTCTGTTTTTTCCCCAGCTGCCTTGTTCATGTCCAACATCCTTTCATAGGAGACAAAGGTGATTTCACAATTAAAGAAGACCAAGTGCCTGTCAGTCTATGAGTTCTCTGAGCTGCCGCACCTTTATGCATCTCAACTGACAAGAGCCAGAGCAGACTGAGGGATGCAGAGACCGAAGAAAATCTTGTCTGATGTGCAGCGCATCAGAGTTGCCTGTAGCGGAAGTAGGGGTAGCGTCAGCAGTGGCTTGTGGGGCTGCGGACTTAGCGTTCCCAGTTTGACAGATGGGACTGTGTTCTCTTCTGGGGGGGAGTCCCCTCGTGTTGTAGGTTCCATCAGCTCCTCTGGGTAACTAGTCGGGCTTCTTCTTCTTCTTCTTCCTTTTTTTTTTTTTTTTTAATTATTTATTTATTTGAGAGAGCGCATGAGAGGTGAGAAGGTCAGAGGGAGAAGCAGACTCCCCTTGGAGCTGGGAGCCCAACGCGGGACTCGATCCTGGGACTCCGGGATCGTGACCTGAGCTGAAGGCAGTTGCTTAACCAACTGAGCCATCCAGGCAACCCCTAGTTGGTCTTCTGTTGGGTGAGGAGTTCAGTCACTGGCCCTGAGCGCTCCCCCCCCCCCCCCCCCCCGCCCTTGTCTGAAGTCTGTGACGTAGCACTCAGAGCCTGGGCCCTTTGCACATCCAAGGGAGACGCTTTCTGACCTTTGCTTGGAGGCTGTTCAGAAGCGCGGAGGCTTTGCAGATGAGACACGTAGACCACTTCATCCTTCTCTGTGAAGAAGCAGTTACTTGGGGAAGCAACAGTGTGTACAGGTGTTACCTCAGCATTTGGTTTGCGTTCTTTTAATATCTGGCTTTTGAGGCAGTTTGGAAGGAATGCCCTTACATCTTCCATCTCTTCCATGTAAACAAATTTTCATGCTTTTAAAAGAAATGACACACCAAAACCACATAATCTTACATGCCAAAAGCTTAGATATTTCAAATATTGAACATACTGAGAAATAGATCATGTGGCTTTGTCTGCTGGCAATTTTTAGAATCACTCCTGATCCTAGTGTTTTATGTTGAGGCCATGTGTTTGAAATGTCTTACGTATTGGGACCTTTGCAGTTCTGCTTGGTTTGCTTCTGGGGACTAGCTTATTTTTTTGTTTCTGTCTTTTTTGTTTTTGTTTTTGTTTTTAAACACACTGCTAGGCTAGCCCATAGGGCATCACATTATTGACACTGTGATTTTTTTTTTTTTTTTTAAGATTTTATTTATTTATTTATTTATTTGAGAGGGAGAGAGAGCGTGCGCACCAGCGGGTGAAGAGGCAGAGGGGAGAGACAAGCAGACTCCTTGCTGATTGGGGAGCCTGATGCAGGGCTCGATCCCAGGACCTGAGATCATGACCTGAGCGGAAATTGAGAGTTTGATGCTTGTCTGACTGAGCCACTGAGGCAAGGCACCATGGATTCTTAATAACATGGTCTTTTTTTTTTTTTTTTAAAGATTTTATTTATTTATTTGACAGACAGAGATCACAAGTAGGCAGAGAGGCAGGCAGAGAGAGAGGAAGGGAAGCAGGCTCCCTGCCAAGCAGAGAGCCCGACGTGGGGCTTGATCCCAGGACCCTGGGATCATGACCCGAGCTGAAGGCAGAGGCTTTAACCCACTGAGCCACCCAGGCGCCCCTAACATGGTTTTCTTTTATCAGAT
The DNA here is from genome assembly GCF_002288905.1 of Enhydra lutris kenyoni. Classification (NCBI taxonomy): domain Eukaryota; kingdom Metazoa; phylum Chordata; class Mammalia; order Carnivora; family Mustelidae; genus Enhydra; species Enhydra lutris. The sequence goes on along the minus strand of NW_019154139.1, from coordinate 8,451,091 downwards.
ATTAAATCCTGATATTTAGTCACTGGTACTTGACAGAGATGGTTAGGAAAAACCAGAGATGACCCTCAGGCCAGGATCAGTTGGGGTTTCTAGACTAGTTGACATCTTTATTTGGAAGTCAGAATTGAAAATATAGCCTATTTATTTCTCATTTCTTTCCCCCATGAATACCAATACTATTCTCCTGTGTAAGGGATAAGTTGATTGCTCTTTTTAGGTCATAGAACTCTCACTGGTATTTTTTTACGTTTCCCTTGGTTTGGTCAGGGGCAGATACAATTTAAGAAGGCATCTATGGGGCACCTGGGTGGCTCTGTTGGTTAAGCATCTGTCTTTGGCTCAAGTCATGGTCTCAGGGATCTAGGATCCAGCCCTAGGCTCCCTGCTCAGTGGGGAGTCTGTTTCTCCCTCTGCCTCTCCCCCCTGCTCATGCTCTCTCTCTCTTTCTCTCTCAAATAAATTAATAAGATCTTAAAAAAAAATCAGGAGGCAGTTATAACCCATGTTTTTCTATAGGTTCTAAGGTTCTGTGTGACCAAATTGGAAAACTCTGCTCTGAATGATAGCAAGGTTTTCTGTAAGGCTGCAGGTGGGTTGGGGTTGGGGGTCATGAACTCATATTCATTAAGTGCCCATTTATAGCAGGTACTTCCCATTACCTTATTTAGTCCTCATGACAACCGGATGTGGAGAATGGTTCGCTCTTAAGAAAGATGGCATGCCCAAAGCATGCCGACTGGTCCGAGGCCACATAAACAAGGACAGGGCAGAACGAGGTGCAGTAACTCCAGAACGTGGTCTCTTCCTAGAGCCTTTGAAAATGCAGTGAAGACTCATTTGTTAGCTCGTGAATTCCTGTTTTAAAAAGTGGAATGTTTTAAGTATGGACTCAGAGGATGGGAACTGATGGCTTTTTGTGGGGGTCCTCAGCACTGCATCCATAATACATAAGGAGGGCAGGGAGGTAAGGACTGATGGCACACAGAGTAGGAGATTTGGGGGGCAGTCCTGGGTGGTCAGTGAAAGGCATTTTCTTTTTGAGCAGCATGATAGGTTAACTAAGAAAAAAGAACAATCACTGAATGATTAAAAACCAGATTTCAGATGATTAATTTAAAAGCCGAATTGATTAATAGTCATTTTAAAAAGCAGTTTAACTTTACCAAGTTTAAGTAGTACTTCTTAAAGTATAATCAAGTAGAGGAGTTATCAAAGCCATAATGAAGAAAATAGAAATCATTTGTAATTAGATAATAATTAAAGGCAAGTACATGCCCAGTGATTTTAAAGTGCTTGAAAACAATTAGTTTTCTTAAGTAGGTTAAACATCTGGGTTACAAGCTTGTTTACACTATTAATTTACTTAACAAACCTGTTCTTCATAGGTGATGCAAAAGTGAACTTCAGTTCGGCTGTCTGATTTATAACAAGTTCCAGTTTAATGGATAGTATTTTTAAAAAAATACATAGTTTTAAACATTTAATTTTCAGAAATATTTTTCTCTTTTTCTTCTCCTTCCTGAACAATTCAGTCCTGCGACCAATAAGTAGATAGAGAAGGTAGGAATCCTGGCCAAGTGTGTCATAGCCCAAGTAGGATGAGAAGGTCTTCACACACAGGGAGGGACTGGTTTGTTGTATCAGAGCCCAAGAGAGGTGAAGGGTACCCACATAGGGCTGGAGTGTCAGGCTCACTGGTAGATTAGTTAAATACAGATGGATTGGTCCGCTAAGTATATCAAGGATAATGGGAGCCAGAAATTCTCAGTGTTGGAGAAGACAGCTTCAGATACTGACTGAAAAGGAGAAAACTAGAATAATCCCTGTGATATTAGACTGGAAACAATGTTGGTGTGAACTCAAAGATTTTAATAAGTGTTGATAAATACAGAAATACTATGGATGTAAAATGTGTGTGTGGGGTGTTTTTTTTTTTTTAAGATTTATTATTATTTTTTTTATTTTTGAGAGAGAGTGAGTGAGAACGGGGAGTGGGGGAGAGAAAATTCAAGCAGATTTCCCACTGTCTGTGGAGCCTGACATGGGGCTTGATCTTAAAACCCTGAAATCATGACCTGAGCCAAAATCAAGAGTCAGAAACTTAACTGACTGGGGTACCCTGGCACCCTATATGTGTGTATTTGTATACATACATGTGTGCATACAATTCTTAGGTCTTCCCATAGAGAGGAAGAGAGTACCTGGAGGCAGCAATATGCCAATAGCAGTGAGCACATCACATGCCCAGATCTTGGCTTCTAAATACCATTTTCTACTCAAAGGAATTCCAGCTTTTTGAAGAATGGCTGATTATAGGATTTAGAGCAGGAAAGTTTAAAATGAACCTGAAATATCTTGTCCTAGAAAAGCAAAGACATTTTCACAAAATGATGGAGACACTTCAGAAGGACCCAGAAGCCAGTTTGAAGGGGCTCCCACTGGGCCAAACCAAGGATAATTTGATTATCAAAATTTAAGATGTCATTGATTAAAACCTGTTGAGTAAGAGAAAACAAATAAAACTACTTTGCAATAAAACCTACTTTGCAATAAAACCTATGTATGGAGTTCTAAATAAATTCAGAGTTCAAGGCATGGGTTATTTAAATTTCAAAGTACCTTCCCACAAAATACCATTGAATACCATGAGGGAAAGAGTACAGCGGAGAAGTCTGGCAGACACCACCCTCACCAAGTGATCTGAGTCAGTCTCACCAGAATGGGACGCACTGAAATTACGTCACATGATAGGAGGCAGTGAGAGAGGACAGCATCACCTTAGTGATACTCGTGCCAAGGTACAGGACCTGAATCGAATCAGGAGAAACATCAGACGTACCCAGTTTGAGGAACGTTCTACAAATTAAATGGCCTGTAATCATCTTCAAAAGTGTCAAGTCCAAGCAAGAGTGAGGAACATTTCAAATTGAAAAGACACTAAAGAGACAAGTCAGCTGAATGCCGCTGTTCCTTTGCCATGAAGACCGCTGCTGGGACAGGTGGCAAAACTTGAGTGGGGCCTGAAGATTAAATGGGAGTAACATATCAGTGTTAGTTTTCTGATTTTGATAGTTGTGTTGTATTTGGAAGAATTTTTAAAAGAAAAACATATATTAAAGAATTTGGGGTGGTGAAACATGAGACTGACAGCTTATTCTCAGTGGTTCTGGGATAAGGAGTTTTTTCTCTGTACCATATTTGCAACTTTTCTCGAAGTTTGAAATCATTTCAGAATTTAGAAAGTAATATTCTTGCCTAACATTCAGATCATGAGAAGTATATAAAATTGTAATTCCCCTATTTCTCATTTTAAAATTCCTCTCCACTCCCCTTCAGTTCTACCCACGTTAACAACGGATGCATATTCTCTTGGGCATTTTATTTATGTAGATATGTCTGTGTATATAATATGTATTGTAGATTATATTGAGTATGATGTGCTACGCTTGCTGCATTCCTAGGAATCACAATGGTCAGCAATCAGAAGGCACAGCCTTTGCCCCTGCCCCGCACACCCCTGCTCCCCACCATTCTGATTGGGTGCTGTTGTTTCTTTAAGCTTCCTGTCCTGAGAATCAGTGCACTGTTGTGTTGGGGGCTTCTGCTCTAAATTCGGATCCCAGCCGTCCCGCAACTGAGAAATCTTACTCAACTTCATTGTGCCCCAGTTTCTTATTTGCAGATTGGAGATATTACTAGTCCCCATCTAAGAGAATTCTCATCTTGAAAATGACATGAAACATGCAGAGTACCCGCACTTCAGTGTGGCACGTAGCAAGCACTCCATAAACAGTAGCTATTCTGAATATTTAGGTTATTGGTTTTTTGCTTTTATAAATACTACAGTCTTAAAATTGCTTTAAACATATTTTTGCATACTTAGCTTCAGAAACTTTTAAAAAAAACCTTTGATTACCTTTCTACCATGAAGTTTCGCTTTTAGTGGATTTGTTAAGAGTGATGTAAAAAAACAGACCGTGGGGATACTTGTCTGCAGTTCTTTGCCACGTGCATGTGGACCTTGAGCAACATGGAATATGAAATATTGGCTTAATTCCAGATTTCTCTGTGCTCAAGTGTTGCTTTACTTTTTTTTTTTTTTTTAAGATTTTATTATTTATTTGACAGAGAGTGAGAGAACATAAGCAAGGGGGTGACAGAGGGAGAGGGAGAAGCAGGCTCCCCGCTGAGCAGGGGCTGGGACTTAGGTCATGACCTAAGAAACGTTAAAGTTACTTTTTTCTTTAAAAGATTTTATTTATTTATTTGACAGACAGAGACCACAAGTAGGCAGAGAGGCAGACAGAGAGAGATGGAGAAGCAGGCTCCCCGCTGAGCAGAGAGCCCGACTTGGGACTCGATCCCAGGACCCTGGGATCTTGAGCTGAAGGCAGAGGCTTTAACCCACTGAGCCACCCACAGGGCCACGTTAAAGTTACTTTTGTCTCGAGTAGTATAAGCCAAGAAAATACTATATGCCAGGTTTTAAAAAGTTTTCATGGTGGATTTTGAAAGTCAGAGAATTCATACTTGTTTTAGTTTAGCTAAAGTCACTTAATTTGATGTTTATATTCTTATATACCCTGTTGCAAATGCTGCTTTAAAAACCAAAATAGGCTTTTAAAACCTCCAAATGACTTTTTCTTTTTTTCTTTCTCCCCTCCACCCTACCCCGGCAGACCTATTTTACAAATCACCAAGTTTCTATTAGGAGTTTTAACAAGAATATTTCCACTCGTTTGTTACCTTTCACATTTGAAAGAATCAAATAACTTATTTTTAGGGCATTATAATTGCAAATAGATTGTGATTTTCCTGCACTCAGTGAAGGAATGTAAATGAACCATTGCTGCCTTTGAGCATGTATAAATTCATATAGGATGAGATTTGCTTGAGGAATGTGAAACAGAAGGAGTCGGGTCTTTCAAAAGGAGAAAATCATGTTTTAAAAGATTAATCTGATCTGTGTATTACTTCAAGGTTGCAAATGACTTGTTTCTCAAATTGGGGATAGGGAATCACACTGGTGAATTATCACCCTCATAGCTTTTGTGAAGACCAGAATGTGTCATCCAGGGGCGCCTGGGGGGCTCGGTCAACTGACTGAGGGTCTGCCTTGGGCTCAGGTCACAGTCCTCGGGTTTTGGGATCGAGCTCCGTGTGGGACTTCCTGCTCAGCAGTGAGTCTGCTTCTCCTTCTCCCTCTGCCCCGCCATCCCCTGCTGCCTGTGTGTGCGCTCTCTCTCTCTCTCTCTCTCTCTCTCTCAAGTAAATAAATAAAATCTTCTAAACAATGTTTCCTCCATATCTCTGGTCCATATGGATCTCAAGTTCTTGCCCATGCATTGAAGGGGCGCATGCGTGGTTAAACCTCTGCTCTTCTGATTATTCACCCAGGAGTTGGTACTGCTGCATATCTCAGAAGTGACAGCCTATCGACCTTGCTTCCATCCTGTCTTTCTTCCACACTCCTGATGTCTTTTCTTCCTTGCTTTTCTTGCCCAGATCTTAACTACCCTTTTGCTTTAACATACTTTTGAATTGAGGAGGACATCGGGCCCATTCATTCGTTGCCTTAGACTGTGTTGAGGCCGAGGTCTCTGTTGAATGAGGTTCTGTTTTGCAGGTTGGCATTACCTTACTAGCAGGTTTCAAAAAATGTTGGCCAGTGATTATCAGCCTGTCTTGTTAAGTGTGGTAGAACTAATTATTGGTGTTGGCAGTGTTGTTTAAGAAACTTCACCGATAGCTCAAAACAAAGCACATTTTTAGTACTGAGCTATTGGTGCTTCCCAGCCAGCTGTCAGGGCACTCTAGTGCATCACAAAGACGTCACATGTCACAGCCTGCCAGGTTTTCCCCACTGCCCAAGGTCTGCCTCATCCCCTTAACCTTAATTCCCATCAGGATTGCTTCTGGCTGTATGATCCACCTTCCTCTTTCCATCAGTCCACGGCCCACCATTTGCCCTTCCATAACAGAAATCAGCTTCATGAGAATGCTCTTCGCTTCTACTTTCATCTCTGCCAGGTATGTCTAAGAATGCGAAAGTGTACAAGTGTGCGGTGAAATAGATAAAACTGGGATAGCCCGATAAACTCTTTAATGATTACTTGGATCATGGCCACTATGGAAGATCTTTACAGTTGCAATAAGTTCTGTATTTGAGATGAAATTTTGAGATCTGTATCTTCTTTCTTTATATAGCCTTAGGTTCAGCCATCAGAACATTCTCGTGTGGTGAGGCCTTCTGCTTCTGCGATTTTATGTTTTGTTTTCATTTCCTGCCACATGGCAGGTGCAGCTCAGAAGTACCTCAGAAATGGCTGAAAATTCTGGCCACAGCTTTCTGCAGGGTGCAGTGATCTGGAATCCAGAAGGGCTGTTAGTTGTGGGGTGGGAAGCTAGTGGCTAGCCTGGACTTGGACTCTCTTCTTGTCTCTTGCCCATTGTGATGTATTTCTTTCTCCTTTCCTTTCCTTCCTCAGATTTCCTTCTTGCCCTCTTTCTACCCACATAGCACTTCCTTCTTCAGCCCTCTACTTCTCACCCTTAGCCTAAACGAAAGGGAAGGAAAGGAAAAGAGAAGAAACATTGTAATGCAGAATGTTGAGCAAAATACGTAACTGTTTGTCTTTATTGTTGCCACATCTCTTTTAAGTTATTAGAGGATATGAATAGTCTTTTGTATTTCAGAAACCACTGGTACCATGCTTAGTCTCTTTGGGTTCTTGGTTGCTTAATTCTAAGAGAAGGAGGTATGGGACAGGATCTTTTAATGCAAATTTTGGTCAGTCCTGTGAAACCTCAGTCTACTATTTATTTACAGACCATTAGGGTAAAGTGCGAGCACAGGTCCTGTTTTTTCCTTCTGGTTGAGGATGCTGTGGTCGATGTCCAGGGCCAGTCATTCCAGAATCACCAGCTGCCACTGTGGTTCCCAGGGACTGGCAGTGTACGTCTTCCCAGGCAGTGTACGTCTTCCCCACTGGTGACCTGCCTTTCTGCTTCCTCTGTTCCGCCATATTCAGAAAAAGCCTCCAGGTGATTAGCTGGAGTAAATGTTACGTGTTGCATGGCAGTTTGTGGAACTTGGATCTTTAATGCTTGCACCACTATTTGTGAGTATGATGTATCTCTGAATGATAACATGTGCAGCCGACCCGGGGGTACTACCTGCCCTCACTGATGCTCTTTTGTGAGAGTAATTGACTGCGGAGCTACTGCACAGCCGCCTGTGGCTGCCGCGAAGCTCCGCTGTGCACGGACTGACCTGCTGTTGTTCTCTCTGCCGCCACTGCTGCTCTTTGTATTTTTAATAAGTTGCCAATTACTGGGGTTTTGCAGGGATACCAGCAGTTCACTGAAATAGGTGTAGGAAAAATGCCATTGCTTTTTTTTTTTTTTTTTTAAGATTTTATTTATTTATTTGACAGGGACAGATCACAAGTAGGCAGAGAGGCAGGCAGAGAGAGAAAGAGAGAGAGAGAGAGAGAGGGAAGCAGGCTTCCCGCTGAGCAGAGCTCCCGACGCGGGACTCGATCCCAGGACCCTGAGATCATGACCTGAGCCGAAGGCAGTGGCTTAACCCACTGAGCCACCCAAGTGTCCCATGCCATTGCTTTTTAATCATCATTTTCTCTCATCCAGTGAAATTATTGATATTAAGAAAACTCTGGTAGCTCTTACATCGAAAGTACTGATGCATTTTTATCTTACCAAACAGCACTGTTCGATATGCAGGCATATCTAGCAAAGGGCACTTTGCCTAACATACATTAATATTGATAATGGTGTTAATTTCAGGTGTATTGCACACATGTGATTTAATAGGCCGATCGGCTGTTCCCAAGCACTCCTAAGAACCACACCTGGAGGGTGCTGGGCCCGTGTGGGTTTTTTTGCCAATTGGTTGGCTTGTTCTCATAGGGAGAATTGTCAGTGTGTTCTGTTTTGTTAAATGATGTAACCCAAGTGCTTGGAAGAAGTCTAATAAATATTTGTAGCATCAGAGAACACAAACAGATGTAATTAAATGTCATTCATGGATTATTTGTTAACATAAGGTGAGATCAGTTTTTTATGCATTAAAACTAAGGATTCTTTGGTATTGACTGGAGGTCAAAAGATTACTGGCACTCTGATATGCTGATTCTGTGACTAATATAGTAAGAAAGAATTTACACATAAAACAGTAATGTAATCATGGAAATTACAAGATTAGTCAGATGTTGACTTGCCCATGGAAGCAGCAGTAACCATCAACCTAGAAGCTTTTAGGTCTGAGTGAGGTCCATTACTGAATCTTGAAAGTGAGTCAGTTAATTTGAAAATCGACATTTAAACATTGAGACTTTTTTTTATTTATTTATTTATTTTTTTTTTTTTTTAAAGATTTTATTTATTTATTTGACAGACAGAGATCACAAGTAGGCAGAGAAGCAGGCAGAGGAGGAAGCAGGTTCCCTGCTGAGCAGAGAGCCCGATGGGGGACTCGATCCCAGGACTCTGGGATCATGACCTGAGCTGAAGGCAGAGGCTTTAACCCACTGAGCCACCCAGGTGCCCCGAGACTTTTTTTTAAAGTAATTGAATAATTATCTGAAAATTGCCATCGTAACAAACCAAAATAATACTGGTCTTTGTGACATTCTTGGTTTACTATATTATTTAATTGTTTTTTAAATGTAGTTATTGAAAGTGTTGAATGTTTATCATCTGTAGAGTGTTTTCTTCTAAATTAATCAGAACAGTTTTAAAACCCTGAATGCAGTGTGAATGCTGTTTTGATTTGGAGAACCCATCAGGTGAATTTGGGCAGCCTAAGGGGATTTTGATTATTAGGAGATAATAATTATTGGATTCTGAGGTTAAGGTGGCTTTTATTCTCATCTCCCACAGTACAGGAGACAACACAATGGTATTTAAGAAGTTTGCAGTGGAACCAAATACTGGTTTTTACCTCTACAGCTACCTCATTGGCTCCTTACCTCTTTAAGCCAGTTTCTTCACCTTAGAATGAGGCTAATAGAACTTACCTCAGAGGTTTGAGGACTATATACTTAGGGTAGTGTCCAACACATAATGAGCACTGGAATAGTAGATATTAATATGGTTATTAGAATGTCTGAATTCTACATGAGATTCTCAGTCAAGAGGTTACTGGGCATGAGTATATGATTAGGAACTGTTTCTAAAGAACAGTGTTTCATCTTTTTTATTTAAATGAGCCCCTGTTTAAGAATATAGTTTTTTAAAATATCATTAGAGTCGCAAGAGAAAATAAAAGAATTTTGGGACTAAACTAATAAGGCCTCCATGGAAGGAAATACTAGGAGACATTAATATAAGACCTAAATAAGCATAGAGCTCTGTCATGATCATGGTAAGAAGGCTCCGTAATTTAAAGGGGTCATTTTGGGGACCTGGGTGGCATCTGCCTTTGGCATCTGCCTTTGGCTCAGGTCATGATCTCAGGATCCTGGGTTCGAGCCCCACATCGAGCTCCCTGCTTGGCAGGGAGCCTGCTTCTCCCTTTCCTTCTGCTGCTCCCCTAGCATGTGTTCTCTCATTCTCGCTGTCAAATAAATAAATAAAATCTTAAAAAACAATAATAAATAAAGGTGTCATTTCTCCTCAGATTGGTATTTAAATTTAAATTCCAATAAAAATCCCAACAGTTTTTTTTCTGAAACTTGATAAACTGATTTTAAAATTTATATGGAAGAGAGAAGAACAGAAATAATAAGAGGACTTACCCTGCCCATGACTTAACACAAAGCTGGAAAATTAAGGCACTGTAGTTTAACTGCAGGGTTAGAGAGGGACCAGAGCATCAAGACTGAAAAGCCTAGATTCAGATCACCACATGTATATGGAATTTGTGACAGAACTGGACTTACTAATCAGTTGGCAAAGTGACAGTCGACGCTGCAGATTAGCAGAGAGGTGGGCTTTTCAACAAGAGGTGCTGGGATGCTCCATATGATTGTATTAGTCTCTGGTGGCTGCCATAACAAAATGTCACAAACTAGATGACTTACAACATCAGGAATTTACACCATCACTGTCCTAGAGGCTGGGAGTCCAAAATGCAGGTGTTGGCAGAGTGGGGCTCTCTCTGGAAGGCACCAGGGAGGAGTCTTTCCTTGTCTCTTCCTAGCTTCTGGTGTTTACTAGCAATACTTGGAGTTTCTTGGCTTGTCGCTGTAATACTGCAGTTTCTGCCTCCATTTTCACATCATTTCCCCCTGTGTGTAAGGATCAAATCAGACATACTCTATAAAAAAATAAATTCCAGATGGATTCATATAAATATGAAAAGATTTAATACTTACAGAAACAAATATAAGAGAATATTTGTGATCTTGGGATGGGAATGTTTAAACAATGGTGCAAAAGCACAAATCATGAATGAAAAAAGTTGTTGCATTCATATTTTTTGTAATTAAGAACTTACGTATTTTCAGCACATATTATCAAGAAAGGAGCTGTATCCAGAATTCACAAAGAACTCTTACAAACTGATAAGAAAAAGATCTAGTATAAAAATAAAGAAATGAATTTCATGGTTGGAAAAAACCTAAATGACCAATAAACGTAGGGGAGAAAAATCCAACTTAATTAGTAATCAAGGAAATGCAAGTTAAAACACAATGAGATAGCATTTTGTACTCCTCAGGTTAGCAAAAACTAAAAGATTGGAAAATACTGTACCAAGGATTGGTGAGGATGTAGGGCAACAGGAATTGTTACACTCTTCAGGTGGGAGAGAAAACTGTAGTAATCACTTTGGAAAACAGTATAACAGTATGCGGTGAAGTTCAGGTGACCCAGCAGCTAGAACTATCTGCAGTTAACCTGCCTCACTGAAGAACTCTTGTTGTATACATGCTTCTATAGGAAGGGAGAGTACCTGGATGTTTACAGCAGCAACACTGTGTGTAGTAGCACAAATTGGAAATCTAAATGTCCGTCAAAAGGGGGATGGATAAATACTTTGTGGTACGTTAATGATGAAACTCCGTACAGCATTTACGTAAACAAACCGTAACACAATGCAAATTAATTTCAGGAATATAATATGGAGTGAGAAAAAGCAAGTTGCAAAAGAATAAAATAGTACAGATCCATTTATAAAAATATGCAAAACGAAAAATATGTTGTTCAGGCTACAAAGCACTGTGTGGTAAAGCAAGGGGGTGACAGGCATTTAGCCGAGGGGAGGCGAACTCATAGGGTGGGAAGGGGTGAGATCATAGCGGGATACGGGGGTCCCTGGGTACTGGGAATGTTCTCTGCTTTTAACTGAGTGGTGGGTACATGGGTGTTCTTTTGTATGCACTAAATATTTAACAATAAAAGCTTTTTAAAAATTACCCCAGAAGTTTTATTGTTTTAAAGAGTGGAAAAATAACAGAAATGTCAAGTCTTCATCCAAGAAGTAACTCAAGTGCTGAATACTTATTTTTACATGTGTTTTTGAATTCTTTGTAGATGAGAGATGCTTGAAACAGGGAGAAGGGAAAGGCAGGCCCAGCGATCTTTGGTTGTCCCATGACTTTGGCATTGGGAAAGCTTGTGCCGCTGCAGACATGACATTGTGTCCCCAGAGCTGGTGGAAGGGGATTTTGGTGGCATGTGAAAGCATATTCACATGTTTAGCAAAGCAGCAATATGTCCGTCTCCTTTTCGTTTTCTTTTTTCTTGGCATCTAAGTAATTGAGCCAGATGGAAAAATGTTTCTTTCCCACATTAGGTTCTCTTTCAGCGCATCAACCATTAGATTTTACTGTCCCTAATCTCCTGTTGGTAAAACTTCAAAATGTGAGTAGCTAAGAGAGCCCCAGTTTATTCTAGTCAAAGCTGATTACAGCCTTCCTTGAGAACATTTGCTTACTCCAGTCCCTTTATATCCAAATCATGTACTCAATAGAGAGTAAGAAGAAAATAAGTGAAACTAACTTTCATTTCTTCCAGTTGTGTTTGGACATGTCATCTGGCTAGTGAGGGGAAAAGTCCAAACCCTCATCTTACCAAAACAGGAGGGAAAATTCAGAATTAAGCAAAAGAAAAAGAATAAATTAAGAACTTGGGCTTGGGCATCAGAGAAATGTGGGTTTAAACCTCAGCTCTGCCACATACTATGTGTAAAAGTTTGTAATTAAAGTCTCTGAAACTCAAATTTTTCACTTTAAAATGGGAGTAGTAAGAGCCCCCAAGGCATGAGGGGTTGAAGGACAGATACATCTAAACCACCCGATGGACACTCTTGTTCTAGGACTGGCCCTAATTTTCATATAAAAAGCAGGGACTAGCTCTTCCTCCCACCTTCATGGCTGCCCCTCAGGTTTCACAGGGCTTGTCATCTTTTCCTGCCATTTAAGTAGTTATGTGAACATGGGGAAATCACAGAAAACCTTTAAAGTGGCTTCTTCAACTATAACAGAGATGGTGATATCCATGTGACAATTTCACTGCACAGATCAGTCAGGTGAGATGAGACAACAGGCATGAAGATGCCATGCCCTCAGTGACATGTGGTGGGGACATAGGTGCTGATGATTGTTCCCCTTACCTAACACCCAGCACTGTTCCCTGTCCTCCACCCCCAGCAAGCCTCTTAATGTTGGCTGTTGAACGCAGAGTTTGATCTTTATAACATAGCTTTGAAGGCTTGTGGCTTGTACAGTCTTTGCTTAAAATTGCTAAAGGGGTGGGGGGGGGCGCCTGGGTGGCTCAGTGGGTTAAGCCTCTGCCTTTGGCTCAGGTCATGATCTCAGGGTCCTGGGATCCAGCCTCGCATGGGGCTCTCGGCTCAGCGGGGAGCCTGCTTCCTCCTCTCTCTCTGCCTGCCTCTCTGCCTACTTGTGATCTTTGTCAAAAAAATAAATAAAAACCTTTTTAAAAATAAATAAATAAATTGCTAAGGGAGTCTGTGGATCCATTTCCACTTCTGGATTATTGAGCACTACTAGCACTTGGATCAAAATTATTTTTTCTAGCATTTGTCGGGCATTGCTTTCAGTGGTTAAAACAGGTAGATGAGTTGGACGCTCCCAAGGGTTCTTCTTTGCTGTGGTAGTTCTAGCTGTAAATAAAGGCGAGGGTTGGGAGCCGTTAGCATACTGTTGGTAACAAATATCCTGTCATACGCATCTTTCCTAGCCCTTAACTCAGTTAATGATAAGGAAGATGTGCTGTGGTTTACTAAAATTTATATCCTCCTTGGCTTTGTCCTTTGCCATCCTCTCTTCATGCTCCCTGGATAAACTCATTACTCCTGGGACCTTGGTTTCTACCTTGGCACTTTAAGGCTTCTGACTCCTGTTACATATCCACCTCTCCTCTGATACGTTTCCAAGCTCTTACTCAACAGGTCGGTCTGGGCGCCCCAGGGGCACACAGGTTTTACCACATCCCAGCCTGGACTCAGGCTCTCTTGCGCCTCCCCCATCCCCAGACCTCTGTCCTTCCTGCTGTGTGCTCTCTCCTGATGGATGGCCTGCCTTGACCAGTCACCCTAGTCTAGGAACCCGGAAACCATCCTAGACCACAGTTTCTAAAGCTCAGAACTGACACTGGAGGCCGGATAATACTTTGCTTGAGGGGCCAGCCCCGTGCGTGGTCTGGTGTTGAGCCGCGTTCTTGGTCCCCACGCACTAGCTGCCAGTAGCGCCCTGTCCCTATGAAAGTCTCATGCGTTTCCACACATTAGTGATGATCCCTGGCTGGCAAAAACACCTCCTTTGAAAATGAAAATGACCGTCTTATACCTTTCTTTTTCTCTTTTCTCGTTTAGTCAATCACTGAGCCTTTTTGGTGATTGCTCCTTGATTAGCTTTCTGAGATTCCATCTTTCCTCTTTGTTCTCACTGACTTAGTTCAGGTGCCTTTCTCTTGCCTGAACTTTTCAGGTGGTCCTGAGAACACCCCCTGGACTGAGTACCTGAGTGAGTAAGACAGCATGCCCCCCGCTTCCCATGTGTCCCGTGTAATTCTGACCACAGACTTTGTGCAGACAACCTCAACCCAGCGCAGACCATTATACCAGCCAGAGGAACTGACTGGCCTGTGTTCCTGGGAAACCCAGGGCAACACCTCTTTCTGTGTCCCTTCTGACAGGCTCTCCCAGCAGGGCAGCAGGAGGCCCCAGCAACCCAAGCCATCCTTGTCTTTGCAGCCCTCCGTTCCAGAAAGGACAACGGGGTGTTGTCAGGAGGACCCTGACAGCTGTCCTCAGAAGAGGCCAGCCCCTCATCCCTAAGAAATATATAGGGAGATACCCCCTTTCACATGAAGGAAGCATGTCCAGGGTTGTGTGCTGTGTGGAGCTGGCCGGGCTCTGACTGTAGAGCCTGAAGTCTCCCTTACTCCTAACTCAACCGTCCTTCTGTCTCTCTCTCCTCTGGCCCAGTAACCTTCCTCCACCTGGAAGGCTCACTTTCTAAAACGTCAATGTGGTGGTTTCATTACTTTGCTTACTAGATGGCTTCAACAGTTCCTCCCCAAGATAAACTCCAAATTTAGCCTGAGAGACAAAGCCCTTTGTACTAGCCCCTGCTTATCTGAGACTTATCTCCTGTCATTTCCCTCAGACTTAGGGCTCCAGCCGCTCTCAGGTTGTCAGATTGCTGTGCTTCTGTGGTTTCCCCCAGTTATCTACTCGAGTGGTCAAGATCGCTGGGAAGCAGACCTGTGTTTGAATCTTGGCTCTCCCACCTACCAGCTCCCACCTACCAGCTACCTGCCTGGAACACCCTGCTAACTTTGTCCCCCTAACTGAAGTCTGTTCTTTAAGACTCAGAACATGGTCCTCGCTGGAGAGACCTTGTTGGCTTCTTAATGCCTTTCCCGTCTTAACTGGTCCATTCTTAGCCTCTGCACCTACTGCTGTTGGCACTTCCCTTAGTGTCCTTATTGCCAGCATTTATGATTTTTTTAAAAGCATACCTTTGGGTACAGATTAGCTTGGGGTTTTTATGGCCTTTAGGTATGGACATAGGCCAAGATTGTGGTCTCTGTGTGCCAGGTTTCTACATGCTTCCAGCATGCCTCAGCTTCCCTTGTGGCTGTGGCTTTGCTCCTGCCTGTGTGCCTTGCCTTTCGCCAGCTGGATATTCCTCATTTCTTTTAAAAATAGTCTTCAGCAGTGCTATCCAGTAGAACTTTCTGCAGTGATAGAAATACTCGGTATCTGTGCTGCCCCGTGTGGTGCCCAGGCGCCACGTGTTGCTATTGAACATTTGAAATACGACCGGTGTGACTGAGAAACTAATTTTCACATTTTATTTGATTTTAGTCGATGTCAATGGCCAGGTGTGGCTAGTGGCCACCATATTGGACAGCTCACGTCTTAACTGTTAATAGCGTAACTCTTCCTATTAAATGAGACTATGACGTCTCTAATTTCTAACTTCTGATATGTTCCTTCTCCCGCTCTGCAGAAAACTGTTACATATTTCAATGCCTGCTGCATCTAGAGTAATAAACTTGTGTTAAAGCTGAATAGAGTACTTAATGCCAATGAACTGTACGCTTAAAAATAGTTACAGTGGGGGCACCTGTGTGGCTCAGCGGGTTAAGCCTCTGCCTTCAGCTCAGGTCACGATCTCAGGGTCCTGGGATCGAGCCCCACATCGGGCTCTCTGCTCAGCAGGGAGTCTGCTTCCTCCTCTCTCTCTGCCTGCCTCTCTGCCTACTTGTGATCTCTCTCTCTGTCATATAAATAAATAAAATCTTTAAAAAAAAAAATAGTTACAGTGGGGGCACCTGGGTGGCTCAGTCGGTTCTGCATCTGCCTTTGGCTCAGGTTGTGATCCCACAGGCTGAGTTCCAGCCCCTCATCGGGCCGTCTGCTTCTCCCTCTCCTTCTCCCTCTACCTGTGCTCTCTCCCTCCCTCTCTCTCTCTCTCTCTCTGTCAATAAATAAATAAATCTTAAAAAAAAAAAAAAAGAAACTGGTGAATTTTATGTCACGAATAATTTTTCACAATAAAGAGAGAGTGCCCACATGGTGAAGGGGCACGAAGCCTCCAGGGAAGGGCATCAAGGAGGTTTTGCTGAGGAGGGAGCACCCTGAGTCTGAAAGGTATGGGGAGTGGTCCAGGGGAAGGAGGTGGCGAGTGGCTTCTTGCCCTGGAGATGCAGAGGCCAGAGAGCCGCGGGTGCCAGGTCTCCAAGAGCTGCGGATGGCAGGCTCCGGAAATAAGGCTTGGTCTGGAAAGTTGGGAGGGATTTTAAGCAAGCAAAGGCATGTTTGGATTTTATTTTTATAAAAATCACTCTGGCTGCTCTGTGAAAAAAGTGTCAGAGGGTGGCAAAACTGGAACAGGAGAGACATAATCAGGCTAATCATACCCAATCACAAGGATGATAATAGCAGCTAACGTTCAGTGTTGCAATGATTCAGGAGAAGGGGAGAACTTGGGCTAGCGCAGGGATCTGACAGTAGTATGGTGGGGTTTGAAAAATGAGATTTCCTTTTCTGGAGAGGTCCTTACCCACTTGGCAGTGTGTTCCCCTGTAGGAATAGTTAACCCAAAGCCAACTGAGATACCACATTCTTTAATTGCTCTTTAAATACAGAAGAAAATTCAATTCATATGACAAATAGTGACAGAGTAATATATAAGCTCTTCGCCTTAAAAATAACACAGAAGGGTATTGGTCAGGGAGAGGGATGGCCATGGCTGCGATAGGGTAGCATGGGGACTGTCACGGCGGAGCTATTCTGTCCCTTGACTGTGATGTGATGGTTGTGCAAATCCACATATGACAAGTGGCAGAGAACTAAATACGCACACACACGAACAAGCACATAAAAACTGGTAAAATCCGAGTAAGACTGCTGGATTACATCAATGCCGGTTTCCTGTTTGTGATGTTGTGCTACAGTCATGTAAGACTTGCCCCTGGAAGAAACTGAGTGAATGGTATACAGGATCTCTGTGTGTCAATCCATAGATCTCAAAATAAAAAGTTAAACCCCCCAAAATAGAGCAAAACAAATCCCTCTTAGAGCTCCTGGTTTTCAGTATTTCCCTTTTATCTGGCTTCGTCAGTAATAAGTGACTTGTTTTGATTAAATTTGACATATTGCTAAAGAATATTCAGCTGTCGGGCGCCTGGGTGGCTCAGTGGGTTAAGCCGCTGCCTTCGGCTCAGGTCATGATCTCGGGGTCCTGGGATCGAGTCCCGCATCGGGCTCTCTGCTCAGCAGGGAATCTGCTTCCCTTCCCCTCTCTCTGCCTGCCTCTCTGCCTACTTGTGATCTCTCTCTGTCAAATAAATAAATAAAATCTTTAAAAAAAAAAAGAATATTCAGCTGTTTTGTCAATTCTGAAATAATACATTTTTTTTTCTTCGCCCTCTAACATCTTTGAAATACGGATGCGTCTTACAGTTCACGGAGACTTAGCATTGAGCGAGTCTAATGGGTGACAGTTTTTCTTAGCAGCACCTAAAATATTGGTTCGTCTGAATGATCACGGTATCCAAGATTTAATATGGTCTGTGAGTCATCCAGCCGTGTTGGAAAAGACCAGGGGCTGGTGCGAGTTGTGTCAGGCGCTTTTTTGGTGTTCTCTTGGTTATTAAGTGTTTGTTTCTCAGCCCCAAGCTCACCCTTCCTGCTCTCGGGGTGTTAAAGCTGAAATTCTGCCCCCTGCTTCTGGCCCCGTCAGGCATTGTCAACAGGGGTGTGCGAGGGCCGCCGCGGGGCCAGAGGAGGAAGAGGGAACTGGCTTCTCCCTGTCTGTTTCCCCTTAGCACCTCGGCCTTGCTCCAGCGGCAGCATTTCCTTCCTGTAGCAGCGGCTCAGTCCATTCCCCAGTTTTTCCACCACGTGCAGGGACCTCGCAGAACCAGCTTTCTTGCACCCCCTAAGGTGCGGGCAACCCCCCCAGAGCCCCCCCCCAAGCAGAGGTCCGTGGCGGGACTTCTTCCCTTTGCTCCCCAGCCTCGGGCAGCTGCTCTCCCTGCAGGGCGTTAGTGTGCGCTCTCTGTCTCTCTCTTTTTGATTTTGCAGGGACTAGTCAGTCATTTTATACCCAGTTAACCGTTCTTTATATGAAAACCTCTCTGTGAAAATGATGCGTGTGGCCTGTCTCCTGCGTGGGCCTCGACGGTGCGAGTAAAGTTGACAGAGCCAGCCGTGTGCGCGTGGACGGCTCCCGAGCTTTGCCTCTACACACATGGTTCTCTGCTTCCAGTGACCTTCAGGGAATAGAAATCTCTTCCCCGCTTAAACCCAGGGGTGGATTCCCGCGCTCTGCGGAAAGAGAAGAAACTTGCTCCCAGGGCCTGCAGGGTGGTGGCTGGACGGGCTCATCTGTCGCTCCCGCTGCTCTCACGCTCCACTTCCCTGTCGCACAGGTCTCGTTTCAGTTCCTCAACAGCCAGGTTTCTCCTTCGTAGCCTTTGCCGATTCTCTTCCCTCTGCTTAGACCCCTTCCTTCTCCCACGCCCTCCGTCCTTAGCTCCGTCCTTAGCACCGTCCTGCAGTCTCAGGAGCTCCCCTCTCCCTCCTCAACTGGTCTGCACACACAGTACCTCGTGCCCCTTACGGCACCTACTTTGGCTTCGGTGGACGTTTCCATGAGTTTTCTGTAATGAACGTCTCTTTCCCCAACTACACTTAGCTTCCCAAGGGCAGGACTAAGCCCATGTTGGGTTTTTCCCTTCTTTCTTTTCTTACCTCTGTGTCCTCAGGGCCTGGCACGTTGTATATGCCCAGTAAATAGTTGCTGAATGAACGGGAATATTATAAAACAGGTATTTGTTGAGTGTAAGAAGGGGCCACTTGTTGATATCTTAATGGTGAATTGATTTTTATTACAAGGTAAAAACTTTTGAGAAGGTGAGTTAGGTGACTGTGAGTCTTGCTATGAGTTAGGTCACTTCAGTAAAAATACTGACAAGGAGCCAAACCAAGAAAAAAGATTCCTTTTTTTTTTTTTTAAATCAAGAGAGAGGTTTTTTGTTTTTTTGTTTTTTAAAATGTATTTATCAGAGAGAGAGAGAGAGAGCAGGGTGGGGGGCAGAGGGAGAGAGGGAGTCTTAGGCAGACTCCCCGCTGATGTGGAGCTGGACATGGGACTTGAGATCATGACCTGAGCGGAAATCAAGAGTCGTGCACTCAACCAGCTGGGCCACCCACGTGCCCCAGGGTTCACTTATTAATCTCAAAGTCATGGTATGATAGGTTGTTCCCTTCTGTAATATTTGGATGAAAAGCATGTGAAAACCCCTTTGGAGCCTAATTCCTATTGTGGTTTCTGTATTACCACCCCTTCCTTAAAAGACAAACATGAAGTTATCTCACTTTCTTACTTTGAGTTGTCATTAGTCTCAAATTGGAGATTTTGTTACAGCATGAACATTTTAAAACTTTCTCTTAATTCACTGCAGGGACTTTGCCTGCCTTTCTGCTGGACCGTCTCAAGCTGTCCGTTGCACGGCTGAAATACCCCACCCGTGTCCTTTCTGGGAGTCCATTAGCATACTCTGAAAGTTCCTTCTGGCTGCCGGAAGCATTTTCTTTACTGCTTGTTGTCTTCCATCGCTGCATTATTGGCATCTGCCTTTTTGTAGTTAACAATAAAAAGTAGAGCCTGTTTCTTTATACTTGTCCCACATAGTATTTTCCAAATTATTCTTTTATTGAAATTGGATTTTACTAATGCTCTAAACTCACTATAAAATGTTAGGGCTGAAGGGAACCTGACGACATCTGGAAGCCCAGTTCCCTTTCTCACAGGTGTGAGCCATAGCCGGGTGAGTGGCCTGCCCGGGGCTCTAGACACCCTGCCTCCTGTGTCACTATCAGTGAGGGCTGGGAACGTGCGGTGCAGAAGGAGGTATCAGGAAAGAATGCACAGTGTGACCACATCATTCCTTTCTAAGCTGGTCCTCTGGAACTTACACGTCTAAATCTGTTGCTTTAAGAAAGCAGACTGCAGGGGACGCCTGGGTGGCTGCATCGGTAAGTGTCCAACGCTTGATTTCAGCTCAGGTCATGATCTCAGGGTCAGAGGATCGCGCTCATCGGGGTGTCTGCTCGAAGATTCTCTCCTCCTCCCTTAGCCCCTCCCCTCACTCGTGTGTTCTCCCTGTCTCTCTTTAATAAATAAATAATCTTTTAAAAAATCCTGTTACATAGTGCCTTACTGATACTAAGGGGTAGTGAAGACGAGAATGCTGAGCGGGAGGGCAGGTGCCGCCAGGACAGCTTTTGCGGCTGAGACTGAAGTTAGCTGTGGTGCAGGTGGACGGGCATCCCCTTTATTTCTGTGTTTTACCAAGCGCTCACTGATGCCGTTCCTGGACCAAGTGTGGGGGGCGTGGGGCAGAGAAAAGGCATGCGGTGTCGCAGGTGGCAGTGGGTTCTGGTAACTGGGAGTGAAGCTTTGTACAGGGAGGTGTGGTAGAGGAGGCAGGGGTGTACGTTGAGGCCCCGCGGGCAGCAGGCTTTAGCGACCAGGCTTGGGACTGGAGGCTTGGTCCTCATAGTGAGGTGAGCTCATTGTCCAAACTGGGACACTTTTAAGGAACAACAGGCTTCAACTCGACCGCCTGGGCCTTCCAGGAAACAGGTTTACCTGGCTGTTGAGTTTTCAGGCTGATCTGGACAGGTGACATCATCTGCTCCCACAGAAGAGTTAAGTTGATGTCAGAGGCAGTTACCTGATTAAAAGTCAAATGAACTTTATTGTTACGATTACCCCACTGAGTAGAAGGTGTGTGTTTACCACTTCCTCTCCCTGAAAACCAGGCCAGACCCCTTGAAGCAGGGCCTTTGTCTAGATCCCTTCCGTATCCCCAGGGCAAGGCTAATGCCTGACACTTAGTAGGGCAGTCAGTATTTGCTTAGAAAGATGACTGAGTGCTGTGGGCCCTCAGGAGCCGTTGCATTGGATCTAAGGGGAAGGGGAGGAGGGGGTGAGACTCGAACTGGGAAACTGCAGCTGGAGAAGAGAGGATGTGAAGGAGCGGGAAGGGCGTCTCGAGGCGGGGCTGAGCAAGCAGAGGTCCAGGCTGGGGACTGTGGACGGAAGGCTGGAGGGGCTTTGTGGCAGGAGGACAGGAAGAGCCCTGTCGTCCAGGCATGGTCCACGGACTCCCCACCCCTCACCCCCAGCAGCGCCTCGTCTTCTAACTGCCACTCACCCCGCAGACTGAGGCTGAGCACCCGGGTGTTGAGAGTGGCCACACTGACCTCCTCACGGAGCCTTTCAGACTGGTTCTTCCCCCTCCCCCACACCCCACACCCTCCCTGGCTCTTTTGCACCATCCAGGCCTCAGATGTCACCTCCTCAGAAGACTTCCTTCTCCTTTTCTAGAACCCGTTGTCTGCCCTGTCCCATTACCCTGTCTACTTAGTTTTCTTCGTAGTACTGATCATGACTAAAACCCTGTTCCTTGTCGGTCTGCTGGTTTACTGGTTGCTCCCCGTACTGGACTGCAAACACCATTTCTGCCTTTTTCTCCTGTAGGCTGAGTCCCCAGAACAAGGCATGTCCTATGGGGGACGCTACTTGAATGCAGGGGGGAAAATACATTTTATTACAGAAGGAGACCCTTTTTTTTTTTTTTTTTAAATCTACTGTAAACTTAGGAACCTGATTAGCAACCGACCGTGACACAGCTTACAACAGATGGCATTGGGAATCGGCCACGGTAGGGCATCCAGCGTGCCAGATCTTGGATGCTCTGACCCCCTGACCTCTGCCTCTCTCCTGGCTGCTGCCTGCCGGTGGTGGCATGTGTAGTCGGGAATCCTTGGTGAAGGATGCCCCAGCTCTTGATAGCCACGGACAGGCCACAGGGGTCCTGGAGCCGAAGCCAGAATCCTAAGTGCGACCAGGAGCGGAGATGCAGAGGATGCCCGCGGCTCTGTGCTCAGATGCCCTTTCTCTCCCTTTGAGGGAGGGGTGAGGTTTGAGCCCCCTTCCCTCCTCACCCCCAGCCACTGGGGCGCTTTCGTCACTCTGTCAGCTTTAGAGTGACTTAAAAGAGGGAGGGAGAGACCCTTTGAATCTCCCCTGCTGGAGGCAGTGAATAGTTTTGTGAGTATGCGTGCAACAACTTACTGTTCAAGTGTTCACTTAAATCATTTCATCTTCCTGGAATTTTTTTTTTACCTTTTGGTTATGGCACCTTTAAAGCTGAGTTCTGGTGCTCAGTGTTTCATGTCCCTTCTCCTTTCATCTTTTTTTTTTTTTTTTTAAACAGAAGATGCGCATACAACAGTGCAAAGCTTAATTGCGGAAACCCAAGTTGGCCAAAAGAATTGGCAGGCATCGTGAACACGCTCTCTTTCTTCACTTTCCCTTCCCTTTTAAAGGCTTTGTTTTAGGAAAAGGGAAATTGGTGTGTTTGGAGAGCAGTTGTTAGCTTTTCAAGCCTGGACTCGTTGGTCTAATTCGGTAAAGGCCCGGAGCGTGTCAAATAAAATGAATGAAAAAGGTAAGCGAAGGCGGGCATGTAGGGGAAAGCGAACCGCAAATTTTAATCAAAAGCCCCACCTGATATGCTTTTAGCAAAAAGGCCTGACTGTTTCTGGGAAGCTTTGGTTTTCCCGATGATGGCGGCATCCGTCTAAAGTGTCCCATTTCCTGCCCTTCCCACCTCATGCCCTCCCACCCCGTTCTGTTGACACCTGTAGCATTCTGTCCAGAAGATCCTAAGTCTTCCACCATTCCCTGAGACACACCACAGCATGTAGTTTCCTTTTGTTCAGGGCAGAGGTTTCCTTCTCTTAAGTGTATGAATTATTTGACGGTGTTTCTTACCTCTGTTCCTAAGTCAGGTCTCCAGAGTCTCTCTGATGTCTCAGGAGCCATAGTCCTATACCAGTTGAGTGCTCAGGAAATCTATAAACGCAAACTTGTTTTAGTTGCTGGTTTTCTCTTGGAGTTTGTATAATTAAGTGAAGGTTTTGGCTAACTTCTTAACCCTGTTTATTGACATCTCCTATCTACTTTCCTGCTGCCCCTTGCTCTGTGATTCTCACTGGACATTCTGCACAAAATTGTCCTTCCTCTAGGTGTCCTGTGTGTCATTTGGTGAGCATGGAGTCCATATAAGGGGTGATTTAGTAGAAGGATTTCAGTGGCTAATGTCCTGAAGTTTTAAGGTTTCCTGGCCCATCCATCGCTTTTCCCATTTTAAGGTGTAGCCAGGAGGCAGGATGACTCATTCCTAATAATCCAGGCACTTTCAGCCCCAGGAGAAGTGGAGAAAACAAGTTCTTACTCTTTGGAGTCTCCCCGGACCACCTCTCTTACCTTCTGTCTTCACACCATCTCCTAGCCCCTTCACGGAGGGAAAATTAGGAAGTCCCTGAAACTCTTGGTTGACCATTTGCAGCTTGTTGCTCAGGATTTCATTCTACACTTTGGCTGATCTGGGCAGCCTGCATCTTTGTGTGTGGTTCCCTCTGTGCCACCACACAAAACACGGAGGTGTCAGCGGTAAGAAAGAGGTTTAGAGGGACTCGGGAGCTGACCCAGGGGAGATCGCTTGGCTATATGAAGGCCTTGATTAGAACCAAAAAGAAAGGGGATTTGCATTCCAGGTGTGGGAGCACATGGGCCAGAGGAGCAGAGAGGAATGGGGCTTGTGTGGGGAATGAGGGTTCTTAGGGAGGAATCAGAGCTCTTGTGGTCACACCTAACAGTGTGATCTTCTGAACTCAGAATAGCATCACTCCCTTGACCACACATTTGACTTCCAGATCCATTTCATATTGTTTATCCAAATAAAATAGATTATTGGGTTTTGGGTTTTTTTTAAGATTTTACTTTTAAGTAATCCCTACACCTAATGTGGGGCTCCAGCTCACAACCCTGAGATCAAGAGTCTCATGTTCCACTGGCCGAGCAAGCCAGGTGCCCCGTTATTGGGATTCTTTAACTTAACCTCTTTATTTTAATAATTGTAGATTCACATGCAGATGTAAAAATAACATGCTAAAAAATGGGAAAGGGGGAGCCTGGGTGACTCAGTTAAGCATCCTACTCTTGGTTTCAGCTCAAGTCATGATCTCAGGGTCCTGGGATAGAGCTCATTCTTTGTAGGGCTCTGCGCTCAGCAGGGAGTCTGCTTGAGGATTTCTCTCCCTCACCCTCTGCCCTTCCCCTCACTTGCTTTCTCTGTCTCTCAAATAAATAAATCTTAAAAAAAAAAAAAAAAAGAAAGAAAAAGAAAAAGGCCAACCAAGAAACAGACTTCTAACTATAGACAACAGACTGAGGTCACCAGAGAGGAATGGGGTTGGGAGATGGGTGAAATAGTGTTGGGGGTTAAGGATGGTACTTGTCATGATGAACACCAGGTAATGGATGGAAGTGTTGAGTCACTATGTTTTATGCCTGAAATTAATAACAAACTGTATGTTAACTAACTGGAATTTAAATAAAAGCTTAAAAAGTTGTAAGAAATAATCTTGTGTATCTTTTACCATTTCCCCTGTTGGTAACACCTGCTGTTTTATCTTTTTTTTTTTTTTAAAGATTGTTTATTTATTTATTTATGTATTTGACAGAGAGAGGGCGAGAGAGACAGAGAGAGAGATTAAAAGTAGGCAGAGAGGCAGGTAGAGAGGAAGGGAAGCAGGCTCCCTGCTGAGCAGAGAGCCTGATGTGGGGCTCGATCCCAGGACCCCGGGACATGACCTGAGCTGAAGGCAGAGGCTTTAACTCACTGAGCCACCCCGGCACCCCTATCTTTTTTTTTTTTTTAAGCTGAATTTATCTGGTCAAAAATAGTATACGATTGTCTTACAACCACCCAGCATTTCCTCCTCAGACACAGCAGTATTACTCATTTTTCGTGTTTCTTTCCAGGGAGTCTCTATTAATATACAAAGAATTACATATAAGCCCCCCTTTTTCTTACACATAAGGTAGCATAAAGTACACATCTTTGCATCTTGCTTTTTAAATTTAATGATACATCTTGAAGATCTATTTTCATTAGTACATAAAAAACTTCCTTTTATATATGCAATTATAGAAGCTTGTGTGGATAAGCTGTAATTTATTTAACCAATCTCCTAATTGATAGACTGTTTCCAGTCTTTTGCCATTAGAGACATGTTGCAGCAGATATCCTTTACATAGATAATTTCCCTCCTTTGTAATTATTTTCCTGTGATATGTTCCTAGAAGTAAGATAGCTAGGTCAAAAACTATGTACACTTTAATTTTGATAAGTTACTGACAAATGGTTCTCAGTGAGATTTATTCTCACCAGCAATATATGTGAATGCCTTTTTCCGTGACCCCTTTGAATGGCACTGTGTTTTGACCAGATTTTGTCTTTGACAGTTGGTAAGTGAAAAGTGATATTTCATATAGTTTTAATACACTATCCCTTTGTAGGGAATGCAGTAGATCATATTTTCATATGTTTAGAACTTTTCATCACTCCTCCTCTGTGAACTGTTCATTTCCTTAACCCACTTGCTATTGGATTGTTGGTCTTTTCCTTACTGATTTGTAGAAGTTCTTTATATATTATGGAACCTAGCTTTTTGTGATATAAGTTGCTAATCTCTTTTTCTCAACAAATACTGATTTGTTACTGGTAGGTTTATCATAATAATTGTTTTAAAGTTTTTTTTTAATTTTTTTTAAAGATTTTTATTTATTTATTTGACAGAGACCACAAGTAGGCAGAGGCAGGCAGAGAGAGAGGAAGGGGAGCAGGCTCCCTGCTGAGCCGAAGCCGGAGGATTAATCCACTGAGCCTCCCAGGTGCCCCTGTTTTAAAGTTTTTATATAGCAATTACTTTTACAATCTGCATTTTATACAAATATAGCAATTGTTTATGGATTTTAAGTTTGTATCCTAGTTAGAAAGTCTTTGGGGGAGCCTGGCTGGTTCAGTCAGTAGAGCATATGACTCTTGAGTTGTGAGTTTGAGCCCCCACTGGGTATGGGTATTAAATTAAAAATAAAATTTAAGGGCGCCTGGGTGGCTCAGTCGATTAAGCGTCTGCCTTTGGCTCGGGTCATGATCCTGAGGTCCTGCTCCCTACTCAGCAGGGAGTCTGCTTCTCCCTCTGCCTCTCCCCCTGCTTGTGTTCTCTCTCTCCCTCTCTTTCTTAAATAATAAAATCTTTTTAAAAAATAAAAATTAAAAATAAAATTTTTTAAAAAGAAAGTCTTTGTTCACTCTGATTATGAAAAGAAAAATTAGCCACACTTTCTTCAAGTGCTTTAGTTGTATCTTTCCTTCCTTCCTTCCTTCCTTCCTTCCTTCCTTTACATTTAAATCTTTTCTCCATCTGGACTTTATTTTCATTTGTGTGAGGTATGGATCTAATTTTATAGGGAGAGTCATGATGGTCCCTGAGTCTCTTCTTAGAAAGGTTGGCATCTCATACCTCTTTGTATTACCCATTGCCCTTCTCTGGTGCTTTGTGCATCATAGATGCTTAAGGTGCATGAGAAGGAGGAGGACACCAGTGCAGCAGCAGCAGCAGCAGCCCACAGGCTGGGTATTGTTAGGTGCTTTCCATCCACGCTCTCTAATCAGCACAGCTGCTCTTTAAGATAGCATACCCCCGTTTTATAGATACAAAAACTGACTTAGAGGCCAGATAATTTGCCCAAGTTCATGCCATTTAGTGTCTGAGACTCAAGATACACAGTTGATCTTAAAACTGCTAGACTTCCAAGTCTGTGCTTTTTTCTACTAGACAGCTTTGGTAGAAGGTGCTCTGCTTGTTGTAGTTTACCATGCTTCTAGGGAATTGTGGGAGGTGGAATCAAAAGAACTTTGAAGAAATTGTTGGAAACTGAAGGTCTTAAAACACAGAAGAGGAATACAGAAATACTGCATGCATAAGTTCAGAGAATCTCTAGACTCAAATTATATAGAGAAAGTACAGTTTTTTTTTAAGATTTTATTTATTTATTTGACAGACAGAGATCACAAGTAGGCAGAGGCAGGTAGAGAGAGAGAGAGGGGAAAGCAGGCTCCCCACTGAGCAGAGAGCCCAATGCGGGGCTCGATCCCAGGATCCTGGGATCATGACCCGAGCTGAAGGCAGAGGCTTTAACCCACTGAGCCACCCAGTTGCCCCGAGAAAGTACAGTTCTTAACTACAAGGGAAAGAAAGAGCTTGATACCTAAAGAGAAATTTAAGTATTCTCTCAGAAAACCATGACATTTACACATAGCTCTTACTGAGATTATCCATTAAAGATTGCAGTGGTAGATAGATCATTCTCTAAAAATTTCCCTCAAGGGTGTCTAGGTAGCTCAGTGGTTGGGCAACTGCCTTTGGCTCACATCACAGTCCCAGAGTCCTGGGATCAAGTCCCACATTAGGCTCCTGGCTCAACAGGGAGCCCACTTCTCCCTTTGACCCTCTCCCCTATCATGCTGTTCCTCTTTCTCTCTCTCAAATAAATAAATAAATAAAATATTTTTTAAAAAAAATAAAAATTTCCCTCAGGTTACTTACATAGAAATTAGGTACAAAACTGTATACGGACACTTGACTATCATCTTAAATGGAGTTAGCCCTCTGTATTTGATCCTGAAGAGTTAAACACAGGTTTAGGTTGTTATCTAGGTTGGGTTAGTTGTTATCAGAAGGTTATTTATAAATCATATTTTAAATTTTGAATCATTTTCGCACTGGTGTATAATTTTAGTTAAAGAATTGGGTCGCGTAAGTTCATGAGTTAGCTTTACTCTGTAGTTGGTTACTTATTAACATTAAACATGCTTGCCTTTCATAAATACACATTTTCTTCAAGGTAATTCAATTATTATCTTTCAGCTTGCTAAATTTAAATGACAACTGCTGGCACCCAAGAACAAGACTTTCCATTTTTACTATTCTGAAAATAGAGCACAAATTAAGAGCATTGAGAAGTAGGGTACGACTGTCACCTGTGGAATCCTAAATTCAGAGTTGATTTCCTTCTCTGCTAATTTTTTCAATACCAAGATAAGTGTCACAAATAGCACCCTTTCTCAGAGGATTTCCAGAATTAGAGTAACAGGCACAAACTTAATAAAATGGTAGTAATGCAGCATAATCAGGAAGCTTACTCACTGCCTGTCTCCCCCACTGTCTGCAGTAGATACTGCAGTCCGTGTCTCTTCCGTATCCGTAAGAAAGTCCGTATCTCTTCCATCTAATTTCTGACATAAAATGCTGTGGGTTTGTTTTTTTTTTTTAATAAGGCAGAGGTCTAGAAATGTATGCAACAGTCACTTTCCTTGGAGAACCTGCATCATGACAACACCCATAGTGGCCCTCTGACCTTCTGAACACAATACAATGTATACATGAGCCTAGACATGGTCAGAGGAGAGTCAGTTGTCTTTATCACTTGGATTCTCCTTTTAGTCCTTAAATTTAAGGAATGTTCTCTCTCTCTCTCTCTCTCTCTCTTTTTTTTTTTTTTTTTTTTAAGATTTTTTTTATTTATTTGACAGAGAGCACTAGTAGGCAGAGAGGCAGGCAGAGAGGGGTGGGGGGAAGCAGGCTCGCCGCCGAAGCAGAGAGCCCGATGTGGGACTCAATCCCCAGACCCCGGGATCACGACCTGAGCCGAAGGCAGTAGCCTAACCCACTGAGCCACCCAGGTGCCCTTAAGGAAACTTCTTAAAGATTTTCATTTAGCCTCGTTTCTTTTTTTTTTTTTTTTTTAAGATTTTATTTATTTATTTGACAGAGATCACAGGTAGGCAGAGAGAGAGAGGAGGAAGCAGGCTCCCTGCTGAGCAGAGAGCCCGATGCGGGGCTCGACCCCAGGACCCTGAGATCATGACCTGAGCCGAAGGCAGAGGCTTTAACCCTCTGAGCCACCCAGGCGCCCCTAGCCTCGTTTCTTATGTGTACCGTAGAGCCATGAGACAGAAAGTAGCTTGGTCAATGAGGAAGGAGAGTCCAAAGCCTGAGAATGATGACTCCCAGTTGAGGGCACACACTATCCAACTCCCTTTCCCTGTTTTGGTGGGCAACAAACCTCCCAGCACCTTCCAGAACATGCTATATCTCCATTAGGTGTGCACACAGGGATCTGAGTCTCAGACTGAGGCTTCCACGTCAGCATCTTCAAAGATGAGACCCTGGCGTGGATGGACATGTGTAGAGCACATCAGGCATTTTAATGTCCTAGCCCCTGAGTTACTCCTGGATGTGTCTGGATACCACATACTTTTACAGTCATATGTCACACTCTGATTCCTTTAAAACTGCCTTTTATTTTTTATTTTATTTATTTAATTTATTTGACAGAGTGAAAGAGATCACAAGTAGGCAGAGAGGCAGGCGGTGGGGGGGGGCTGGGGAAGAAGGTTCCGTGCTGAGCAGAGATACCATGCGGGGCTCGATCCCAGGACCCTGAGATTGTGACTTGAGCCGAAGGCAGAGGCTTAACCCACTGAGCCACCCAGGCACCCCTAAAACCGCCTTTTAATAGAGTCATTTTGGTTGAAATGCTAACAATCTTAACTGATTTCAAAGGTCAGTTATTCTTTTAATTCTTTAATATAATAATTGTGTTGAACCATGCATGGAAGCAGGCAAAGAAGGGGAAAAAACAACATAAAAACAAGCACTTAAGTGTTTGTGAACACAGCCCCACTCTACTGTTAATAAGGTGTCAGTTCTAAAAATGTGTGCCTCACAACTGTGGATTCTGATTGAGAAACTTCTTTCCTGCTGAGGAACCCTATATCATCACTATTCTGTAGTGAACAATTCTTTGCAAAGCCCTGGCTTTGACTCTTCATTACTTTCCACTTTCTTTGTTGTTGAATGCCAAGGGTAGAGTGCCTGTCTGGCTTTGTGGGTTTGTCTGGCCCTTAAGGTTTAAACATGGTTTTTAGTGGTTCCAGGATATAAATATTAGAGTATGTGGTATAGCCCTCATCATGGTGTTGCCCCTTCGCCTGTTGGGCTTTTTGTAAAACGACTGCTAATTTCAGGCTGTCTTTAGGAAGCTGGCATACTAATTGGAGTGTATGGGAAAGTACTTTTAGGAGTAAAATGTTGCTAATAAAGATTTATTTGCCAGATTAGCACATTAAAACCTAAGGGGTCCTTTGAGCTTGAAGAAGCTAAGTTCAAGGCAAACAAAACCACAAGAATGGCTGAAAAATTAGCAGATTTGACTCCCAAGTCACAACACAAACACGCCATCAGGTGTTACCAATTGAATGAAACTTCAGGAGAAAATACAGTGAAGATGCTGGTAGTTTATAGTGATCCAGAATGTTAAATGAAATGTAAAGGTAAAGATCTAAAAATTCAGACGTTGATTTACCAAGATTTCTTTTATAGGAGGTTTCATTGCATTTAAAAATGAAACTTTATACCCATCATAGGAACGTTATTCATGCAAAAGCTCCCAATTTAAAGATTTACTGTTTTAGGGAATAGTGTGCACCGCCTGGGTGAAATTTCCGCTGCTAAAGAGATCTCAGACTGGCATATCAGCCAGGAAAACAGGCCATTCAGGGTACTCCAGCAGGAAAGATCTCTTCTCCCCTTCCTTTTCTTTTTTCCTTTTTTATTTCTTCTTAAATTTTTTTTTTTAAAGATTTTATTTATTTATTTGACAGACAGAGATCACAAGCAGGCAGAGAGGCAGTCAGAGAGAGAGGAAGGGAAGCAGGCTCCCTGCTGAGCAGAGAGCCCGATGCGGGACTCGATCCCAGGACCCTGAGATCATGACCTGAGCCGAAGGCAGCGGCTTAACCCACTGAGCCACCCAGGCGCCCCTCTTCTTAAATTTTTTAAACGATTTATTTGAGAGAGCAGGGGGAGGCGCAGAGGGAGAGGAAGAGAATCTCCAGCAGACTCCCTGCTGTGTGAGGAGCTGGACGAGAAGCCCAGTGTAGGGCTCCATCCCACACCCCAAGTTCATGACTTGGACACTCAGCTGTGCCACCCAGGCACCCCTCTTTTTAATTTTTATTATAGCCCCTTATTGAGGTTTAACTGACCTATAATAAATTGCTCATGTTTGAAGTGTTCAGTATATGTTAAATTTTGAACTGTGTATACAAAAGATAATGTATCCCTTGTTCCCCAAAGTCCATTTGTGCCCATTTGTCAATATTCCTTCCTATTCTTTTTTGCCCCTCCCCAACCCCTAAGTAACTGCGGATCTGCTTTGTGTCACTATGGATTAGTTTAGGGGTTCTTTGTTTTTTTGTTCTTTGGTTTTTTGGGTTTTTTTTAGAATTTTATACAAATGGAACATACAGTACTTCTTGTTTGGCTTCTTTCACTGATTGTAGTTTTGAGGTTTATTCATGTCGTGTGTATCAACAGTTCATTCTTCTTACTGCTGAGTAGGAAGTTCTACCATAGCTTGTTTATCCATTCACCTACTGATGCACAGTTGGGTAGTTTATACTTTTCAGCTGTTAACCAAATACTCATTTACAAAGTCTTTGTGCTGGATGTATCCTTTTTTTTTTTCTCTAGGGTAAATACCCAGGTGTGGAATGGCTGGGTCATATGGTAGGTTTATGTTTAACATTGTAGGAAACTGCCAGACTGCTTTCCAAAGTGATTATACCATTTTACACTCTGACCGTGAGACAATTCCAGTTGCCAAAACTTGGTAAGGTCATTCTCTTTAATTTTAGATGTTCTAGTAAGTATGCCTGTAGTAGTATCTCATCTTGGCTTTAGTTTGTCTTTTTTTTTTTTTTTTAAGATTTTTATTCATTTATTTGACAGACAGAGATCACAAGTAGGCAGAGATGCAGGCAGAGAGAGAGACAGAAAGGGAAGCAGGCTCCCTGCTGAGCAAAGAGCCTGATGTGGGGCTCGATCCCAGGACCCTGGGATCATGACGTGAGCTGAAGGCAGAAGCTTAACCCGCTGAGCCACCCAGGCGCCCCCTAGTTTGTCTTTTCTTAATGACTAATGATGTTGAGCATCTTCTCATCTGCTTATTTGCCATCTGTGTATTTTCTTTAGTGAGGTGTTCAAATCTTTTGCCTGTTTTGAAAATCGGGCTGTTTCTCATTACTGAGTTTTGAGCGTTCTTTATAAATGTGGAATATATACGGACATCAGCTCTTTATCAGAGGAGTGATTTGCAGATATTCTCTCCCAGTAGGCAGCTCTTTTCATTTTCTTAACAGCATTTTCTGAAGAGAAAGTTCTTAATTTTGAATCGGCTTTATCCATGTTTTTCTTTTATGAATTTTGCTTTCAGTGTTGTACCTAAGAAATAATTTGCCTAACCCAAGTTTGTTACAGAAATTTTCTTTCCTACATTTTCTTGTAGTTTAAGGTTCTATATTTAGGTCTATTCAATTTAAATTAATTTTTATATATAGTACAAGATACGGATTGAAGTTCATTTTTTTTAATATGTTCATTTGTTCCACAATGCTTTGTTAGAAAGGCTGTCCTTTCTCCACTGAATTGGTTTTGTAACTTTTTTTTTTTTTAATCACTTGTCCATATCTCTGTCCATTTATTTTTGGAATCTATCCTGTCCTAGTGAATTTTTTATCTGTCTTGATGCCACCACTCCACTGTCTTGGTTACTCTTTTTTTTTTTTTTTTTTTTTTTTTTTTAAGATTTTATTTTCAGGTAATCTCTACATCTAGCGTGGGGCTCAAATTTACAATCCCAGCCAAGATCAAGAGTTGCATGCCTCACCAGCAGTGCCAGCCAGGCACTCCCAATTACTGTGTCTTTATAACAGGTCTGGGTGTCAGGTTGTGTAAGTCCTCCAACTTCGCTCTTTAAAAAGTTGTTGCGTTCTTACGAAATTTTAAAAGGAGCTTATAAATTTCTATG
Source organism: Enhydra lutris kenyoni (assembly GCF_002288905.1). NCBI lineage: Eukaryota > Metazoa > Chordata > Mammalia > Carnivora > Mustelidae > Enhydra > Enhydra lutris. The sequence goes on along the minus strand of NW_019154139.1, from coordinate 8,418,287 downwards.
AAAAAAAAACCCACCTGCTGGGATTTTGATAGGGATTGGGTCAAATCCATAAATTAATTCTGGGAAAATCAGCATCTTAACAGTATCGAGTCTTCTAATCCATGAATATGGTACACCTCTTCACCTACTTAGGTTTTTAAATTTTTCTCTCAGCAATGTTTTATAGTTTTCAGTGTGTGGGGATTGCAAACTTTTTGTCATATTTATCCCTGAGTATTTCATAAGTTTTGATGCTACTAAATAGGATTTGTTAAAATTTCGGTTCCTGATTGTTGCTAGTTTATAGAAATAAAACTGATTTTATATAGACATCCTGTGTTTTAAAACCTTGCTAAAGTCATTTATTAATTCTAATACCCTCCCCCCCACACACACTTTTTTTTTTTTTTTTGCTAGAATCCACTGTATATTCCAAGAAGGAAAGACTTTAATAAAGGGAACTAAAGACTTTCACAATCATTAGAAAGTCTGGGGGGGAAAATTCAGGGGAGGGGGCTATTGTTATTGTTGATGACATTAGAGTGCCAGGTTCCCAGGAAAGCAGTGATCTCAACTGCCTGCCGCTTCAGTATGGCTTTAACTCATCTGGAAGCTGCTCTAAGAGTGGAAAGTCCGGTCTGCTGCTTGTGTGTCTGCTTGCAGCTGTTTTCAGAGCATATGGACTCTGTCTTCCAAATCTCACATGGGTGTGCCTCACTTCAGCCCATCTAACCTAGAACAAATGGAGAATGGGCTTCTCAGAAATGTAGTTCCAGACCTTTTCCTGCTATGCAAGGAAGACTAGGAGGCGGCAGTGCCAGGCCAGCAGTCTGGCACAGAGGACATTAATAGAGCTACATGTAAGATGCCACACCCAGTTGTGGAGAACTGACTTAGCAGTACTGTGAAAAATAGGGGTGTTTGATGGTTGTAATTCAGTAAGATGTGATTTCCAAGAAGGCACACAGGCTCTTGGACAGCAGTGGCAGTAGTATATTTTCTGGGATGAGGACGTGGCAAGGCCTGCTCCCGTGCTGCCTTGCCCAATAATTGGATGAGTGTACACAAACTGGAACATGTTTTAGGGGATAATGACCCTAGTGTGAGGGGGTAGAAAGCCAGACCACACAGGCAGTGTTGGAAGGAACTGGGAATGCCTTGGCATGATGGGAGACTACAATGACTAGAACGCTTGCTCTGTGCAGCCTGGGAAGGAAGGCTTAGGACCAGTGGGCAGAAGCTGCAAGGAGACCATTTCCGAAGCACTGCAAGAAGTGCACAGCTGGACTAAGATCGAATAGAAGGTCAGAGAAGGGGGCACTGCTTCGGGCTTATTCAGTTAAGCGTCTGACTTGGGCTCAGGTCCTGATCTCAGGCTCCTGGAACTGAGCCCCCTGTCTGGCTCTGTGCTCAGCGGGGAGTCTGCTTCTCCCTCTCACCTTCCTGCACTCCTACCCACATGCTCTCTCTCTCTCATAAAATCTTTAATAAAACAAAAACAGAAGGCCAAGAGTTTCCCTTTGTTCAAGATTGCTGGGCCGCCTAGCAAGAGTGCGTATAAGGTGAAAGAAGAGTGGTTTCAAATTAGATGTTCCTTAGGTTCATCGGTTACAACTTTTGCCACCTTGAATTTCTGAAAGTGAAAACAAGTTCTTTTAAATATTTTATCTGTATTTAGTTTGAGTAATTCTAAATAAGTCTAATCCTTGTATGTCTCAAAATACAGAAAGTGGGAAATTTCTGAGATGCTTAGATTCAGAGCCGAGGTGTGCACAGATCTTCCTGCCGTATTTCACTGATTCTGAAACTTACATCCTCTACATGCTTGACATCTCTGAAGTCGTGTGCAGTTTGATGGGCACTCTTCAGCTATTGATGCCTTAGGATTGGCTCTCATCCGGTTTTTTGTTTTGTTTTTGTTTTTTGTTTTTGTGTGTATGATTTTGGCCCTAGCAATCCTAGCGTTATTTCAGTGGCGTTCCATACATACTTGGTACTCCGTGATTTGTTTAATTGCATTTTAATATAACTTTGTAAAGATTATGCTGTAATTTGGCACCGAAACAAGATGGGAATAACAAGGCATAAGTTTGATAGTAATGAGGTTAGTATTTATTCTTGGAGAAATGACTACAATTCCGTATTTTCTTGGAAAGGAGCAACCAAGTGCATTGTACTTGTGCTATTCAAAGTCAAGGCCCAGGACCGGCAGCTTGTTAGAAATGGAGAGTTGTAGTTTAAAACCCACATCTACTAAGTAAGAATCTGCATTTTAATGAGATCCCCGTTAAAGTTTGAGAAGCGTTGCTTTCTTTCACTTCATATAGGAAGATAATCCATTTGTAAAAGGAGCTATGTTGAATTTTGTTCCTGGGATACAAAAGAATTGCCTATCACATGTCACATTGATGGATTTGAAGGCAGGAGATATTTTTGTACCCCTCTAAATGAAAAATGCATTTACCTTAATTTTTCTAGGTTTAATGTTACCATTTTCTTCCCATGAGCCACTCAGTGTTAGAATGATTTTTATGCCTCAGTGCTGTTTGGTTTTGCCTACTAATTTAATATCATGTACAAATTACATTAGCATCCCATTAAATTCTCTCAGTCAGAACTAGCAAATGAAAAAAATGTTAAGAAGAGATTCAGTACAGATATTTGGAGTACCCTAGTATGTAATTTCCTCTGCCTAACTGGATATGTTCCAACATGCTTTCTTTTTGTGTGCGTTTTTAATTAAAACACTCTAAATGGATACTTTGAGCACTTGCTTGACTCTTTTCATGGCACTTCTTTTGTTAATTTTTTTCACCCCAGATACACAGGCGGTATCATTAATCCTTAATTGGTTATGGTTGTTAATGGTTTGGGGATCTAGTTATTTTCTTAATGTTTTATAAATTGCCAAGATAACCATTTGTCTTTTAAGGAAATAAAGGTACGAGCCACATGTATTAAACGTGCTTTGGAAAAGCTCCGTGTAAGTCTCTGTTAGAGCCCTTGTGTCCGGACTGCAGAATCCATTCTCCCAGGTGTCCGGGGGTTTAGTCAGTGGTGACACTATCTCACTGATTTCTTGGGAACCACACGTTGGAACTGGGGAGGGCCTGGTGGGGGCATTTTCCTCTTCCTGCACACTCAGGAAACCGTTATTACAGGTGTGGATTCTGCTCCCTGAGAAGATCTGTGCCCTGTACCCTGTCGTTTCCCTTCTAAAGTTCGTATACAGGCATACCTTACTGGCAGAGCGTAAATCACATCTCAGTCTCTAGTTCTGAGGGGAGTGGACCTGAGGTAGCTTGGAATTAGTGTTGACTGAGCTGTTGCACATACCCACCACAGAGTCAAACAATAGCGTATATTACTATGTTATCACTAAAATCCTCAGTGAAAGAATTGTATGATGAATTACGGGGTAGAGGAAGATTTTAAATACCCCTGTGGTATCATATTTATCATGTATCTAATATACTCAAGGCCAGGAACCTTGATTGATACAACTATAACAATTTGAACATATTAGACTAAATTGTAAATTCTAGAATATTTCTGGGAATGCATTTCTGGGAACGCCAGGACTAAACAATTTGAAAAATTCCTTTTGACTCTTACAGGACTTTCATAAAGAATTACTTAAAAATGGTTTAGGGGCACCTGGGTGGCTCAGTGGGTTAAGCCTCTGCCTTCGGCCCAGGTCATGATCTCAGGGTTCTGGGATCGAGCCCCATGTCGGGCTCTCTGCTCAGCTGGGAGCCTGCCTCCCCCTCTCTCTGCCTGCCTCTCTGCCTACCTGTGATCCCTCTCTCTCTTTCTAAAAAAAAATAAATAAAATGGTTTAAAATAGAAGTCCTTGGAGAAAATTTTAAACAGATGAGTCAGCGTTGAAGCCCTTTTAAATTAAAATTTTAATTGAGATCATCATAGCCTCACATGCAGTTGTAAGAAAGAGTCATGTGTCCTCTACCCGGTTTCCCCTGATCAGTAGTTTCTTCCAGATCTGTACTACAGTATCACAATCGAGGTATTAATATTGATAGAACTCACCGATCTTATCAAGATTCCCCGGTTTTACTTCTACCTGTTTGTGTATACTTGTCTATGACTTTACCACGTGTACGTTCACATATTCGCCACCACTGTGAAGATCCAGAACAGTTCCATTACCCCAAGGATCACTAGTGTAACCACACCTGTGTTACTCTGCCCCACGCCTCCTTGCAGCCCCCGACAACACTAGTCATTCCAGAAATATTTATATAAATGGAATCATACAGTATGTAACCTTTGGGGTTGTCTTTTGTCTCTTAGCATAATTCCCTGGAGACTTATCCAGGTTGTTGACGTATTATGAGTTGGGTGTTTTGTACAGTATTGGTTTGCTTTTGGCATGTTTCACGTATTGGGTGGATGTGTTGTATCTGTTCACATCTGTCTGCCTCAGTTGTATGGAGTTGATAATGAACCGCTAACACACTTACCACAGAGCATCAGGAATACGTGGGGTTCTTTTTGTTTTGGTTTTGGTTTTTTGGTTTTGGGGTTTTTTTTTTAGATTTACTGACTTGAGAGAGAGAGAGAGAAAGCAGGGGGGAGAGGGAGAGGGTGAGGAAGAAAGAGTCCTAAGCAGGCTCCATGCCCAGCACAAAACCCCACCTGGGACTCAGTCCCACAACCGCAAGATTATAACACAAGCTGAAACCAAGAGGTGGATATTTTTTTTTTTAAATTTTATTTATTTATTTGACAGACAGAGATCTCAAGTAGGCAGAGAGGCAGGCAGAGAGAGGAAGGGAAGCAGGCTCCCCAATGAGCAGAGAGACTGATGCGGGGCTTAATCCCAGGACCCCGGGATCATGACCTGAGCCGAAGGCAGAGGCTTAACCCACTAAGCCACCCAGGCGCCCCAGGAATACGTTTTGATGCTATTTGATGGGCAGTTATCCAGTCCGTAAAGAAAAAGATGTTCTTTATTTCTAGAGACATTTTCCTGTCAGGATGAGCCCTGTTTATCTGAATTGAGGTTCTTAAAATCGTTTCAATCCAGTCAGAATCTTAGTGGTTACTGCTTCCAAGTAGGAAATTGTCAGCCCTGCCTCTGCCTGATGTTTGAAGCATGATGAGTTTGGGCAAGTGAGTTCAGGAACCATTGGTCATGATTCTGGTTATGGAGAAAAGTTGGTCTTTATCAGAGGCCATGAATTCATATGCCCAAAGTTCTGGTACTTTCAAAACACCAAAGAAGCTATAAGCGGTCTTCAGAGTCCCCCAAAGTTTATGGAGGGCAGAACACGAAGAACACAGGTTCCTGCCCTAACAATGATGTCTGGGTTGTAAGGGGAGGGAGTTAACAGCTGTTTGAAAAAGTTAAACTGAGAGGCCTGGGAAGGCAAGCAGCACTGCATTTTATTTGCTGCTGAATTCTGGACCCCTAGCACAGTGCTTGACACCCAGCAGGCACTGAAAGAGAAAGAGAAAGAATGAGTGAGGTAGGGGTGCGTGGGTGTCTTAGTGGGTTAAAGCCTCTGCCTTTGGCTCAGGTCATGATCTCAGGGTCCTGGGATCGAGCCCCATCGGGCTCTCTGCTCAGCAGACAGCCTGCTTCCCCCTCTCTCTCTGCCTGCCTCTCTGCCTACTTGTGATCTCTGTCTGTCAAATAAATAAATAAAGTCCTTAAAAAAAAAAAAAAAGAATGAGTGAAGTAGAAGGGAAACTTTAAAGAAATAGATGTCCCGTTCTTTTAGTGTGAGTGACCTTATATATAAGCTCAGAAGACTCCGATGGTGTGTGGAGGTGTTTGCTGTGAGGAGAGGGTAAAGGAGGGGAGGAGATTCACCCCGAGGCCCCAAAATGAATAAAGCCCCAAATTCACAGTATGCACTTTCCCAGCTCAGGGCCCTTCTGCTTTCTGTGCCTGGTGGGTTACTCCCCACCAGAAAGTTTTCTTCTTTAGGTCTCTCACTGCCTCAGAGAGGCCTTCTGTGAACATTTTGTATAAAGCAGCCCACTCATCCCTTCTCTCTTGGTCCTCTATAGCCTCTTTCCCAGCTTTATTTTCTTCCTGGCATTTGTAATGATTCCCTGGCATTGGGTGTTTGTCCCATCTGGAATGTCAGCTTCCTGAGGGTAGGGCCTGTCTCTCTTTCCCCTCACTGTTGTATACCCAGTGCTTGGCACATAATAGTAACTCAGTGTATGGTATGTGGTGGCTTTTTGATAGAACACATGTTCCTCAGAGAGAGAAGAATTTCCCTCACTCAGTAATCATGCATTTTGGTACCATTTGCATGGAGGACCTGGTGTGTCCCTAGTTTTGTTTTGTTTTGTTTTTTTGCTGGGTGACTAAGAAAAGTAAGGCCAGCTCCCCTGCATTCAGAGACTTCAGGGGTAGCAAATGCAAATGTGCTAGCTCACGTCTCTGCAGTGTTCTGGGTGCTCTGAGGGAGGCATGCGAGCCACCTCTGAGGCCGGAAACCGCAGCCCTAGAAATGTTGACACCTCAGAGGAGAGGTGGGCTTTTTGGTTGAAGGTGAGAACAAGAGATTTTGGAAGTGGTGATCGTTACTCAATTGTGAGAAGATAGGTCCCAGTTAACTTGAAAAATGCAGTCATTCTAAGAAGAGCCTCTGCTACCTCTCTGACCCCAACCACCACTTTCTCCCTTCCTCCTCAAACACAAGCTCCTGGTTCCTCAGACACGTCATCTCATAATGCTGTCTCCCAGGCACCCACACAATCCCTTGCTTCAGTGGGGTTCTTAGGCCACCTGACCAGAGAGGCCTTTTCTAACCATCATATGTAAGATGCTCTCTTCCCTGCCCGCCATCTCCATCAGCTTACCCTACCCTGTCTTCTCCAGGGTACTTGTTGCCGCCGGAAGTGTTTATTTGATACATAGAGTTTTGTTGTAGATCTTGTTTGTTGCCTTTCTTCTCCACTGGAATGTAAGCCCCCCTGAGAACTGGGCCTTGGTTTTATTTCTGCTCTATCCCCTGTGCTTAGGGAAGGGCCAGCTCGTGTTAGGCACCCGGGAATGTCTGTTAAAGGAATGGATGGATCCGTTCCTGGGCATCCTGCAAGATGAGAGGTGAAATACAGACGAGCCCCAAACCAGCCTCTGTTCCCCAGAGACCTCCCTGTTCAAAGCTGCCATGCTGCAGAGAAGTCCTTTCGTGTGGTCTGATGCTGCCCGTGACGGATAGCTACAACACCTCGGGGGCTTGTGGGGTGTCCAGGGGAAGGCATGTTTTCTGTGAATTGGAGATGATGTAGACGGATACTGAGCCAAGACTTGATAACGGAGTAAGGTGTGATTGGGCCACAGAAGGAGGAAGGTTTTTCTATCAGCTGCGTGGAATTGATGAGGGAGAATATGGAAGTTAGAACTGTACTGTGAATGATCTTGAATGTGAGCTCTAGGGAGGTGTCCAGATGGCACAGCTCTTAACTTGCCCTGTGTGCTCTTAGACTCTTGGAGCCTTTGAATGTTTAATGTGGTGGGTTTTTAGGAACGTTAGCACAATGGCTGTTCCGTATTCTAAACTTGTGAGCAGAACAGGAGTCTTGCTCTGCCTCAGCTCAGGTGAAGACTGGATATTTTTTCCCCTTTATTCAAGTACTGCTTTTCTCAAAAAATAGTTACTACTACTTCTTTCAATTAATGGTTATTTTTTAAAAAAGAAACAAGAAAACACTGTTGTATTTTTTTCACCTTAGACCTTTCTTAAAAGTAGTTTTGCCTTTTTACTAGTCTAGATTTATTCTAGATTATAGTGTTTACACTTGGATCTGGCTGCGTAGTTAGAGATGCCGGAGAACGTGAATGATTTCTTCTGCGTTTAGACTTAGAAGCAGTTGGTGGTTAAGTGGGACCCAGCTAGTCACCTGGCACTTATATTTGATTGCTGGATGGAAGGTTTGATGTTTGAGGTATAAATACCTTTTTTTTCCCCCAAAGATTTTATTTATTTATTTGACAGAGAGAGACATCGAGAGAGGTAACACAAGCGGGGGAGTGGGAAGAAGGAGAAGCAGGCTTCCCGCTGAGCAGGGAGGCCTGATGCAGGGCTCGATCCCAGGACCCCGAGATCACAACCTGGCTGAAGGCAGACACTTAATGACTGAGCCACCCACGCGCCCCTATAAATACCTTTTAAAGTATAGGCTTAAATGCAGAATTTGGAGCTGTGGTTCTCTTCCTAGAGATTCCTATGTAGTTGATTTGGGGAGCTACCCCGATAATGGTTTTGTTGATTTTTGTTTTATTTTGAAATAATCTTGAACTTACAGAAAAGTTGCAAATACAATTAAAACAGCAACAACACTTTTCCTGAATCACTTAAGAATAAATTGTTGTCCCAGTGTCCCATCGCCCGTATCCCTTTTCCCTATACTTTAGTGTATTTCTAAAAATCAAGAACATTCTCCTATATAACCACAATACAACTATTGAAATTAAAAAAAAAAAAAAAAAAAAAAAACCACTGATACATTGCTACCATTTAATCTTCAGCCCCTACACAGAGTTTGACACTTAGCCCAATAATAGCCCTTATAGCAAAAGTATCACACTTAGCATTTGGTTATTTTGTCTCGTTAAATCTCCTGTTTCCCTGAGGTTCAGTGATCCTGAAACTTTTGAAGATTGCAGACCCATTATTTGGTAAAATGCCTCTCAGTTTGAGGTTCTCTGGCGTTTCCTCCTGATAATTTTCAGGTTATACATACTTGAGAGGAATATCGTAGAAGAGATTCTGTGTTCTCAGAGCATCTAATCAGACAACTCACAGTTTCAGTTTATCCCATTACAATGATGCTCGTGTGTTTTACTTGATTAAGGTGGTGTCTGCCAGGCTTCTCCTCTGTGTACTTATTCTTATCTCCTTTCTAATTAGTATTTTCATAGGGAGGTACCTTAAACTATGTGAATATTCCATTTCTTTCACTTTTAACTTACTCATTTACTTATTTCTGTCTGAATGGACTCATAGTTTCCTATTTTATACAATGGCTTATAATTTCTTACCATCATTATTTTTTATGTGCATACTGTCCCAGATTTAGCTTATAGGAGCCCCTTCAAATTGGTCTCTGCAGCTGTTTGACATGCCCCATTATTTGTTGAACATTTCCTTGCTTCTTGGCAACAAGCATTCCACACTCATTTTGTACTTCCTTTGCCCTAGCCCCAAATTAGCTCTTCTGAAAAAGAATTTTAGTTCTTTTTAAGAATGATATTTAGAAGCCACAGTCTGGGTACTAGGTGTGTTCATTGCTCTTGGGGTGTTGCTTCTTCCCAAGCCCTTTCAGTGACAGAGCTAGGGGTGTGTGTGTGTGTGTGTGTGTTTGCATACATGAAGGAATATGCACACATATGGGCTCCCAAAAATCACATCTATGTTTATTGTTACGTCTTTCTCTGTATGTTATAAACCCTGAGTTGTTGCCAATAACTAATTCTGATCCAACTCCACAGGACTCTTTTGAGCTTTTTCCCTTTCCATTTTGGTAACTACTTTTTCAACAGTGAGAAACCTGGTTGTCATCATCATTAATAAATATATTGATTTGGAGCACCTGGGTGGCTCAAGTCTCTGCCTTCGGCTCAGGTCATGATCTCAGGGTCCTGGGATCGAGCCCCACATTGGGCTCTCTGCTCAGCAGGGAGCCTGCTTCCCCCTCTATCTCTGCCTGCCTCTCTGCCTACCTGTGATCTCTCTCTCTCCGTCAAATAAATAAATAAAATCTTTAAAAAATATATATATAAATCAGTCTCCCTATATGTAACCGCCTTCCCTGCGTGGATGCCCTCTTTGCCCTCTTGGGTTCTGGTGCAGCATGGGATATTTTAAAGCTCCTCAATGATGCAACCAAGGTAGAGCACAACTGGATGAGAAGAAAGGTGAACTCTATACTTTTTGATTCATCATTAAGTAAATGGCAGGTTTGTTTTTTGGTTTTTTTTTTTAAGATTTTATTTATTTGATAGAGAGAGACACAGAAAGGGAGGGAACACAAATGGGGAGTGGGAGAGGGAGAAGCAGGCTTCCCACTGACCAGGGAGCCTGATGCGGGGCTCAATCCCAGGACCTTGGGACCATGACCTGAGCCAAAGGCAGATGCTTAATGACTGAGCCACCCAGGCGCCCCTAAATGGCAGGTTTTTAAGTCAGGTTTGGTTTGGGAAAGTAAATTCTTCCTAAGGAAGTGAAATCTAAAGAGAAAACTCAATTCTACCAATATAAGCAGTAAAAGATCACGGTGAAAGCACAGCCTGTCTCCTGGAAAGCTTTGAAAAATATTTATTTTGGAAATAAATCTTGTAGTGAATATGAATTTCAGTCCCTTTCCCTGAATTACCTGTTTATAGGAAAAAATACTTGAAAAGGTTAGTTGTTTTGAAGAATGTGTTTCATTAAAGACTTACTTTGCTTTTTTTTTACATTGAGTTTTTAAAATAAACTTTTTAGAATAGATACAGAAAGAAATTGCAACTCACTGCTTTTTAAAGCATTGGATATTTAAACAGATTTTCAGACTGTGTTGCTCTTTCTCAGTAGTCCATCGCACTTTAAAATACAGGAACTGAGTTACAGTAACTGGGTCATGAGGAATCCCATATTCTCCCACTTGCATCCAGAGGAAGCAACTACAGTAGGATCCCTGGCCAGCCTGCCTTAGATGGTCAGCCTCTATCTTGCCAGTTTTCATAATGCCACGTTCTGGAAGTGGTGCACTGCTGCGGGTGGATTTCCACCACGAGTTCCCGCTGAGACTGAGGGACACATCATCTGACTCCACAGAGTTCCAGCATTCAACCTACGGGAATCACAATAAAACCTCTTCCTTGATGGTGTTTGTAAAGTTTCCGTTGAAGTTATCTTTGGGGTGTGAATTGTGCACATCAGGCTTTTGTATGTCTATGTCAGAGGTAGGGAGGGAGAAGGGCCAGTATTTGTGAATATGGACAGAACCCCAGGAGGCTTGGCATGTAGGGAGAACACCTGGTCCTTAGTTGTTGTCATTTAGTTCTCGTTTTCTAGAAACAAAGCATTACCCGGTCAGGAGAGCCAGCTTCAGTGTTGATGGTCAGTTCTTTGTACAGGTTGAGGCGTAATACCACTCTCCAACTCAAGTCCTTCAGGAACCGTCTTTGTGGCTTTTGCCACGCCAGCAAACATTTACTTCACGTTTTTCTTTCATGTGTCTGACTTTGAACTTGGCATTTTTCTGGATGGTATCTGTGAAGCCGTGAGTTCAGTGTGCTGGATCACCTAAAATCCTAAGTCTCTGTTCAGTACTGTGGGGGAACTGGGCTCCAGATCTCGGTCTCCTTCTAGCTCCGCCGTTCGGAAAGTGGCGTCGGGCCCTGCCTTGAGCTTGGAAGCAGCCGCAGTAGTTTTGGCGATGCGCTCTTCCCATTTGCTGCACAGAGTGGAGGTTGGCAGCCTTCTGTATACGTTACATTCAGACGCATGTTACAGGGTGTAGGAGTCTAAGTATTACATTATTCTACATGTGAAGCATCAATTACATTATCTTAATTTCTTAAGATTCAGCACGTGTTCAACTAGAATGTTCAGTGTCATGGATCATTTTTGCTCTCATTGGTGGTCTTAATGCACATGTCCACGAAGCTGCAGCCGTGAACTCATTCAGGAAGGGGTACACGGATTTATAGGACGCTTGGTACCCACCTTAAAAACACAAGTAGAAAACATGTAAAGTGTCCAGTATTAGTAATATAGAAGAAAAATATGAAATGCAGAATGTAGAGTTTTATGTTAACCACACTGGAGATGTCATGGGAAAATGCCTAAATTGTGATATGTAACTGCATATCATGATTAATATATTCTGTATTATTTTTGAGGGCTGTTGCCTATCACAGAATTTTTCTTGGGCACCCAGTGGCTCAGTTGGTTAAGCGGCTGCCTCAGGCTCAGGTCATGATCCTCAGGGTCCTGGATCAAATACCTTCAGGCTCCCTGCTCTGCAGGGAGTCTGTTCTCCCTCTGTCTGCTGCTCCCCATGCTTGTTTTCTCTCTGTCTCTCCCCCCTCCCTCTGTCAAATAAATAAATAAAAACCTTTAAAAACATTTTTTTCTTTGACATTGCTAATGCTTTGTGTTTTATGTGTTCTCTACTTGTGTTTTTAAGACCAGGTACTGAGTGTTCTGTAGATCCGTGGATTCCAGGAATATCCCCTAAAAGCCAACCAGATGTTGTCATATATTCAAATCAAGGGTTTTGCTGTGTGTGTGTGTGTGTGTGTGTGTTGTTTCAGGAAGATACTTTAAAGCTCACTTTAATAGGCTTCTTTAAAACCGAACAGTCATATTTTGTAAAAGGAGTAACAAACCAAAATAGGGGGATAACCAAATGTGGTGAGTTTTATGCATCCTCTTAGTTTAAGTAAGATACCGGGTTCTGCTCAGTCACAGAGATGGAATGTTTCCACACCATCTACAAACATTTCATTGGCTGCAAAGAGACTGAATATAGATGTTAACCTTCTGGTGTGCTATTACTTTTAACAGAGAGAAGGAGCAAGAAAGGGAAGAACAGTTAATGGAAGACAAGAAAAGGAAGAAAGAGGATAAAAAGAAAAAAGAAGCCACTCAGAAGGTAGGTTTAATCACTTAAGTCTGTCTTGACATCCACCAAGCATTAGAGTAAGTAACTGCCTTGGGTTGGATACCTGCGAGCCCAGTAATGCTGCTTAGTTCACTTGAAAGTTTTAAGATCTGAAAATGGGAGAAAGTTGGAGACCTACATTTGTTTCCATAAGTAGGTATTCAGGAGAGCTGCAGCTGATTCAGCAGTAAACGAAATAGAGAAAGGCAAGAGGGTCCCCAACATTTAAATTCTTAACTGAGTTTCCTTATTTATATCATAATTAATCTCCATTTTCTTAGGTTAGCTTATAAAATAACTTCTTAAGGCTTGTTAAGTTCACCACAGTGTTCTCCTTTTGGTCCCTCTACAGCACTGTCATTTGTAAGAGTCTGCTTAGCACTCTGGGGGAGATAATATACCATGGCGTTGAGGCCCTTGCTTAGGGAAGAAGAGATGGTAAAAGATAAAGGACACAGGCCTCACCTCTGTCAACTGACAAGTCTTTTTTTTTTTTTTTTTTTTAAACGGTTTTATTTATTTATTTATTTGACAGAGACACAGCAAGAGAGGGAACACAAGCAGAGGGGGCGTAGGAGAGGGAGAAGCAGGGCCCCCGCTGAAAAGGGAGCCCATTACAGGGACGGAGCCCAGGACACTGGGGTCATGACCTGAGTTGAAGGCAGATGTCCAACAACCGAGCCACCGAGATGCTCCCATCAACCGGCAAGTCTTAATTGATGAGCTGGACCTCAGCGCTATCTGAGCAGAGACCAGTGGGCCCCACGCCCCTCCTTCAGTGTGTGCTCCTCTGCCCCCTCCCTGGTCTAATCTCCCCCACCTCGCCACTCTTTGGCATTGCCTGACTTAGGCTCTGGCTCAGCAAGAGTGTTCTGGTACCTTTTGGGGAGGTAAAATGATTTGCCTCCAGTTCTTGTTACCGCTGACTAGCATACTTGGGAAGTAGGACCTCGACTGTGAGTCAGGTTTGAGGGTTCCTGCTGTAGTGCCAGGTTATTGAAGCTAAGTTTAGGAAGGTAGAAACTGTTACAAGGTTCAGAGGAAAGTCTAGATTTAGAACAGACCCCAGGCAGGCAGTCATACACAAACCAGTGTGGGGTGTCACGGGACACCACAAGTTATCTCAGCATTATTGGATAGAACCGTTATTCCCATAAGTCAGTTTTCTGAATTTCTGAAATAGATCATTTTTGGATGTCAGGAGAAAAAACAATACTGGAAATATTTTCTGAATTGGATTGCATATGACCCTGCCACATTAAACATGTTAAATAAAATTTTCTTTTCTTCATGACTTAATTAAAAGGAATATCCGTTATTATTTGGTCTGTAATATAATAGACTGCTGCACATGCTCATTAAGGTTTTGTCTGCTTTTCTTGGTGTTTCTGTTTCTGTTAGTAGTGGTGTACTCACCATCCCATCCTCATGCCATCAGGGCACCTGCTTTTAACATGTTGCTTCTGATCTGAGCTTATTAGAATTATCTAAAATGTCAGGAAAGAGTCTGACTAAAGATGTCAGATAACAACCTAGAGGATTTTTTCATACTTGCCTTTGGAGACACAGCCCCCTTCCACATATTGAGGCGTGATAAGCAGGTCCACCAGCGAGACCGTGTCAGGGCATTGCCCCTCCGCATACTGACCTTCCAACCGGAGCGATGGAGAGTGAACCACGGTGAAGGTTTTCTTTCCTTTAGGGCATTCCCATTTCATCAACTAAGTTGGTATAAAAATTGGATTTTGCAGTCTGTGGGAATGAATGGTTAATAGGCTGGACATGGGTGAACTTGAGCAAAGAGTGGTAACAAGAAGATAGCAAATTGAGTGATTATTTTAGGCAATCTGTGATCTGTCTTCATTCTTCACAAAGGTCATAATATTCCTCAACTGGAAAATAATCAGCAGCTGGATGTGATTGATAAAATATGCATCTGTAAACTTTACTGTGGATCCACTAATAGAAAAATGATTTACAACACAAGATGGTGTGGGTTTATTCACGAGCAAATTGGGTATTTAGGCAGAGAATCTCATTTATACAGCTGGTCACTCTCCCTGTGTACTTGTATCTGCATGAAGAACTGGTTCAGAAATTATGGCAAAGAAGAAAATCACCATAAATAAAATCTAGATGGTTACGTATGAACAATAACATTCAATCATTTTTGTTCAAAAATGTTCTAGATTGGCTGACGCGGGATTCAGGCCAACACATGGCCTCGGATATTGTTGTATCATACTGAACCATTGTGCCATTCCAGAATTAAATTCTGATTTAGCAGTTTTAAGGAAGAGCACAAAGCTTACCATGTGATTGTCTTAGTGGCTTCCAACCTTATTGTAGAGACAGCGCCTCAACGAGGAGGCATAAAATGTGCTATGATGCAAAGAATCATAGAGAATGTGCCAGAGGCTCTGTCATGTGGTCATTCATTCAGTCAGCACCGTTTACAGTGCTTCCATCCTTCTCGCTGCTTACCCTCTTGCTCTACAATCATCTCTTCGTGTCTGTCTTCCTGTTAGACTGTCAGTTTCTCGAGGTTTTACTCATATTTGTATTTCCGGGAAGTTAGGGCAGTGCCCAGTACATAAGAATCACTCAAAACCCGTTTGTTTAGGGGCACCTGGGTGGCTCAGTGGGTTAAGCCTCTGCCTTCGGCTCAGGTCATTATCTCAGGGTCCTTGAGTCCTGGGATCAAGCCCCGCATTGGGCTCTCTGCTCAGCAGGGAGCCCGCTCCCCCCCCCCCCCACCTGCCTCTCTGCCTACTTGTGATCTCTATCTTTCTCTCTCTCTCTCTCTCTCTCTCTGTCAAATAAATAAATAAAATCTTAAAAAAAAAAAAACCAACTGTTTGTTTAGCAGATCAGTGGTTAAGAATGAGTGTTGGCAATGTAATTTTCTTAAAGAATGGACTTTTCCTTAAAGCTAAATCAAGTTATTTCCACACACACATTAAACTTGAGCTTTTCTCATAAGCAGTTTGCTCTTTCTAGAGCCATCACTGAGTAAACTGGGTTAGATTTCCATTCATGAGAAAGGTGTCAAGGAAGGATTCCATTCACATTCATTAAGCTGATGCTGCTAAAGGACCATTGTTCAGTGTTGGCGGAACACATGCTTTGATCATCAGCTTTCCAGCGTCTGGAGGACAGCTCTTTTAACAGAACCCACACTGTAAGACACAGTTGACATTATTTGGGTTTGTCACTTACAACTGGGGAAGGCATTGACTTCCTGTATAACTGATCTTCAAAATGGCATTCTGAGAAATATTTATAATGTTATAAAATTTAAATTGCCTTAAGGAATTGGTATGTGGATGCAAATCAGTTCATTCATGGTTAAACAGAGTTTTAGAAAAATTGCACAGTAGACTTGAGCTCTTTAACAGTTGGTACAGGGAAACACATTCATTTTAAAGTGCTGTCTACTACAAATTCAATAGAGTTGAATTAGCTTGTCTTTTAATGCAAGAATGTAAGGAACACTCCAGGAGGTCATACAACTAGGGCATTTAATTCAGATTCTGTGTCGGGCATTAGTGTGCTGGAATCCACTGCAAAGCGGGTTGGTTCGCTATAGGACATAACTCCAAAGACGGGCATGCTTTCATGAGCACCCATAGCAGTGGCTTGGTCTCGTTATCAGCCACAAATAACCAAACATCTTCTTTTCTATATCAAAGTCAGAGAACCATTAAAAATGCTTTAGAAGATTAACATTTGGGAAAGGGGAGTCAAAATCATGTACGATTTCGATAATAATAGTAATGAAAATAATGTAAGCCTATTAGAATTCTGGTGCATTTCCTTTTGGGTGTTTTTCTTATGCATGGCCTTTTGTGGGTTTTTTAATATCATAGGGCATGTATAATTAGGTGCCCTCCTTTATTTTCCTCTCAATAGCAGAAGCAGTTTCCATGTGGCTCCTAATCAACATATCCAAACTCTCTAAAAACCTATTATTACATTCAGCCTATCCAACCTTTTAGGTTAATCACTTCCATAGATTTATTAGTTACTATATAAAGAAATACTTTTAACAAAGCAGTCTTTATTTGTTCAGAATTTACATGTTTACTCATTGCTGTATTTCATACTGTTTTCATGAACTTTGATTAAAAACAACAAACATTTATTGAGCATTGGCATAGGGTAATCTGATTTAATCCTTATAACAACCCTTTGTACCCGAGATACTGTTATTACTAATCTCCATTCAACAGATAAATAGAAAACTGAGATCACACAGCCAGGAAGTGGTATGGCTTGGTTTTCAATCCTTTCTGCCATGGCTTCTGATACCTCTGATGATGGGCCTCTGAACTTTTGCTTTCTAGATTTGAGATTGAATGTTTGAGTCCATACTCATAGGGTAATCTTTTTGTCTCTATGGCTAATTTAGTTTTAGGCTCTGTCCATTTCCTTTATCCAGTCATAGCATGAAAATGACAAACAGCATTCCTGATACAGGTACTTCATCATTTAGTAAGAGTGGAATGCTTTTTGTTTTAATTTTTAGTATCCATAGTAGTAAGTTATAATTGAAAGTTATAACTGGACATGTGGCATTATAGAAGGACATCAGAGTGGACTCTCAAGCTTTTTTCCTAGATCTGAACTATGTCTGCATGTCTGATAGCCTGAATTCCTTAAGTCATTAGAATTACAGTAGTCCTATAATAGGGAACTAGAAAGCATATCTCATTCACTTTTGTCTGTTAATTTATTTTTCAGGTCACGGAACAAAAAACCAAAGGTAAGATTTTTTTTTTCTTTTTTCAGTCATTGGAACCTTCTGTGTTTAGATTTTTACACCCTTGCTGACTCAGCCTCCAATCCACTTGGTTAGTGAGAGTGGGTGCAAGGTAATTAAGTTGGTTGTTTACAACCACTGAAGAGCAGTAATGACAAATTAAAAGTACTTGTAGTAGTGTTTCTAGTTGGCCTTAAATTTTTTAGAAGGCAAAGGAGATTAGATTGTTTTGAAAGTATATGGGTCATGATTTTGAACTGAACCTTTTCAAAACAGTAAGAAAAGAAAACTCTAGCCGCTCATTTATAGATGGGAACTGCAGAGGATTGCTAAACATCTTGATGCATGCCATGCATTGTGTCTGAAAGGGCATGTTCAGTGTCTGGGATGGTCAGGTGGTCCTCTGAGCTAGAGCCCGGAATGTGCTTTTTCAAAAAATAATACACTTTAACTCTGTTACAGACTAGTGATGTGTCGTAAACAGAAGCAGATATTCTTCAGGCCATCCCCAACCTAATGGTCTATGTGCTTTCAGATCTCTCTCTCTTCTGTTAATTTGGATTATGCAGTTTTGTGCATAATCTGGTGCAGGTTGGATTATGCAGTCTGATGATGGCTGCACTTTTGGTTGGTTCCCCTGCAGAATGGTAGACCTCATTCGTTGAGACCAGTGTTCTGGCTCCTGTCCTTGCCCACTTAAATATGTGGTTCTCAGCTAGGATATGCATTGACATCATTTGCATAGACTTGCCAAATACACAAGTATGGACCTCCTCCTAAACCTTCATGGTCTCAGGCCACAGACCTAGCAGATGTATTTTGAGAAGCTCTATAGGTGACCCCAGTACATGCCCCAGGTTGAGAGCCACTGCCTTGGATGGAAGGAATCACATTAGGACTGTGATAACTTGGAAGAAGGTCCGGGTATGGATAGGCCATGATGTGATCGGAAGGTCTGGATAGGCCAAGATATGAATGGATAGGCCAAGATGTGATGGGAGGCCCTCTAATGATTGTTTTCTTTTTGGTTTTGTTTTCTTTTGTTGACTGCTAGGCCAAAGCATGTCCAATAGTGATGGAAAACTAATAAAGACGGTGCTAGTTTTTTGTTTTTTTGGTTTTTTTTTTTAGATTTTTATTTATTTATTTATTTGACAGAGAGAGAGATCACAAGTAGGCAGAGAGGCAGGCAGAGAGAGAGGAGGAAGCAGGCTCCCTGCCAAGCAGAGAGCCCAATGCGGGGCTCGATCCCAGGACCCTGGGATCATGACCTGAGCCGAAGGCAGAGGCTTCAACCCACTGAGCCACCCAGGCGCCCCAAGCCGGTGCTAGTTTTTAAGGAAACTTAGTTCTGGAAAACAAATTCTCAGATGACTAGACATTACTGTAATGTTATTTCTAATCAAAATGCATTTCAAGGGAGAATGTAGTCTGGGGCCTTGTAGTGATTTATAAAATAAACTGGTAAGAACATTTAGTGGTTATAATTGTCTTAATTTGTTAGAATAGTGTTTTCCTCTTGTACTTTTAGCCAGTACCAACACAGAAGTGGGCTTTATTTGGAAGTATCTTTATAAATTATATGTTTGAAATAGAAATTATACTTTACCATAAAAATAGAGTTATTGAGAGTAGTACAGAGTCCATATTTTCTAAACCAACATACTATCTAGGAAAGGATTTGGGCACATAGTATTTATGTTTATAGGACTTTCTGATGATTATCAAGACAACAGATGAGAGTATTGGCATTTTCCTGGAAAATCCAGGCTCTGTGGTTGTTGAAACATGGTGGTTAGGTTCCTGGGCTTGGCCACAACTCTTATGTTCATGACGCCAAGTACTAACTGAGCTATGGAAACAAGCTGCTCTGTATGGTAAGTGGTGTTTCTATTGGAAAATCGAAAATCCATTAAGGCATTCTTGGATTTTTTTGTGTATGTGCTGGGTCTGTTCTCAGAAACACATTCCTCTTCCCTCTGCCAAAATCTAAAAAATAAAACTTCCTTTCCTACTTACTATTGAATTTTCTTTCCAATTAGGATTTTTCTCTCACCTGCCATAAAATGGATTATAGCCTCACAGTTTCCATACTCTTTCTACCCCATCCCCCATCAGAAGTTGATCCCTAAGTGAGCTGAAAGCCAGTTTCAGATCTCCTAAGGAATTTATTTAGTAGAACCAGGGAGAAAATAGAAGTAAAAATAAAAATTATCTCTGGGGTATGTTAGTGCATAAGTAGAGGGAGAGGAAAAATGAGAATTCTGGAGAGAATACAACAGGAGTTCAAGTGGAGGTTATATGAAGACAGGGCCTAGCACTGGGCCTGATCTTTCTGGGTTTTTACCCCACTTTACAGCCACATTTTTATCTTTGTTCCCAAAAGCCTGTCTGGACACTCTAAATCCTTTCTTCTCTTCCCTCAGCTGATGTTTCTGGGTCCTGTTCCTCTTCCCAAAGATGGTGCCTTTCTTAGGCAGTCTCCCCATAACTGAATCTGCCCCTCTTTTCCCAATAGACCCTATGAGAAAAAAGACTGTTGGTGCCAAGTCTCTGGTTGTACAGAGGACTGAAGTAAGATTTGTCCATATTTCAGAAAAAAAAATAGATTCATTATATGTTCTGTCTTTATCTTCCATTATTTTATAAAAAGAAAATTCTGGAGAATAGAATTAAGATTTCAAGTGGAGGTTATGTGAAGACATGGCCTAGAGGAGGGCCTTGCTGTCCAGTAGTAGACAATACCAAGCACTTAAAGTAGAAGCTGATGTCCCACTTCGTTGGATATTGGACTTAGAATCAAAAGGGTCTGTGGGATTGATGTAATAGACCAGATATAACAGGGATGAAGGGTAAGGTTAGGACTAAAAGGGGCGCCTGGGTGGCTAGTCAGTTAAGCATCTGACTCCTGATCTCAGCTCAGGTCTGAATCTCAGGGTCATTACTTCAAACCCTGCATTGGGCTCCATACTGGGCCTGGAGCCTACTTAAAAAAAGGTCAGGACTAGAAAGACTGTGCAATGGAGGAGTTTGGACATAGCAATTTTTCCTTGTTAAAAAGATGTTAGGGTCATGGTTGGCTTAATGGTATAGTTATCAGTATGAAATGATTGATTTATAAAAACTAACATGACCTGGGGCATCTGGGTGGCTTAGTCGGTTAAGCCTCTGTCTCTTGGCTTGACTTAGGTCGTGGTCTTAGGATCGTGAGACCCAGTCCCGTATCCCGCTCCGTGCTCAGCGCAGTCTTTGCGAGATTCTCTCTCTCTCCCTCTTCCTCTGCTCCTGCCCCCGCTTGTGTGTGTGCGCTCTAGCTCCCTCTAAAATAAATAAAATCTTGAAGAAAAGATGACTGACATGACCTTAAGTGCTGTTCGTAGAAATACAGTATCTAGGAAGGGATTTACAATTCCTGTAACAGGCACCACACTGTGTAAAGAGACAGAAATCAACTTGTTTGGAGCCTGTGGGGTTTAGGCCAGATAGGTCAATGATTTGAGCCTGTGTCCCCTTGGGAAGGGTTATACACATGGAGATACTTAACCCTCAGTGGAAGGCTTCCCGCCTGAGGAAGCTCAGGTAACGGTCTTCAGAGATTTGAAGGGTCCTGGTGCCTGACACTTAATAGTCTCTTGGTAAATGTCTGTCAGGTGTTTTGTTCAGTGCAACCTATTCTTACAGCCAAGTACTGATGGTGAGAGTCAAAGCAACAGGGAAAAGCTTCCAGCTCAATATAAGTTGAAATTTTTAGATACTGTCCAGCACAGCAGCAGGTCATGACTTTTACCCCACCTTGAACACAGCTGAGGGACAGCACCTTCCCATCCGCATACTTGGGGTGATGGACCATTGTGGTACACTGGCCACAAGTCTCTCTTCTGAGTCTACCCCAGAAGGCATATTTAGTAAATGTGTGTTGGTGGTTGGGATAACCTTGAGTCTACTCTCATTTATTAAGATTTGAGGTGGGTTCCCCCCAGGTAGCTAATTTACAAACTAAGCTAATTGCAGTATGCGTCACGCCTGGTAGAAACACCTGTGTATTCTCACACGGGTGGGAGCGTTTGTTCAGAGATGGAATTGACTGCCTCTAGAGAGTGAGAGAATGCTGGTATATGACATATGGTTCAGCTGGTGGGCATAGAATAGTCCAGGGAGCAGGCAGTGAGGACTTGAACCTGGTTAGGAACAGTGGTGGAGGAGGAAAGAAGGCATCGGAGAGATGCTTTGGTTCATTGGAATGTAATGATGATCAGATAATGATGTGCGGGGAAGAACAAAGTCTAGGACACCTTCCAGGTTTCCTACTTGAGCAGATGGTTAGGTGATGACTGTATTCCTTGAGCTAAGAAATAATGGGGCGCTGGGGAACAATTTGGAGGGCTAAAAGGAAGAAGGGTGAAAGAGATCTGAGTTGGACGTAGTGATTTGGGAAACACTTGGACATAAATGTTAAAGTCCAAGTATGGGGAAACTTGTACTCAAGTAACTTAAATGTGGGAAGAGTTTAGACCTCATATTCATGTTCAGGTTTTTGGTTTTTGGTTTTTTTTTTTTGGGTTTTTTTTTTTAAAGACACAACTCATGGGGACCTGGGTGACTCAGTCATTTAAGTGTCTACCTTGGGCTCAGGTCATGATCCCAGGACGCTGGGATCAAGGCTGCATCAGGCTCCCTGCTCAGTGGGAAATCTGCTTCTCCCTCTGCCCACCACTCTCCCTGCTTGTGTGCGTGCTCTCCCTGCCCCCCTCTCTTTGTCGAATAAATAAATATCTTAACAACAACAACAACAATTGGGAAGACTCCTCCCAGCCCTTGCCAACTTCTTGTTTATTCTCATAATAAGAGGAGAGGGGATTGGGAACGCCATCTGCTAGGAGAATCTCATCTGCTATGAGAATCTTACAGGCACAGATAGAAAATGAATCACTGAATAATTCATCTTCATTCATTTATCAGTTATTTTTATCTATTGGCTGTTAGAGGTCATGCAGAACCTACTATATTGATAATATCTGGCAACGACCAACTTATTTTCTCAAGAAATAGCTTTATTCTGTTCATAGGTTATGGATTCTCTGACCTCTCTTCCTTACTGGGAGGCCCAGGACTGCCTCATGATTGGCTAAGATTAGACCAGGGGTTGCCTTGAAGTGACTTCAGGCTCCTATTTGTTTTCGTTACTCACAGTGCTCACCAGTGTCCAGTGGGAGTAGATTGGGCCCCCTGACTTCTGATGATATCTGTCTCTCCATAAAGGAGCCAGTTCAACGAGCAGCATGCTGGCCCAGCATCCTTTCAGCAGTCGGAGCAGTACAGCCACAGACCTGGCCCAAACATGCCTCTGGAGGTCAGGGATTTGGGCCTCAGAATCATCTGACTTATCGGGCTCAGTGGTTGTTTCTGTAACATTGCCAGCCTCTGTTTGCCAGGTAGATTTTCTTGGAAGGAGGGGGGAGTCTGTTGGTAGCATGAAGCAAAAGAGGTGCCGAAGAACATTCTCTGTAGGGTTGAGGGGAAAACCAAAGGGGATATTTTCAGTCACCCTGCACGTTCCAGACTTCCTGTTTGCCATTTTTAAAACTAAGATAAAACATTAAATTCTTTTTTTTTTAAAGACTTTATTTATTTGTTTGACACAGAGAGAGAGACAGCAAGAGAGACAAGCAGGGGGAGTGGGAGAGGGAGAAGCAGGCTTCCCGCTGAGCAGGGAGCCCGATGTGGGGCTTGATCCCAGGACCCTGGGATCATGACCTGAGCTGAAGGTAGACACTCAACAACTGAGCCACCCGGGCGCCCCAAACATTAAATTCTTCAAAATAAGTAGGAAAAATACCTACGTTTTGGAATTTTTATTTAATTTTATTTGAAATTTTTATTTTATTTTACTTTTTTTTTCTTTTTTGGAGCGGAAGAGAGAGAAAGGAGGGACAGAGCGGGAGAGAGAGAAAAAGTACTCTTGGGCAGTCCCATTGCCAAGCCCAGGGAGGGGCTTGATCTCACGACCCTAATAAGATGATTACCTGAGCCGAAGTCAGGAGTCGGCTGCTTAACCGACTAAGCCACCCAGGTGCCCCTGAAATTTTTATTGTAAATAAAGAGTTGGAATAAACATACAAGATCCCCTTAAGAAAATTTTTTTGACACCAGCAAAAAAATTTATGTTTCTAATTATTTACAGAGTGCGAAGCAAGAGTGTTCAAGTTCAGGTAGCTGTAGAAACCAAAATCCATTGATTTTTGTGACTCTCCGGATCTGAGGTTTCCTGTGGGGATCTACTCTGTGCTAGGCCCTAAGAGAAAAGATGAAAGGAGGGTCCTCATCCTTGAGGGCTTCCTGGCCTGGTGAGGGGGTGAGGAGCTCGTGAATGAGAATTTCAATATAATGTGATAAATTCATGGTGAAGAAAAACGGACAGCGTGTTCCAGGAGCACAAACAAAGGTGTTTTGCCCATCTAGTCCAGGGACTTCAAGAAAAGTTTCTCTGAGGTAGGTTTTCAAGAAGGTGGATAAAGGGCAAGGGCATTCTGGTCGAGCGCCTTGAACCTTTCCCAGCGGCTTTGCCTGGTGCCTGTATGTACCCTCAGACTCGCTGGGCAGCCCTTCAGGGATTTAGGGGAGCAGACGGTGATTGCTTCTCACCCCCCCTAATGGATGGAATGGAGTTCTGTGGCATCGCTGTCTTTGGGCCCCTGTCACCATCCCTCCCCACCTCTGCCGTCCCTCTAGTAAACTGAAGACGCAGGGAAGTTTAGAAGGACCACGTCCATCCACAGTAGGATGGAAGAAGGGTTGTCCTGTGGGAATTGGTCTCATGTAAGCTTTCTTAAAAACAATCTTTTTTTCAAAGACGGTTTCCCAATCTCTCTCTTTCAGTGCCCGAAGTGACGAAACCAAGTTTAAGCCAACCAACGGCCGCCAGCCCAATTGGCAGCTCTCCATCGCCACCAGTCAATGGTGGCAACAATGCCAAAAGGGTGGCAGTGCCGAACGGACAACCGCCAAGCGCCGCCCGCTACATGCCTCGGGAGGTGCCGCCGCGATTCCGTTGCCAGCAGGACCACAAAGTGTTACTAAAACGTGGGCAGCCCCCTCCACCGTCCTGCATGCTCCTCGGGGGTGGGGCAGGGCCTCCTCCCTCCACAGCACCTGGAGCAAACTCAAACAACGCACAAGTGACAGGAACGCTGCTGCAGGGTGACGGTGGGACTGCACCAGGTGAGGGTTCCACGCTGGGAACGGATTCCGAGGCAGCTTTAAAGCTAGTGAGCGCGTCTTCTGTATGGCCTGGTATAGGGTCCATGAAAACCCTTCCTTAGCTAGACTCTTGGGGTCACTCAGAAGATAGGCGAGGATCCCAGGATAAAATGCGCACCAGCGCTTTCTGAAACGGGGTTTTAGCGTCCAGCGTGTGCTCTTGGCACCAGAGCGAATGTGGCTGTCGCTCATCATCACCATTTGGGACTTTTTTCCCTCCTCAGACGAGCGCATTATAAACCCGAGCATCCGTAGTTCCAGCCATCAGCACAAGTATGTGCTCAGGGTGCGACTGGAGGTGGGGCCGGTGCACAGGCTTGTTCTGAACCTTACCTGCCTGTGCTTATGCTCGCAGAACACCGGGGGCCACGAGAGAATCATCTCTTAGGTTACTCTGTAAAATCTCAGTGGGAGGAGATATCAAATAATACCATTCTGTAGTTTTTTATTGGATTTTTAAAATTAATTGTTTCTTTAGAGGATTTTGAGTTTTGTTAAGAACTGTATGTAGGGGTGCCCTGCTGCCGCAGTTAGAGTGTGCCCCTCTTGATCTTGGGGTCATAAGTTCGAGCTCCACATTGGGTATAGAGCCTATTTTAAACAGACAAAAAAACTGCACGTAGATATAAGGCACCTTTAGCAGAAGGGCTTTACAAGTTTTGAGAGTTTTTAATAGGTGAATACTAAATCAGCTAACAGCCGAGAACCTCCAAACATCACCTCCCCACCTTTTGTTTTAAAGCTTATTAACAGATTTCCTCTTAGCTCTTACAAGGTTTTTTTGAGGCTGTACTAAAATTCAGAGGTTGAACGTCATCAGGCCTTGGCAAGAACAAGGAATTGGTCATTGTTAACTGAAGCATGCTTCATTCTGGTTCTGAGTTTGAACATAGAATCGGCTTGGAAAATTCTGTCACTGTCTCTTGTGCAGAGTAAAGATGGAAAGAAACCTCAGAGTTACACGGGCTCTCTGCAGACTTTCCTGTGGTGGCCATCAGGCCAGGCCCAAAACACGAAGAGGAAAGCCTCAGGGCCCCTCCTTCTTGGCCCCTCATAAGCAGTTGCAGAAGGAAGTCTGTGCAGGGCGGTCATATCAGGTGTTTCTGCAGCCAGATCTAGCCAGGCCTGGATGTAGACATGAGTCCCTCGTTTGCATTCTTAAAACCAAGGAGACCCCCTAAATCTCAAAAGAGTTGGAGATTCTCTACTTTCCTACACTTAATATGGCTCTGTGCAATATTTTTTCAGTCTTCTATTGATTTAAAGCGTCTTGGTTAAAATAACTAAAACAAGTTTAGAAGAAATTACTGAGTTAAAAACGTCATTTTTCTTCCCACCAAATATGATAAATTACACCAAGATGTGTACTGAGCCAGACTAATTTGTCAGACTAAGTTCCTTGGGCATACAAGTGATCCATGCTCGTCTGCTCCAGCATCTGGCTGGGTGGGCATTCAGCATTCATTAGATGCTTACTGAGCAGCAAAGCACTGGCCATTATGAGGAATTCAAACCTTAGCAAGATAGGGTCTCTGCCTAAGAGAGAGAGCTTCTGGGCGAGTCTCTGTGTTAATGGGGGGGAAGGTAGATAGGAACACAGTACCCCAGCACTGAGCAAAATGGCTTTAGACAGGAAAAGGTTATTTTCAAGTGATGAACTAAAAACCAAACCAAAAACCCTCATAGAGGAAATGGCACTTGAACTAGGCCCAGAAAGATGGATAAACTTCAGTATATGAATCCAAGCAGGGGAACCAGTAGTGCCAGGGTGAGAAGGCACAAGTCGTGGACTGTCGAGGAGTGCAGAATGTAGGCATCCACATAGAAAGTAGTGGAAGATTAGACCAGACAAGTCATTTGGCCCCAGATTGTGCAGTGTCTTGATCAGACTCAAGTTTAGCTTTGTTCTTGTGCACGGAGAAACTTGTGGAAGCTTCCCATACAGCAGTGATCTAATTGACGGGGTGCTTCAGAGCGATTACTCTAGCCAGGAGTGCTTAGAGTAGATTGGAAATAGAAAGCAGCTTCAGCTTGTTACTGCATTGTGTCATGATACAAGAAGGCCCTTCTCTGTCAATAGGGATGACAAGGGGACAGCTTTGAGAAACGTTGTGGAGTGACACTTAGCAATACCCCACCCCCGCAGAATGAGAGAGAAGAGATGACTAGCACAGGTGTGGCACAGTTAACCAAGACAGGCAACTGGGTAGAGAAACTAGTTTGTGGGGAAAGGTGATGTGTGGCTGTGATTAATCAGATCATCTCTTTCCCAGAGTCAACCCTTGGAGGTGCTGCTGCTTCAAATTATGCAAATTCCACTTGGGGCCCGGGAGCCTCCTCCAACAACAGCGCCTCCCCCAACCCAATTCACATCCGGGACAAGGTGATTGTAGACGGGTCTGACATGGAAGAGTGGCCTTGTATTGCCAGCAAAGACACTGAGTCTTCTTCCGAAAACACCACCGATAACAACAGTGCCTCGAACCCTGGCTCTGAGAAGAGCACTCTGCCAGGAAGCACCACTGGTAACAAAGGAAAAGGGAGCCAGTGCCAGTCTGCAAGTTCTGGGAACGAATGTAATCTTGGGGTCTGGAAATCTGACCCTAAGACTAAATCTGTTCAATCTTCCAACTCTACTACAGAGGGCAACAATGGACTAGGA
Source organism: Enhydra lutris kenyoni (assembly GCF_002288905.1). Taxonomy (NCBI): domain Eukaryota; kingdom Metazoa; phylum Chordata; class Mammalia; order Carnivora; family Mustelidae; genus Enhydra; species Enhydra lutris. The sequence continues at coordinate 8,390,991 of NW_019154139.1, read as the reverse complement.
AATTGGAGGAATGTGAGTGGTCAGGATAGAGTCGGACCTGGCTCTGGCTTCAGCAACTTTAACCCAAATAGCAACCCATCTGCCTGGCCAGCGCTGGTCCAAGAAGGAAATTCTAGGAAAGGGGCATTGGAAACGGATACGAGTAATTCCAGTGCACAGGTTAGCACAGTAGGTCAGGCATCCAGGGAACAGCAGTCAAAGATGGAAAATGCGGGTGTTAATTTTGTTGTCTCTGGCAGAGAACAGGCTCAAATTCATAACACTGATGGACCAAAAAATGGAAACACTAACTCCTTGAACTTAAGTTCACCAAACCCCATGGAGAATAAGGGAATGCCCTTTGGAATGGGCTTGGGGAACGCCTCCAGGAGCACTGATGCCCCTTCACAAAGCACTGGAGATCGAAAGACTGGGAGTGTTGGATCTTGGGGTGCAGCTAGGGGGCCTTCTGGAACTGACACAGCCTCTGGACAAAGCAATTCTGGAAACAATGGGAACAATGGAAAGGATAGAGAGGACTCCTGGAAAGGAGCTTCTGTTCAGAAATCATCTGGGTCAAAAAATGACTCTTGGGACAACAATAACAGGTCTACGGGTGGGTCCTGGAACTTTGGCCCTCAGGACTCTAACGACAACAAATGGGGTGAAGGGAACAAAATGACATCTGGGGTCTCTCAGGGAGAATGGAAACAGCCGACTGGGTCTGATGAGTTGAAAATTGGAGAATGGAGTGGTCCAAACCAACCAAATTCTAGCACTGGAGCATGGGACAATCAAAAGGGCCACCCCCTCCCTGAAAACCAAGGCAATGCCCAGGCTCCCTGTTGGGGAAGATCTTCCAGCTCCACAGGAAGTGAAGTTGGAGGTCAAAGCACTGGAAGCAACCACAAAGCAGGAAGTAGTGACAGTCATAATTCTGGCCGTCGGTCATACCGGCCCACACATCCTGATTGTCAGGCTGTCTTACAGACTCTTTTGAGCCGAACTGATTTGGACCCCAGGGTGCTCTCAAACACTGGCTGGGGCCAAACTCAAATTAAGCAGGACACAGTGTGGGATATTGAAGAGGTGCCAAGGCCTGAGGGGAAGTCTGACAAAGGAACTGAGGGGTGGGAGAGCGCTGCCACACAGACCAAGAACTCAGGGGGCTGGGGAGACGCACCCAGCCAAAGCAATCAAATGAAGTCTGGATGGGGGGAGCTCTCAGCCTCTACAGAGTGGAAAGACCCCAAGAACACAGGAGGCTGGAATGACTACAAGAACAACAACTCTTCCAACTGGGGAGGCGGACGACCGGATGAAAAGACATCTTCCTCTTGGAACGAGAACTCCAGCAAGGATCAGGGGTGGGGAGGAGGGCGCCAGCCCAATCAAGGATGGACTTCCGGGAAGAATGGTTGGGGAGAGGAAGTTGATCAAGCGAAAAACAGCAGTTGGGAAAGTTCTGCAAGTAAACCTGTGTCTGGGTGGGGTGAAGGAGGGCAGAATGAAATTGGAACTTGGGGGAACAGTGGGAATGCAAGCCTAGCTTCCAAAGGCGGGTGGGAAGATTGCAAAAGGTCTCCAGCATGGACTGAGACTGGCAGGCAGCCCAGTTCCTGGAATAAACAGCACCAACAGCAGCAGCCGCCACAGCAGCCACCGCCACCACAACCAGAGGCTTCCGGTTCATGGGGAGGCCCACCCCCACCACCTCCAGGCAATGGTCGACCTTCCAGTTCCAACTGGAGCAGCGGGCCACAGCCAGTAACCCCTAAGGATGAGGAACCCAGTGGTTGGGAAGAGCCATCCCCACAGTCAATTAGTCGGAAAATGGACATCGATGATGGCACTTCAGCATGGGGAGACCCTAACAGTTATAACTACAAGAATGTGAATCTGTGGGATAAGAATTCCCAAGGGGGCCCAGCACCTCGAGAACCAAACCTGCCTACCCCGATGACCAGTAAATCAGCATCAGGTAGGCAGTGGCTGCTTCTTGCGGGTTCAATAAGGAAAAATCCTAAACCGGGGCGTTGGTATTTATTCATTTATTCTGCATTTATTCAAGTTGGTTTTGTTCTGGAAATCTTTCTACATTAACCCTACTCTACTGTTAACAGACGCTCTCTTTTTATAAAATGATAGTGATAACAGATGCTGGTGGTACATTTTAATGTTCTTTCTTGGCAAAAGGATAAAGATGGCCATCCCTGTGTTAGTCTTCCAAAGGGGTTTTTTGGGGTGTTTTTTTTTGGTTTTTTTTTGTTTTTTTTTGGTAATTGTATTGGTCTTACAGAATCCGAAAAATGTATCTTGCTAAACAAACTATGCTCCAGATTTTAAAAATGAAGAATTAAAATAGTAGCAGAAATAGACCTGATTTCCATTCAGTTTCTACCCGTGCACATATCCTCTGTGTTTCTCCTTCCCCAGCGAAGGGAAGTATTTTGTGTTGTTCTGGAAGGGGCCGTTGGAATGCTGTAGCACAGCAGGATCTGGAAGGTTTCAGTCACTTCCCAGATGACTTCTAAAGATCACCTCTGGAAGTGGAATACTTCACATAAGAAGTTGCTCTCTCATGATATTCATTTGCCCAGAATTAAACTTTCTTCTTCCTCTGTTTGAATAGAAACCATGGCCATACCTGGTAAATTAAAAGTAGTGCTAGTAATGCCATCTTTGGCATTGTCAACTTGAATGTCCCCGTAAAGCATGTAATTCAACAAATTAAGGGGATGCACTCTTCAGGTGGGGTTTTTGTTTTTGTTTTTCTAGGTAGAATTAATACTTAGTTTTCCACTCCTCGTGTAAGCATAGTGTTCAGTGAATGTATTTATGGCCATTTAGAAAATGATTGCTTTTAACTCGTTCTCTTCCCCCCCCTCAAATATTGAAAAAGAATGAAGCAGGAAATAAAGATCGCGTATTAATTCCCTGTCCAGCATAAGACCTGCTAACATGAAAAAAATTTATTATCCATATAGTAAAAAACCTTTAAACTATATAGAAAAGCGAAATGTAGTAACTAAAAGAATCTTAGCCCCCAGGGTCTCTTCCCACAGGTAATGACTTAAGAGTTTTGTGTCTCATTCAAAAATTTTGTTCATACCTGTAGCGAAATCTATCTATCCTTTACAGCTTTTACACAGAAGGGATTGTACTGTATACACTGTTCTTCACCTTGCTTTTTTCATCATACTTTAAAACTTTCCATGTTAGCACATACATTTTTGTCTTTTATTTGCTTCGTGTACAGTGTTTATTTCATGGGTGACACAATTGGCCTAACCAGTCCCTCTTTGATAGATACTTAGGTCGCTTCCAGATGGTTTCCAGCAGTGATCCAGTGAGCATTGTTGTACCTGTAGGTTTATGTACTTTACAAGTGTATCTATCGTATAATTTCCCGGCAGAGGAAGTACTGGGCCAGAAGTTAAAGTGACAATGCCCGTTGCCTCCATGAGGGTGGAAGCCATTCCTATTTCTGCCGGCTGAACCCAGGAGTGCCTGTTTCTCCCACTGTCGCCGCCCCTCCCCCGCCCTGGCTACCTGGCTCCCTGGATATTAGGATGTTTCCTTTAACAGATCCTTCTTAGAGACCCATTTTCTTTCTTTGCAGTCTGGAGCAAAAGCACACCACCTGCTCCAGATAATGGTACTTCAGCTTGGGGTGAGCCAAACGAAAGCAGTCCTGGGTGGGGTGAAATGGATGACACGGGAGCATCGACCACAGGCTGGGGGAACACACCCTCCAACGCTCCAAATGCCATGAAACCTAGTAAGTGTACAGCCTTATTTGTGAGGGAGTCTCCGTTGATCTGGAGGCCAAACGTGTTGGTGAGGCGTGGGCTGATGTTTAAACTGTCGTTTCAATGAGATTGAGGACCGTGGACCTTTAATAAACCATCAGTCACAAATGACCGTGACTTAGCTTTGCGTATGTTAACATGTTTACAGTCTAGAAGACATAAGTTGATTTTGTTGATTTTATTTTAAGTTAGGTTTAGTATCTGGCCAGATTTGAAATGTTGCCGCCGTGGTGCTTTTTTTGCCAGTAACGTAAATACTGCTCACCATCTCTGTTTTGCATCTCTGCCCCTTTGTTAGTATAATTTGAAAAGACTTTTCCTGGCTTTTACTGTGGATCACAGCCTCTGCCGCTCAGTGACTTTATCCTTCTGTTTCTTCCTTGTCCCTTTGTCTCTCTTCTCATACTTCCACCCACATAGGAACATTTGAGGTTTCTTGAATCCAACAAAGATTTCTTGATTTGAGTTTTTTATACGAAGCATGTCACACTTAATCATAATCATTGAAAGTCTAAGCTATCCTTGATCCAGCTGGCAATGTATAGGCACAGTAATTTGTAAAACTTTGTAAACCGATGCTATGGAATGTTGAAAAATTCAATTTCAAGTGCCCATTTTCACTTGTTTGTCATTTTCTTTAAAAGTATTCCAACATCTCTTTTCTGCCATATTGCAGACTTAAGGAATTATCTTTTGATTTAAAAGTGTGGTCATACTGAGTGCTCAAAATTTGAACTAGAATAACAAATTCTGTTGTCAGTTCTATCATATGATATGTATGACTCTTAATAGTGCCACATGAAGAAATATAATTTTAGCTATTTTCTAGAAATTGATTCTTGTGTCTGTAATTTGCATTTTAAAAATTACAAATCTCCTTCACTTCGTAGAAATAGCTTTATAAAGATGATGATTTCATCATGATTTTCACTGTAAAATTGGTTGTATCATCATGGGAAATACCATGCTATAAACTTGAAATAGATCCAAAATGGGTGTTGGAAGACATGAACCAGACCCTCAGCACAAGGAAATGCTTGAGCAGTACTGTCGGGATTTCTCCGTGTCTTTCCCAACCTTAGAATCACCCTTCTTCCATCACAAAACCTTCTCAGTTTAAAAATGTCTTCTCTTCAGGATCGTCTGTAGTTAAAGCTATAATTGTACCTACCCTTTGTCTAGGTAATATGAATGCGGAAGGGGCTAGGTTGTTTGCCTTGGCGTAGAGATGGATTAGAGGCGATGACAAAGTCCTCAGATGCTGCACTCGTAAGGACTGATCGTTGTGGTTATGGCCATATATAGCTATCGCATACGACTGATCTATTCTTTTCCTAAAGATTCCAAATCTATGCAAGACGGCTGGGGGGAGAGTGACGGTCCAGTGACGGGAACTCGCCATCCCAGCTGGGAAGAGGAGGATGATGGAGGAGTCTGGAACACCGCCGGCTCTCAGGGAAGTGCTTCCTCCCACAACTCAGCAAGCTGGGGACAAGGAGGAAAGAAGCAAATGAAGGTAGCCCAATTTACAAATGCTTGAGCTTGTTTCTTCATTCTTAGAAGGCAGAACTGAGAATTTTCTAACGGAGGAATCCCTGAGGTCCTAAGTAAGGGGGAAAATATTTTCTTAAGAGCAAATAATTACTTCCTCTTTATTCCTCATCTTCCTTCCCCATGACCTTGAAACCTCAAACTACAGAGCTGTTGCTGTAAACAAAGTGGAATTTTTCAAAAAGGAGATTTTTTTCACTTTTAGTTTCCATATGATGATAACTCTTTGGAAGTTTTCAAGGCATACCTTATAAATGTTTTATGCTTGTGCATTCTAAAGCCAAGGAAGTCTTTAGGGTAAGTCCTCATGATATATAGAAGAGAAACCAAAGAAAGATAGCTTCTCCAGTGGCGATCAGCATGACTGGTTTTTATCCGATTCGGGAAATTCCAAAACCCAGAACCATCCAACAAAGTGAAGTGCCGGTGCGTGACCCTGCTGTATCAGCCGGCTGATATTATCTGTATCCTATGCCTGGTCGTGTTCTAAAGTTGTCGCTTTCTGGAGCGCTTGAGTGGTTCAGTTGGCTAAGCATCCAACTTGATTTCAGCTCAAATCTTGATCTCGGAGTCATAGGTTCAAGTCCCACATTGGGCTAAATGCTGCCATGGAGCCTACTTAACTAAAAAAAAGGGGGGGGGAATAAAGTTGTCACTTTCCTTGTCTTAGAGCAACTCGGTTTCTACTTTGATTTGCATAATTTGATGAGAACTTTGGTTTCAATCTAGAACAAGTCTTTGAACCTGAACCACTCTCTCAGCAGAGGCGTTCTTTCCCTTCTGCAGGTAAATTGATGGACATAAGGAATGGGCAGTCATATATTTAATTTCAACATGGGAGCCTTGCTGCCCCGTGAAACATTTCAGTGAACATTGTCCTGGTTTCAAACACCAAGTACCCTCCTGGAAGGTCTTTGGTTGGCTAAGGGGGCTGGCTGTGCCTTCATCCCCTTTACTGCAGGATGCAATTTTGTTCTGAATAGGGTAGCTCAGTAGCCGAGAACACAGATAGTTCCTGTTGGAGGCATCCTGGATAAGCAGCCAGTCAGTTTCCCTCCTAAGGACTTCTGTTCACTCGCCCTAGTCACAGAAGGAATTATTCAGATAAACCGGTCAGCATCTTTGTACTCTCATATTGTCTGGCTTGCTGTGGCTTTGTTTTTGTCATTTACGAATTCCCAATGAATTGGATTGAAAAGACAGTCGAGGGAGACTGCTGATTGACCGGAAGGGAGCAAGGGAAAGGTGCCGGCCACTGGGTGGCCCTGAGACGTAACTGATCCGGCTCAGCGGTACTTCAGTGTATCTGCCCCGTGGCTGACAATTCTGACCTTTTGTATCCAGGAGCCTTTTTTTTTAACTGTGATCGAAGGCAGATAACGTAAGATTTACCATTTTAGCCATTTTTAGTTGCACAGACAGTTCATTAGTGTTGAGTGCATTCACACTATTGTGCAACCGTCACCACATCTCCCCACAAAACTCTTTTCATCCGCAAAACCGAAACTGTTTGCGTTAAACAAAAACTATCAGTTAGTTCTCCCCTCCCTCAGCGAGGGCTTTCTTGACCTTAAAACCCGTAACTGAACTGAAATAAACTTACTCACTTTCAAGAATAATAAAACTGATATAACAAATATCATCAAAACGCAGAGTTTTTATCGGTAGATTGTGCAAGTGCACAAAGCCCCATCACCCCGTGTCCCCCCCAAGTCCTCATCACAGTTCCACCTGCCTCCTCCGTAGAAGTAAAGGGGGAGCTGATGCTGGGTGTCCTGTTTAAGGAAGAAAACAGGTCCCTTGAGAAACAAAAACTCAGGGGCACCTGGGTGGCTCAGTCGGTTAGGTGTCTGCCTTCACTCAGGTCATGATCTCAGGGTCATGGGATCGAGTCCCACATCAGGCTCCCTGCTCAGCGGGGAGTCTGCTTCTCCCTTTCCCTCTGCCCCTACCCTCTACTCGAGCTCATGCTCGCTCTGTCTCAAATAATTAAGTAAAAAAAAAGAAAGAAAGAAACAAAAACTCAGCATCTGCCTTACTTTACAGTAAGATCAGTGAGGTCTTCCGCTAGGCCTCTTTCCCACTGGGGACCCCGGTCGTTTATACTGTTAAACAAGCAGATGAAGGGTACATGGATGAGTCCTCATTGTTTCCACACAAAAACTAATGACCAGCTTAAATAGCCCATTTTAATAGGTTAGTGCCTATTTATTTTCCAAATAACAGGCACTAGCATCGAACTCTTTCTTCTACTACAAACTGGGTTACAAGGAGATAGTAAAGGGGAAAGTACTAGGATGCAAACATTGTGTTTTAGAAGATCTGATATTGACCTTTTTCTATTTGTAAGGTAAAAACACCAGCAGACCTGGACGCCTGGGTGGCTCGGGTGGCTCAGTCAGTTAAGCATCTGCCTTCAGCTCAGTTCATGATCCCAGGGTCCTGGGATCTAGTCCCGCATCAGGCTCCCTGAGTAGTGTGGAGTCTGCTTCTCCCTCTCCCTCTGCCATTCCCCCTAGGGGAAGTGGGGGAAGCCGACTGTATTTTTTCCAGTTAATTCTAATTCAGTGTGACAAAAGAAAAATGAAAACACAGAACTAAAGCTTATTAATCTTTCATCCTAATAGATTAAATATCAAAATAACCATAGTTAAAAGAGGGAAATTTGGGCTCAAAAAGGTAAACTGTTGGTTCTGCATTTTCAGTCAGTACTTAAATGCAACTCAGATATGAAGTGAGATAAAATAATTTGGTTCTGAGGTTACATATTTCATTTCTGTAGTGCTCACTGAAAGGAGGAAACAATGATTCATGGATGAATCCTCTTGCCAAACAGTTTTCAAATATGGGATTGCTGGTAAGTTTCGTTTTCTTATATGTGTAACACAGCCCAGCTTTTACTTTTAGTACAGATGTTAAAACCGCTGCCACATAGAGTACAACATTACAGAGTTAGAAACTGGTTAAACAGTGTTTCTGATTTAAGCAATATTTGTCTTCTATTCTTTTATTCTTAGTGAACTACTCCAGTATTTAATGGTTATGGCTTTTGAGTTTGTAGTCCTTGTAACCTTTTCCTTAGGTGGCTAGAGGAAGAAAGAGCCAAGCCTTAAAACTTGTATAATTTTCCCTGACTACTACTGTACCGGTTTTAATATTACAGTTTTTAAAACGGCAGCAATAGCAAAATAACGAGAGAAAGTATTTGTAATTAATTATATAGGGAATTCTTGGAGGACGTCTTTTTTTTTTTTCCTTTCCCTTATCTCTTGGGAGCATCATGGGGACACCCCGTCCCTGGTTTTGCCAAAAGACAAATAGCTTGACTTGGCTGCACATTTCCAGATTGATGACTTGACGAGTCACGAGAAGAAGTTGTCATCATTTGGCTGACACTCCTGGAATTTGATCCTGAGCCGACTGGAGCTTGAGGACAGGGTTTTCTTTCTCTAAGTGGCTGTTTAGCTATTGCTGTGTCCATAGAATTACTAAAGCTAATTCTGTGTGAAAATTGAATTTGGGAGTATAGACACCAATGGCAATCAAATTAGTCCTATCCCGAATGATCTTGTCTTCATCCCTGTGTAAGGTTCACATCAAAGGATCTTGTATGGTGCCCGTCAGACGCCACAGCTCTCATGTAAATAATGCCATTTTTTTTTCTCTGATCCAGACATTGAATTCAAACCTTTAATCCTCCCTCCCTGTTGCTTCTTTTTCAGAGTCAAACTGAAGATAATCCAGGCAGCAAAATGGATTTGTCTGTAGGTGTGTATCACTCCACAAGTAAGAATGGAATGTATTGTTGTTAATGATGCCGCGTTGGATCCCTGCTCAGTTTGAGTTGGGGTGGGTGCTATTCAGCAGACGTGAAGGACTGTCCTACACACTAGGTGGGGGTTGAAAACTCAAACAGCTGCAGGATCCAGGAAAGTCCTGTAAATGAATGGTGTGTGCCAGGTATGAGAAAGTGGGAGTTGGGAGGCCACTGGTTACTCTGGGGGCATATGTACCCATTTACAGGATCTAGGACTCAGCTTTGTCAGAGCTTTCAGTTTACAAGCAAGGCCAGAAATACATACATGGACAACCCGATACTTAAATACTGGAAGCTAATTCAGATTTTAAGAACTGCGGTGTGTGGAGGTGCCTGGGTGTCCCAGTGGGTTAAGCCTCTGTCTGTGGCCCAGGTCATGATCTCAGGGTCCTGGGATCAAGCCCCACATTGGGCTCCTTCCTCAGTGGGAAGCCTGCTTCTCCCTCCCCACCCACCCCCCACCGCCTGCCTCTCTGCCTACTTGTGATCTCTTTCTCTGTCAAATAAATAAATAAAATCTTAAAAAAAAAAAAAAAAAAAAAAAGCGGTGTGTGGCCGAACAAAGTATCCTGTGGCCCTGACAGCCTCTGCTCTCAGCTTGCCAGTCCCGTCTGCCCTGGGATGTTGCATTATTGACGAGCTCGCCCGCTGCAAGTGGGCCAGATGCGGCATCTGCCCTTCATCTGTGGGGTCGTCCCCATGACCCTGTTGCTCACCTTGAGGAACTAAAAAGAATCAAACCAGGAAGAAAGACAGTCCTGGGTCATAAGGGAGATAGTCTTTGATCTATGATATTTTAAAATCTAAGAATAACAAAAAAGCAGGCTTCCAGGAGCACTGATCATGTCAGTATATGATAGCAAATTTCCAGAGCGGCGAAGAAAATGAGGAATAACCATGGTACTTAATGTGTTCAACTCTGATTTCTAAATTCTAGAGTAACAGCTGTGCCTCTTAGGCCTTTTTATTCCCAATAACTGTTTCACAGCCCCACCCATTTATCTAGCAGATGCTAAAAGGGCAAGAGACAAATTTTCTCCCCCAGGACAATTGAATCTATGAGCAAGTGATATTCACCAAACATGTCAATAACTGGTGGGAATATTTTTTTAGTCAGGTTTTTACCGGGTCGTGTCTGAGTCTCTCTCTCAATCCTCCATTGAAAACAAGCTACAACTGATATGGGTTTTTTAAAAAGGAACAAAAGGGCCCACGTGGCTTGAAGGAGGGCTCCCCAGCAGCCTGAGCCAGTGAGATCCCTTGTGGGCTACACCCAGCACCTAAGGGACAAGAGTGGGGCTGGTAACTCCTTGTCGTGAGGGAGACTTTGGTTCTTGAAATTTTCACTTCTTCTGTGCTCTTTTTCAGGGAGCCTTCCAGATAAAAAATTTGACGTGGACAAGCGAGCGATGAATCTCGGGGATTTTAATGATATCATGAGGAAGGATCGATCTGGGTTCCGTCCACCTAATTCCAAAGACATGGGAACCACAGATAGTGGGCCTTATTTCGAGAAGGTGAGTCAAATCCTTTGTTTCAGACAATAATTCATGTAAACCACTTGGGTTCCCATTTGTTCTTTTGATAATCAGTTCCAGGAGGAAGCATAGAATTACTGAATTAATTAATGAGCAAAACGCAAACATCACCTGCATTTAAGTGGTGACATAAAAACAGTCGATGTCAACAGGTGATTAGGCAGAAGCCAGAACCATCTGTCTTTAGTATGTGAAGAAGGTCTGAGTCTTTAGAAATTTTATGAAGTTTGGAAGGGGTGGGGGGATGAATGGTCTGACTTTTTACAGTATGGGAAATGCACACTCAAAACATGTAGAAGAAATTTGAGAGACAAATTTATTCTGAATTCTTTTCTCTGCTGCTGTACAATGAGAAATTAAATTTGGGATCTTGTGCAAACAATCCCTATCTCCTAAGGCCTTGCCTTCCAGCCTCAGAACTTTCTCTTTTGTTATTTCTAAGAGAGTTCCTTTGTTCTTTCTCCATGTCCCTAGTGACCTGTTTTTAGTTACAGTGGTATACTGTCCAAATTTTCAACTACCTTATTTAAAGAAGTCGTTTATACCTATTTATTTTGATTTTTATCATTCCTAATGGAGGAAGTAATTCCTTGGTTGAGAATACTGCTTTGCCATGGCCCGGGCTCTGCGGAAAGCAATGAAAACCAGAAGTTTTACGCTGATGCTGCTGTTCCAGGCAGCAACAGGTTCACAGGAAGATGACTCTGGCTTCTCTTTCAGCAGCCACGTAGAGTAATCAGTATTAGAAACATAAAAGTAAAGTATCTGGCAGTTTTTATCCTAGGGCAATGGACAGAATGTGTTACTGATTTAGAGGATAAGAAAAAAAAAATCCGTATCAGAGATGATAGATGGTGTCTTTTGGGCCAAGTATAATGACTCTTATCAAATCCAAATTCCATCCTCGTTTATTGCTAATACACTCTAACTCTGTTTGTTCCTAGTGTTTCTCTCTTGTCCCTTCTTGCATTCTGTTGCTTCACTAACCAACACTCATTGTGATTGGCTAACTCCTACTACTTTTCAGCTGACTTTGCCTTTCTCCAATCAAGATGGGTGCCTTGGGGATGAGGCTCCCTGCTCTCCCTTCTCCCCTTCTCCCAGCTACAAGCTGTCTCCCTCTGGTTCCACACTACCCAACGTCAGCCTTGGAGCAATCGGCACAGGGCTCAACCCCCAAAACTTCGCTGCTAGACAAGTAAGGAGGCCTCTCAAATTTACAACTGCTTGGCTGTGGCCTCGCCTTGGCCCTGGTCTGCAGTTCATTGCATCATTTGTCTGTCTTGGGAAATTTGTTGATTACTGAATGCACAGAATGATACTAAGTATAGGCTTTAGATCTCTTAGTCCGCAGAACCCATCTCTCCTCATACTTTCTCAACATGGATTTTATTTAAATCTGTTTCTTTTGTCTTCTCATTTTTGGTCCTAAGTTCACATTTAAGAAGTTAAGTGAGTTCCAAGTTAAGCTAAGTTCCTAAGAACTAGTTGAGGAAAATGTTAAAGAGGCTATGTAGGTATCTTATGTTATCTAACTTAGCAACAAATTTGCAATTCTTAACCTTGGATTGAATGGCAAGTGGTTGTTTTGTTTTGTTTTGTTTTGTTTTTTTAAGATTTTATTTATTTATTTATTTATTTGACAGACAGAGATCACAAGTAGGCAGAGAGGCAGGCAGAGAGAGAGGAGGAAGCAGGCTCCCTGCCGAGCCGAGAGCCCGATGCGGGGCCTGATCCCAGGACTCCGGGATCATGACCCGAGCCGAAGGCAGAGGCCCCAACCCACTGAGCCACCCAGGTACCCCGGCAAGTGATATTTTTGAAGTCCTTTCACGTTAGTAAAACTTCTACTTAGAAAATAGCAGCAAAACTAGTAAGAGTAAATACTGGAATGTTACAACATCTTAAATTCTAGTGTCTTTAAGGGTAAAATACGATAATTACCCCGAGAGAGGTAATTTGATAGGAGAGAATGAAGTTTTGGGAAGACTGGACATTGCTCATATTGGCCTATTTGCTAGGGGTGGGCCTCAGCCCTCCCGAGGGGGCGGAGGGGAGACAAGCACCAAGAGTGAGACTGGCAGGGTAGGCCCCTGGGGCCCCCTCCCCTCCGTGGGTCTGACACAGTGCCACGGGCCTCTGTCACCCCACAGCAGCTCGAGGGTAGTTCTCAGGGAGAAAACCAGAAATTTGGAGACAATTCTGTGACAGTGACTCCAGTGATATTTTCCTAGCCACTGTTCTGTGACCACTTACTGTCACAGTGACTCTCACCTCAGGATGTCATGGAAGGACATTTAATTTTTAATTGTATCCATTCTGTTTCCACATACTGATTTTCACATACAAGTGAAAGGATATTATAGAACACCTCTCACACCGTAGTCCTCAGTTGCACACAGGTCTTTCATACACTTTAATTATTGCTGTTAGCACATTTTAAAAATGGATCATATGATATCCTCGTGTTCAGTTGGTTATTCTGGTTTGGGAGTTATGGGTAATTTCTTGTTTTCTTTTTTTATATTTCTAGTGTTTTTCTTAATGCTTCCACAGAGGACATAGACATATTTTGCTCATATAAACAAACAAGAAATAATTATATCAGTGGTTTGGGGCAGCTCTCTTTTTGGAGTGAAGTATAGAAAATATAAAATAGTCCTAAACTCTTGATTAATGATGATTACAAACATGCCTACAGGATCATGTGTTTATCAAGAGCCATTAGTATATAATTTTTATTTTATTTTATTATCATTTTTTACGATTTTATTTATTTATTTAACACAGAGAGAGAGAGAGAGAGGGATCACAAGTAGGCAGAGAGGCATGCAGAGAGGGTGGGGGTAAGCAGGCTCCCTGCAGAGCAGAGAGCCCGATGCGGGGCTCAATCCTAGGACCCTGAGAGCATGACCTGAGCTGAAGGCAGAGGCCCAACCCACTGAGCCACCCAGGCGCCCCTGTAATTTTTAATATAATAGACCAGCCAAAGTAGCTGGCACTGGGCTTGAAGAAAAGGTCATTCCTCTTTGGGGTTTTTTTTTTTTATCCTAAAAATGGAATGCTGCAAAGTCCATTATGAATCCAGTGGGTACGTGTGTCGTGGTTCTTTTATACCATTTTCATTCAGCCTTAATATAGTTCATAATTCATAATTAAAAATTAAAATGGAAGATTTTTATTTCCAAATCATAGATTACCGTCAGCTTGGTAACTTGGTTTATAATTTATATGCCTTTCTATGTTAAACACTACAGCTGAGGCAGCGATCACCATTAAATACTAGGACTCAGGTCAGCATAAAAGCCTTGTATTCAGCAGTGAAGCTCTAGAAATAACCAGATAAGCTGCCATGAACATATAAGCATTGGATGACCATTTTCCTAATTTCTAAATACAGTCTTAAAAAACTATGTATGATTGCCACTAGCCATGTTACCCAAGCCAAGAAAACAAGCGGCAGTGCCAAGGCTCCATATTTAAACAGAAAGAAGGTGTTTCGGATAGACCGCTATTGACTCATCTGTACTGTTAACCGTATCAGATGTATCACAGGGCTTGATACGGCTTTAGAGACACTTGATAAAGCAAACTTAAAACCTCTGGGCAGTGGGCAGGGGGTGGCACCTGTCCACTGGGAATGCGCAAATAGAGCCTGATTTTACAAAAACGAAAAAAGGCAAATTCCTTCTAATATTTCTTACCAAAAGAGGGGTTGGAATGTAAAGCAGTTTTGGACTTTTTAAAACATGGATTCTGACAAGGACTGCAGCTACCAGAAATCCCACCATCTGAGGACCCAACCATGAATAATTCACATCTGATAACAAGGTCATTACTTTTATAGTAAAGTGTGAGAATGATCTTAGCAGAATTTTCTCAGTGAAACAGATGTTTCCCATGTTCTTGAGAATGATCAGTAGGTAAGCTACCAGCTACCACGATCTTGGAAAAATTAGAGCCAAACCATGTCACCTTAGAGTGACAGTTTGATTAGTAAGGCAGGGGAAGTGGTGACATTACAACTTGTAGAATTAAAGGTCTTTTCATGTTTAAACAGTCTTTGGGGAGATTGGAAATTCATGATGGATCTCTGATTTTCTTTTGTGAGATATACACAGATTTTGATTGCCTTTTCTACTTTATGTTCATTTTTATTTTTATTTTTAGTGCTTTTAAGTTCATTAAGTTCCTGGTAGCAGTCCCTTAATCTATCTTGAATCATTAAGCCATTGAAATATCTTTAGTGTTCTAGAACTTAGTGGTGCTGTTACAAAATTCCTCCTTAAAATTACCTTAATCCCCACTGTGCCAAGGATAAGACGGTGACTTCAGTTCAGAATACACATACTTGTATTAGCAGTGGAAGGGCTGTCTTCACCAAAGATACTCAGTGGGATGTTGTCAAGTATATGGAATTGGTGGGTCATGACATTTGCATCCTATAGACTAGCCGTTTATTGATTTCTGGGAGTACAGAGAGGGAAGTTTTAAGCTGGTGGTGGACAGACAGAATGGAAAATTAATGTGACCTGCTCATGGGGTCCATCAAAGAGTGTTTAATGTGTTTTCAGAACATAGAGGTGGGCTTAGTTAATTTGAATGTGAAACAAGGAAGAAGGTTCGGGGAAGACTTCTTTTGTGAGGATGACCTCTAAGCTGGGCCTCAAAGAGGCCAAGTGAAGATGGTGTAGAAGCTTTCCTCAGACAGAGGAAACAGTGTCAAGTTCTTTGCTGAAGGGCTTTTTCTCGCTTGAAACAAGTCAGAACAGAAGGGCCATCTTATAACCCAGTTTTGTGTAGCTCTTTGATTGGAATAGTCTAGAAGTACTCCAGTGAGTTGATGCTCCAGGAATCAGGGAATTAAGCTTATTTTTAACCAGACTAATGTTCATACATTGGAATGAGAGATTACAGGTGAGTAACGGTTTTTTTGGTGTCCCAGTAATGGTTTTTCACCTTTTCCCTTTTCTGCCTTTTTTTTTTTTCTTTTTCTCTTTCTTTTTTTTAAAAACCTCACTCTTGATTTAGATTTTCTCATCTAGCAAAGAAGGGATCAAGCAGACCCAAGACAGGGAAGGGTGTTCAGATCTCAAGTTGGGTTCTCATGGGGCTGGACTACAGTTTGGTGGCACTGATTCCATGATTGAGCTAATCAATTCAGAGACATTAATGTCCTAGTGTTGTTTTAAAGTTGATACTATTCAGATGGCTGCATTGTACTCTGGTGCCTTTTCAAGATGGAGCTCAGATTATTGGACTTGAAAATAAATTTGGTAAACTCAATCTTTAAAAAAAAAAAAAAGAAAAAGAGAGCAGTTGAAATAAACACTATATTGCCTATACCTTTCAATTACAAAAAAAATTTGTGCATTTTTTTTTAACGTTTGACCAAATTTAACCCTTCTGGTTGTAGAGTGCATCCGACTGCAGGGGTGGTGGTGCTGTGTGCATGATTTGATTTGAATAATTTCCCCAAACATTCCAAGACCAGGAAATTTTTAGTTAGAAAATTCTGTGATTCCATGGAACACAGGCTATGATTCTTCTGAGGGATAGAAAACCAGAACTGTTTCTTTTTTGCATTTTCTTACATTAACAAAAAGCCTTACTGTTGCCGTTCATTTACAGGGTGGCAATCATGGTTTGTTTGGAAATAGCACAGCACAATCGAGAGGTATGCACACACCGGTGCAGCCACTAAGTTCTTCTCCTAATCTCCGGGCGCAAGTGCCTCCGCAGTTTATTTCCCCCCAGGTAAGCAATTTTGTGTTTCCACAGTTCAGTAGTAAAGCCTATCCAGGTGGTTATCAGTCACCAACAGGCAGGTTTTATGGGCATAAAAGGAATAATAGTTACCTAAATGTAAAAAATCCAGATCAAGATTTGGGGGAAAAAAAAAAAAACAAAAAAAACAAGCACATGCAGGGGGAGGGGCAGGAGAACCAGGCTCCACACTGAGCAGGGAGCCCGACCTGGGTCTGGATCCCAGGACCCTGAGATCATGACCTGAGCCTAAGGCAGACGCTTAGCTGACAGAACTGCCCAGGTCAAGCCACCAGATCAAGATTTTTAGAAAAAATGTCAAACTTAGTTCTTTAATGTATCATACATACAAAGATGTTTTTGCTTGAAAACCATTCTGATTATATTCCTTTTAGATGTCTCTATATTTTTCTAATGCTGCATTTGTTATTTTCTTTGCGTGCAAATAAAACTACTTTGTAAATCCCGATGCGTCAACACTCTGAAGTCGATTGCCCTTGAGGATCCACCAGCACAGAAGCGGGAGAATAGCCAGGTTCTGGGTTACTCTGAGAAATTTTGAGGAGATAGATGTTGAAGTACTAACTAGGTGCTCTGGAATGGGGTTTGGAACAAATGAAATGGTAGAGACTTACTCTTGGAGCATCTCTGTGTTGTGGGGTATAGTCTTTGGGGAAACCTTTTAGGTCCGTTTCTTAGTAGGAGATGTGCCATGAGTTGTTGGCAAGGTACGTGGAGAGATTTGTGCCACAAACTGTCCCTCATACCTCTTTGTGAGAAAATGGGTCTGAGGAGCAGTATAAAAGCTATGAGTCCGTGTAAGGATTCAGCGAGTGACTTAGTTTCCTTAGAATGTCACTTCAGTGAACTAAGATAAAGAGCTCTGACTCTGTCCCATCCTCTAGAAGGGGGTGGGACACTTACTAGGTCCAACCATCAGGTTATGAAGGGTCGGGTTTTGTTGCTGTTTTGTTTTTGAAATATCTTGTAAGACTTAGGCTTAAAATATTTATTTGAAACCATATCCTATAGATTTCAGATTCTGTGTTTGACATTAGGTCTGTAACTATCTTAGCAGGAGAGGAAATGTTCATCACGTCACCCTCCCGTCTCCATGGTCCTGTGCCAGGGGTCTGGGAGTCCTCTTGGTGTCTCTCCTTCCTCGCCCCTGTCTCTAAGTCCTGGTCATCCTCCAGGCCCCAGGTAGCCGTCTGTCCTCTAGACAGAGCTGCTCCCAACTTTCCCAGTGCTCCACGGTCACTGTGTCTTCCTGACTCCCAGCGCACCCTCCAACATGCCTGGTGTCAGGCCACAGTCCTGCGGTTATCAGATGTCTGCGGTATGCCCAGTGGTGGTGTTGGCCTTGCACAGACGAAGAAACTGCCATCTCCTATCATACCCTCCTGGAGTTGGTGGGGGTGATGGCAAAACAGTCAGCAAATAGGCACCATGATCAATGTTACATAGAAATGTTCAGCGCAGTTTGGGAGTTGGGTGAGGCCTCACACTAGGAGTGGCATTTAAGCTGGGTCTTGAAGAGTGAGTCCAAGTTTGCTGAGCACCACCGGGATAAAGGTGACTTCTAAGCAGTAGGAACAGCTTGGACAAGGAGTAGTCATATCTGGAAGAACATGGTATATTTGGGAAAATGCAGTCGATTTGAATAGTAGGTTGAGGGGCGTCTGGGTGGCTCAGTGGGTTAAGGCCTCTGCCTTCAGCTCGGGTCATGATCCCAGCGTCCTGGGATGGAGCCCCGCGTAGGGCTCTCTGCTCCTCAGGGAGCCTGCTTCCTCTTCTCTCTCTCTCTGCCTGCCTCTTTGCCTACTTGTGATCTCTCTCTCTCTGTCAAATAAATAAAATCTTAAAAAAAAAAAAAAAGAAGGGGCGCCTGGGTGGCTCAGTGGGTTAAGCCGCTGCCTTCGGCTCAGGTCATGATCTCAGGGTCCTGGGATCGAGCCCCACATCGGGCTCTCTGCTCAGCAGGGAGCCTGCTTCCTCCTCTCTCTCTACCTGCCTCTCTGCCTGCTTGTGATCTCTCTCTGTCAAATAAATAAATAAAATCTTTAAAAAAAAAAAAAGAATAGTTAGGTTTGAGGCAGTTCCATGTTATAACGGTGAGCATTCTGGACTCTGAATAGTTAGGTTGAGCTTGTTGAAGCACACAGAAGTGGTCTGCAGTGGAAGAGGAAAAAACAAGTCAGGAAGTTCGGCACTGATTTCAGAAAAGCTTTGTTTGCTAAGGAGTTTGGACTTTGTCCCTTGGAACCATTATCTGGGTTGCTACTTAAAAATACAGTTCCCAGGTCACCCCCAATCTACTGAGACAGAATCTTGGGAGAATCACCCCCTGGTAATTTTTTTTTTTAAGATTTTATTTATTTATTTGAGAGAGAGACAGTGAGAGAGAGCATGAGTGAGGAGAAGGTCAGAGAGAGAAGCAGACTCCCCGTGGAGCTGGGAGCCCGATGCGGGACTCGATCCCGGAACTCCAGGATCATGACCCGAACCGAAGGCAGTCATCCAACCAACTGAGCCACCCAGGCGTCCCCTCCCCCCCCGGTGATTTTTATCTGCACCCTAAAGTTTAGTTGCTGTTGCCATAGATACTGCAGCATTGGGCAAGATTTTTCAGCTGAGTGGCAATGCAGGGAAACTTACGTTTTAGAAAATAACATTGACGGAGATGGAGAGGACATGTTTGAATGGCAGACATACTAGAGCGAAGGACTCCAGGTAACGTGGTGGCAGCAAGATGGTGTGATTAAGATGGTGTGAAGGTCACAGATGACCTTCATGCTGTGGAATGTCGTGGTCTGTTCTCCAGTCTCCTTATTAGCGTATCAGCCGCATCTGACATAGAGGATCGCGCCCTCCCTTCAGAAACCTTTCATTCATTTGGCTTTGGGACACCTTGTACAGTGGTTCTCCACCTGCCTTTCCTTGTCCATCTCCTTTGCAAGTTCCTCCTTATCTCCCCAGCATGAAACATCAGAGAGCCCCAGTCTGAGTCCTCCAGCCTTTTCTCACCACCTGCAGCCACTGCTGAGTGATTTTGCCCTATGGGTGACTCTTAAATACTCTTAAAGACTATCTTCAGGGGCGCCTGGGTGGTTCAGTGGGTTAGGGCCTCTGCCTTCGGCTCAGGTCATGATCCCAGGACCCTGGGATCAAGCCCCACATCAGGCTGTCTGCTCCGCAGGGAGCCTGCTTCCTCTTCTCTCTCTCTCTCTGCTTGCCTCTCTGCCTACTTGTGATCTCTGTCAAATAAATAAATAAAATCTTTCAAAAAAAGAAAAAAAAAAAAGACTGTCTTCAGCCCAGATCTCTCTTTCTCAATTCCACGGACCTCTGGGCATCTCTATTAGGAGGTCTTACAGGCACTTCAAGTCAGCGTGTCCAAAACAGAACGTGTGATTCCATCCCATACTCCCTTCTTTTTTTCTTTTTTTAAGAAATATTTGTCTTTTTCTTAGTTTTTTTTTTTTTTTAAGATTTTATTTATTTAGGGCGCCTGGGTGGCTCAGTGGGTTAAGCCGCTGCCTTCGGCTCAGGTCATGATCTCAGGGTCCTGGGATCGAGTCCCGCATCCGGCTCTCTGCTCAGCGGGGAGCCTGCTTCCCTCTCTCTCTCTGCCTGCTTCTCTGTCTACTTGTGATCTCTCTCTGTCAAATAAATAAATAAAATCTTTAAAAAAAAAAAAAAGATTTTATTTATTTATTTGAGAGACAGAGATCACAAGTAGGCAGAGAGTCAGGCAGGGGAGAGGGGAGCAGGCTCCCCGCTGAGCGGAGAGTCCGATGCGGGGCTCAATCCCAGGACCCTGGGATCATGACCTGAGCTGAAGGCAGAGGCTTTAACCCACTGAGCCACCCAGGTACCCCCCCATACTCCCTTCTAAAACATCCTCTCCCTCCGGGTTCGTGGTGCTCCCATCCTCCAGGTGCTCAGGCCA
The DNA here is from genome assembly GCF_002288905.1 of Enhydra lutris kenyoni. NCBI lineage: Eukaryota > Metazoa > Chordata > Mammalia > Carnivora > Mustelidae > Enhydra > Enhydra lutris. The sequence continues at coordinate 8,370,576 of NW_019154139.1, read as the reverse complement.
CAGTCCTCGGAGCTGGTGCAGAGTCCCCTGAGCTCACATTCAGTCCACCAACAAATCCCCCTTCAGAGCTCTGTCCCAAATCTGTTTCCTACCACCTCTGCTAACAGGACCCATGGCAGGTGACCACTGTTTCCCTCCCAGAAGTGGCCTCCTGATTGGTCCCGCCCTGCCTGCCTCCAGTGTCTTCTCCACCCAGCATTCTGGTAATCCTCAAAAACTACACGGTTCAGGGTGGCCCACCGCCACCTGAACCCTTGAAATGTGACCAGCGGGTGGAAGAACTGAAATTTTAATTGATTTAAACTTAAATAGCCACACCTGGTCGGTGGCTACTGAACGAACATTCTAGATGCATCACGGGAAGTTAAGGGTAAATCATGTTACCACTTTATCCTGTCATGGCTCCCTCTCTCCCCAGCTCTTTACCGTGGGCTTCAGTGCTCATGGTGACCTCCCCACCCCAGACACCTGCCACTCTCCCTCCCATTAGCTCTGGCCTGTCTAGTCAGCGTGCCCTAGGGCACCAGGTGTGTTCTGGAATGCTGTTCTCGCAGATTGCCACGGGGCTCCATCCGTACCGAGGCGCCTTCCCGGAGAGGCTCTCCCAGGCCGGTCTGTGGACCGTACAGCCCACCGCGGTCGCTCTCCCCACCCGCAGGCGTGTGCCGAGCTTCACAGTGGCCGAGTCTGTGTCTGCCTTTATTCACTGTTGGATCCTGAAATCCACGACTGCGCAGGGCACGTATTTTGAGTAAATACATGTCGAGTCATGGGAAGATGCATTTCAAAATGATTAGGAAGTGGAATTGTTCGGGAAAGCACAGTTCACTTAGTCTGAGAGACCTAAGGCTTCCAGTCTCTGTATGACCTATGATCTGCTCGGTGTGGAGAAGTATTTGTGTTCCCATTTTCGAGATTTGTTCATTTAGCAAAATGTGGTTAATGTTTATTTGATGCATAATGGGGGCAGAATATTAAACGGTAGAAACCTCAGTTTTTTTCCTCACATTTCCATATTTTTTTTTTTTTTTTTAAGATTTTATGTATTTATTTGACAGATCACAAGTAGGCAGAGAGGCAGGCGGGGGAGGGGGGAGGCAGGCTCCCTGCTGAGCAGAGAGCCCGATGTGGGGCTCGATCCCAGGACCCTGGGATCATGACCTGAGCTGAAGGCAGAGGCTTAACCCACTGAGCCACCCAGGCACCCCTCACATTTCCATTTCTTAAAAAAAAAAAAACAGTTGGATTAGCTCTATTTTTTTATTTATTTATATATATTTTTTTTAAGTAAAGACAGTATAATAACCACACTGAAAGTTTGGATAACAGAAAAAAAAAATTCTTCCAGGAACCCCCAACCCAGCTGCAGTGACAGGGATTATTTTTACAAAATCCCCTATTCAGACCATTCATATACTGGCATGGTTTTCACATAATGACATTTGTGGTCACTGTATCCTGCTGTTTCTGTTAACTTTGGGTCATACCTGGTATTTTCCCTGTTACAACATAGTTTTCTATCGATCATTCGTAACGAAGAAGGCATAATATTCCATCGGGTAGATTTACTTTTATTTCCTGAAACATTGTCGTCCCCATTATTGGATATTAAATTTTTTCTAATTTTTCACTGTTACAAATAATGCAGTAGAGAAACCCTTATCCGTAGATCTCTTTTTAAAAATATCTTATTTGTTTATTTATTTGGGAGGGAGAGAAAGCATGCATAGGAACAGGGGGGAGGAATAGAGGGAAAGGGAGAAGCAGACAGTCTGCTGAACAGGGAGCCCAGTGGGACTCGATCCCGGGACCCCAAGGTCATGACCTGAGCCAAAGGCAGATGTTTAACCAACTGAGCCACCCAGGCATCCCATCCATAGATCTTTTATTCAGCCTTATACATTGATCTGTGCCCACGTTATTTCCAACTTCAGTTACCCAGAATGAAATGTATGGGTCAAAAGACATGAACACTTAAATTTTTTAATGTATAATATCAAATTTTACATCCATTTTAACTGCCTTATCAGGGCAGTCCATATGTAATGTGAACCTGGAAAGGAGACATTGAAACTCACCGTTAAGATTTGCTGCAGGTGTTCCGGGTCTTGGGTTTCTACCTTGCCTCTTTCCTCCTGTTACTCAAATATTCCGAAAGTAACATATTCTACCAGGCTCTTGTCTTGCTTTAAATTGCTGTCATTTTGCACCTGCGGTGCTTCGGTAAATGCCATATTGATTCCAACTAGATCTTCCCTTTCTCCAGCCCAGCTGGAGATTGAAGGGCTTTTAAACCAGAATAATTAAATCCCTGCTACGGGAATGTGCAAACCTGCACTTTAATTACTCTGCAACCCAGGCATGAATAGCCATTTGCCAGGAGCCTAGTGGTGCTTCTCTCTGGTCCTTTTGTATTCATCGGGGAAGGACAGTGTTTAGTCTGGGGAAGGGAAAAGTTGGGCAAAGCTAGACAGGAAGTCCTAGAAGGTAACCTTTCTAGTCTTTATGACTGTCAGTTTATGGCACATTGGAGTTGCTGGCCTCCAAATTAAATTTAAAGAATAAAACACCTTGGGGTGCCTGGGTGGCTCAGTGGGTTAAGGCCTCTGCCTTCGGCTCGGGTCATGATCTTGGGGTCCTGGGATTGAGCCCCGCACTGCATCAGGCTCTCTGCTCAGCAGGGAGCCTGCTTCCCTCTCTCTCTCTCTCTCTTCCTGCCTCCCTGCCTGCTTGTGATCTGTCTGTCAAATAAATAAATAAAATCTTTAAAAAAAAAAAAAAGAAACACCTTGTGTTAGCATTTTTTTACAATTCTTTCCGTATCTGTCTATCTTTAAACAGTATAGTTTGACTTAGACTTTTTTTTGCGTTTTATGTAACAAAAACATGCAGTATGTAGCCTTCTCTGACTTCTTTCACTTGACAGTGCTTCTGAGATTTCCCCATGTTGATTTGGGCAGTTTGGTTCATATAGTACTCTGTTACATGAATATACCATCGGTTATTTATCCCTTCCACTACCAGTAGACATTTGGGTCGTTTCCAGATTTCTGCTATTACGAGCAGTGCTGCTATGAATATTCCTATATTTGTCTCCTAGGACGAATTTGTTTCCTAGGGTACTGCTGGATCACACACATGTTTTACTTTGAATGGTGGTTTCTTTAGCTAATTTCAAGGGATAGGAATATTGGAGGTGGGTGGGAAGCATGGGCTCTTGGCAAACCATGGCATACGTTCTCAAGACTGAAGAGAAATGGGTTGATCGGGAGACTAGCTAATTTGTTCAGTAGAGCTTTTAAAACCAACAGAGAAGTGGGAAGAAAGGAAGGCTCTGACAATGGCTGTTTCTTTGAGAGGTTGGCAGATTGGAAAACAAAATAAGCAGAATAGATTTCCCATGAATCATAGAGTCCTTTCCCTTCAAAAAGGAAATGAGAAACAATGCTGATGGCCTGGGAGCAGCACTGTCCCATAGAAATAGCGCACAAACCACATAATGTAAGGTTTTTGGTATCCACGTTTAATAAGATAAAAAGAAACAGGGGGTCACCTGGGTGGCTCAGTGGGTTAAATCCTCTGCTTTCGGCTCAGGTCATGATCCCAGGGTCCTGGGATTGAGCCCCGCATCGGGCTCTCTGCTCCTCGGGGAGCCTGCTTCCTCCTCTCTCTCTGCCTGCCTCTCTGACTACTTGTGATTCTGTCTGTCTAAAAAAAATAATAATAAATAAATGAATAAAATCTTTAAAAAAAAAAGAAACAGGTAAAATTCCACTTAATTTTACATATATATATATATATATATATATTCTTTCTTTTTTAAGATTTTTTTTTTAAATTTATTTATTTGACATACAGGGATCACAAATAGGCAGAGATGCAGGCAGAGAGAGAGAGGGAGGAAGCAGGCTCCCCACTGAGGACAGAGCCCAACTCTGCGCTCCATCCCAGGACCCCGGGACCATGACCTGAGCCGAAGGCAGAGGCCTTAACCCACTGAGCCACCCAGACTCCCCAACATATATATATATTCTTTAACCCAGTATAGCTACATTATCATTTCAACCTGCAATCGGTGCTTAAAGGTTATTATTGAAATGTTTACTTTTTTATTTTAATATTAAGCCTGTCGTGCTGGCCGTAAAATCGGTGTGGAAGCACAGTGCACGGGAGTGGTGTGCACACGCTGAGCTCACATTTGCTAGGCCTCCAGCTGTTAACACAGAAAATCCAACAAGCGTTCCCATTGGTTGGCAACCCTCAGCATCTCGTAGAGAGTAGAGAGGAAACAGCTGGGAGAACTGTTACTTTAACCCAAAATACTTCCCAAAATGAAGCATTGATAGGCTAAGTGAAAGTGGCTGAGATCTTGGAAGAAAACGAGTTGGTGAGCCCGGGCAGGAAACATGACTTCAGACGTTTCTAGACTAGAAAGTATGAAAGGAAAGGTGGGCAGGTATTCTTGAAACTGGTAGAGACGGGGACTCAGAAGCACCAATTTAACTCGGTTATGCTAAGGAAAGATCCAGTGGAAAGACCCAGTGGGTCTTCTGGTGAGAGCTTTCTGATGACTCAGATTTTATTTATTTATTTATTTATTTTTAAGATTTTTTCTATTTATTTGACACAGAGAAAGAGATCACAGGTAGGCAGAGAGAGAAGGGGAAGCAGGCTCCCCACCGAGCAGAGAGCCCGATGCGGGGCTTGATCCCAGGACCCTGAGACCATGACCTGAGCCGAAGGCAGAGGCCTAACCCTCTGAGCCACCCAGGCGCCCCTGACTCAGATTTTAAAGGGGTATTTTCAAAAGATGGAAAGTAAGGGTAGCAAGCAGGGATGAATATGTGTAAGAGTTGTGTTGGGGGGTTGCACCATAAACAGACTTGCAAAACAGCAGGCATATTGAAAGAGCTTTTAGCGTTCGGTTTGGTGCGGTTCTGGTGACTGGGAAAAGAATCCCTGCTTTGGACTACTTTGTATTTGTATTGAATGATTAAATAAAAATTAAGTTAAATTAAGTGAAAATAAAGTTTTTACCGCTTTTGTCTTCTCCATTAAGAACAAAGATGTTCGACCAAAAGGGTTAAGACAAATTAAACCCTACAACAGAGAAAGAATTTGTGAAAAGAATTGCTGAGCCTTCTATGATCTTGGAGGAAGTCTGAGGATCTTCAAGGGGAGTTTAATAATGACAACTCCTCTTTCTTGCACAAATCCTGAATTTTTAAGACAAGATGAAGGCATGTGGGGCGAAAATATCCCCTTTACCACTGAGAAAGCTGATCTTGGAGTATGTGAGCTTCCTAATCCTGAATTACAAACTTAGACAGTAGTAACTGGAAGAGGGCAACCCTCCCTATAGGTTTACTGCCAACAAGAAAGGGCAGGATGCCCGGAGTGTGATGAGCAAGGTGAGTCCCCCTCCCCAACAAGGAAGTGAGGAGAATGGGGACATTTTTAAAATAATTTTTGAAACAGTAAGGGAAGTGGCTTAGACTGATGAACTTGGTGCCAATTCTAGGCAAGATTCTAGACTAGATATCAAAAATATGGCTTTTTGAGCATCTGTGATAGGAAATCAAGAATCATAAATTTACTAATAAGTCTTAACTGATTTTCTTTATTAATCAGTTAAAAAATCGCAGATTATAAGAATGATAGAGTTGTTGTCAAAATCCTTATTTTGACAAGCCATTTGACAAGCTGTCTCTTTGTTTTAGATAAGATGTATAAATGTAAGTTAAGTGCTGAAACAGTTGTGTGGATTAGTAAATGATTGACTATTCCCAGCCCGATCACTTTCAGTTGGAAAGTTTTTAATGACATGCTACTAGATTATCTTAAGCTCTATCATGTTCAAGATTCCCACCAACGACCAGATAGGGAAACACAAACTGGGAATAAGTGGAATAATAGGTTAGAAAAGAATTCGGTGGAGTGACTGTTAATAAGTTAAAATACCATATTCACGGGGTACCTGGCTGGCTTATTACGGGAAGTGTGCAACTCTTGATCTCAGGGTTATGAGTTCCAGCCCCACACTGACTGTAGAGATAACATTAAAAAAAATTTTAGGCAACTGAGTGGCTCAGTCAATTAACTGTCTGCCTTTGACTCAGGTCATGATCCCAGAGTCCTGGGATTGAGCCCCACATGGGGCTCCCTGCTCAGCAGAGAGCCTGCTTCTCCCTCTCCCTCTGTTGCTCCCCCTGCTTGTGCTCTCTCACTCTCTCTCTCTCTGTCAAATAAATTTTTTTAAAAAGATTTTATTTAAATCTGGTGCGCCTGGATGGCTCAGGTCATGATCTTAGGGTTGTGAGATCAAGCCCCACGTCAGCCTCTGCACTAGGTGTGGAGCCTGCTTACAATTCTCTCTCTGGGATGCTTGGGTGGCTCAGTTGGTTAAGAGTCTGCCTTTAGCTCAGGTCATGATCCTAGGGTCCTGGAATTGAACCCCACATTGAGCTCCTTGCTCAGCGGGGAGCCTGCTTCTCCCTCTGCCTCTTCTTCCCCTGCTTGTGCTTTCTCTCTATCTCTCTCAATATCTAACAAATAAATAAAATCATTAAAAAAAAATTCTCTCCCTCTCCTCCTTGCACTCACTCACTCTCTAAAAGGAAAAAAAAACTTTTCTTAAAAATTAAGTCTTGGGGCACCTGGGTGGCTCAGTGGGTTGGGCCTCTGCCTTCAGCTCCGGTCGTGGTCTCGGGTCCTGGGATCGAGCCCCACGTCGGGCTCTCTGCTCAGCGGGGAGCCTGCTTCCCTGCCTACTTGTGATTTCACTCTCTATCAAATAAATAAAAAGGAAAAAGTTAAAAAAAATTAAGTCTTAAAAAAAAAAATATTTAATAGGTATTTATCAAGCATCTACTACATGCCATGTACATAAAGATAAGATCCTAAGATCAAAACATAAATTAGTACAATTCAACCTGCTTAAATATTACATAGGAGAGCAAAACCTAAAAATATTACGATTTTAATTGACAGTAAGTTTAGTGTATGATTGGGAGTTAGGGTGCGATCATCATAGAAACGGAGATCTCAGGCGTTGTTAAATAGAAGTCTGGCTTTTAACCGAACGGTTAGTGATGGCCACGTCTACTTGGTACTCGACTGCTCTAGAAAATGACTCTCTGTCTTGGGCTGTGCATTGAGAAATTGGATGAGATACGCATGAAAGAATTCCTCATGTTTAGTCTGAAGATGAGACACAAAGAGCTATAATCGTCTCTCGACATTTGGAGAGCCGTCCCTGTGGAAGGATACGAGCATTTATGAAGTGCAGTTCTAAGCCTTTGATGTGGATTAACTCATAACATCCTCAATCACCAGAGTTAATATTATTATTCTAATTTTGGAGATAAGGAAAACGAGGCTCAGAAGGGCTAAGAGTCACACACCTTAGCAATGGGAGCCTGTGCAGTCCGCCTGCAGCCCTAACACGTGACCAGTGTGTCGCCCCCCCCCCCCCCCATGGAAGGTTCATTTTGTTCTCTGTGGCACCAGCTGATTCAGTAGGTTCAGAGAACGAAAGTGCAGGGAAACTCACTTCAGCTCCGTGCAAACATCTTAGACCAGCAGTCTGAAGGTGCAAGGGAGTCTTTTCTCTGTCCCTGAAGGTTCTGCAGCCCAGCCTAGCCCACTCCTGAAGACTGTGGAGAAGGAGCAGGTTCAGTCATCTGACCTGTTAGGCTCCTTCACTCTGCCTCTCTGTGCCTCCCAGTGTTTGGTGTGAGAAGTCATGAATTGAAACTCCAGTGTCTCTTACCTACAGGCTAATGTATATTCCTTATGTGTATAACAGAAATACTTTTAAGCACTTATTTATTACTTTTGTGAAGTTTGATATACTTTTTTTCCGTTTCCAGTAACAATTTCTCAGGTAAAAGTCATATTGTCATTAAAACTTTTTGTCTTGCCGAAGTCTTCCTGATTGTAAGTTCATAAGTTTTTTTGTAGAAAAATTGAAAAACCTAAATAGAGAATTTAAAAGCTCTTTTTCTTAAAAAAAAAAAAAAAGATTTTTATCTTGGGCTGACTGGGTGGCTCAGTCGGTTAAGCATCTGCCTTCTGCTCAGGTCATGTCCTGGGATCCTGGGGTCAAGCCCTGCTCAGCAGGGAGTCTGCTTCTCCCTCTCCCTCAGCCTGCTACTCCCTCTGCTTGTGCTCTGTGTCTGTCAGATGAATAATTAAAATCTCCTTTAAAAATTTAAAAGCAAAATAAAAAGATTTTATTTTAGGTACTCTGCCCCCAATGTGGGGCTCGAACTTAGAACCCCCAAGATCAGGAGTTGTACACTCCACTGACTGAGCCAGCCAGTTGCCCCTAAAATTAGCTCTTAACTATCTCACCACTCAGAGATAACCATTGTTAACACTTTAGTGTATTTCTCCTGATCATTTAATATTTTTCACAAATACTTGTCAAGGAAAACCGTGAGTGCTTGTTTTAGACCTATTAAGACCTTCTTAGAGGGGGAAAAAAATGTTTTATTTTGGTAAGTTCTAAAAAATGCATCTTTTTTTTCTTGTTAGGTTTCTGCCTCAATGCTCAAGCAGTTTCCCAACAGTGGCCTGAACCCAGGTCTTTTCAATGTGGGGCCCCAGTTATCTCCTCAACAAATTGCCATGCTGAGCCAGCTTCCACAAATTCCCCAGTTTCAGTTGGTGAGTAGCAGATTTTCCTCCTATAGCTTAAAAAAAAAAAAAAAAAGGCTATTTGCTTTTTTTTTCCCCTATAACTTTGATTTGCTTCGTTTTATGCATGTTTAAGGGTCATATGAGCTCAACTAGAAGTAGATGTGCCCAGTAGACCAGGAACAGGGAGGTCCTTCCCTCCTAGACGCTTGATTCAGCCACTGTGCTTTGGTGCACAGCTCACTGGGGTGTCTCAGTAAGTCGAGCTCAGGAAACTTTGCGCTTCTCTCCCCTCCCCTGTTTTGTAGGCATGTCAGCTTCTCCTGCAGCAGCAGCAGCAGCAGCAGTTGCTACAGAACCAGAGGAAGCTTTCTCAAGCCGTGCGCCAGCAGCAAGAGCAGCAGGTACGCGGGGTTGGCAGGGTCCCTCTAGTGCTCTGTGTGAGGACTGCAGCTCGGCGCCTCTGAGAGCCCAGCACCAGCCGCCTGTGGTCTCTGCTGGGAGGGTCGGGGTGCCGGCTTCTCATGTGTCCGTTTTCCCTCCGGTTCCCCCTCATTCTGGCCTCCTGGCCTCCAGCTGGCTCGGATGGTGAGCGCGCTCCAGCAGCAGCAGCAGCAGCAGCAGCAGAGACAGCCTGGCATGAAGCACTCGCCCTCTCATCCCGTTGGGCCCAAGCCACATCTGGACAACATGGTACCCAACGCTCTGAATGTGGGGCTCCCAGACCTTCAAACCAAAGGGCCAATACCTGGATATGGTTCTGGTAAGTGGGCAGTAGTGCAGATCACCTTTAACAAAATCTGCCAGTCACGCACTGAGCCTCTGGTGGAGCTCGGTCCTCCTTAACCCCTGTTTGCGCAGTAGCCACACGAGAGAGAGGATTCTCATCCTGGCCTTACAGCCGATAGCCTAGAGTTCTGATGGTATTTGAAAGCTGACCACACGATGAGTAAATCTCAGAGCTGTGCTTCCGACTTCTCTGGGTCCAAGGGGGTCTTTTACTATTTTCAAATGGCAACCTGCTCTTCTGCCATCAGGAATTTTTTTTTTTTAAGATTTTATTTATTTATTTGACGGAGAGAGAGCACAAGTAAGCAAAGCGGCAGACAGAGGGAGAGAGAACCAGGCTCTATGCTGAGCAGGGAGCCCAATGCGGGGCTCGATCCCAGGACCCTGGGATCATGACCTGAGCCGAAGGCACACATTTAACCAACTTAGCCACCCAGGCGCCCCTGCCACTGGGAATTTTTGAAAGCCAGTTGAAACGTTTGTTTGCGCTGTGAGTGCCACACGCATCTGAAGTTATAATCTGTTAGAATATGTACAGGCTGAGGTGTTTAGCTCTACTGCTAAAAGTTCCTTCTTGTGGAGAAATGGAGAACTAAATGAAGCTCGGGAGACAAACTGATAGAATTCTTCTGATATTAGTATTTCATCTGATTTAAATAGAATTAGCTCAAGTAAGGTTATACCTTTGACATTCATCAAGAATTTGTTGGCAGGCAGACGGTAGCTCTTTCAGAACCGGGGAACGTGTGGTAAGCAGAATCCAGTCCATGAGGCAACAGTGACTTAAAAATAAAATGTAAAAATTAAAAAGGTACCACACACCACAGTGGGTTTTTTCTCAAAGTGATAAGATTCAGGTTTTATTTTGGTAAGGAAAATACTGTTCTGTGCGAACTCAAAAATAAGAGTCAGGGAGACCTAAAACCCTTGGCTCCTAGGAAACAAAGCGACTCTGGATGCATAGCCCTGTGCTCTGCTCTACTTCTGTGGGGTGCACACTGCCTGCTGGGTGTCCAAGTGCAGAGAAGAGCAGGGACTTCCAAGGATACCTTGATCCTGATCCTGGATAGTTTTAAGGGAATTAATTTCCAGATCCACCAATGGCATTGTTTCTTTAAAATGGTCTGATTGAGAACTGACTTAAATTCAAAATAACCTTTCTTCTACTTGACGTAAAAGAATAGCAAACTCTCCACCAGCTCCTGTCTTACTAAGGCCTGCCCATCTTGGGTGTAGAAATCCAGGGTGCTAAGCAAGGGGGAAGCCTCCCATGATGACTAAGGAGGGTGTCATTAACTCTGTGTTTCCAGGCTTCACCTTCTCCCTTTTTTTTTTTTAAGGTTTTATTTATTTATTTGACAGAGAGAGATCACAAGTAGACAGAGAGGCAGGCAGAGAGAGGAGGAAGCAGGCTCCCCGTTGAGCAGAGAGCCTAATGCCGGCCTTGAGCCCAGCACCCTGGGATCATGACCTGAGCTAAAGGCAGAGGCTTAACCCACTGAGCCACCAAGGCACCCCAAGGCTTCACCTTCTTACTACGTTTTCTGTTAAGGATAAAACGAAATAAGAACCTGGGTATTTTGGTATGTGTCCAGTTCTTGTGAATTTAGATGCCGTATATGATAATAAAGCAAGGTAGGTTTGCTTATTCCATCCCCTTTTGGCAGAGAGTGCGTGGTTCCCAGAGTAGGGTCTAGTCGTACAAAGCAAAGTGGACATCTGGAAGCCCCGGGCAGCTTTTCCACATGTTGAAATGCATAGTTCTTTTGAGCTCTTCAGTCTCATCCCCTAGGTCCATGTCTTAGGTGGAAAGAAAAGTATCTTCCAACAACTTGAGCAACATAGGTTAGTGACACAGATACTCTTAAGTACACATTTTTTCACAATTTATCAGATAAAACCTGTGAATAGACCTCTTATGTGCTTTTATTTAGGCTTTTTTTTTTTTTATGGCTGAAGGATCAGAGTTTTATATACATACAAACGTATTACATTTACTGAAGAAAAGGCATTTTTTTTTATCATACTTTTGTTTCAAAGTAACTTGTAAATTTATGCATTATAATCAAAATTAAGTAAGGAGAAAAACATACTTACTGATTTATTTCCATTTGGTCACTTATGAAACAGTAGTAAATTTTATTAGGTCTTTATCATATTAATTGTGATCTGACCACTTACAATCTGCCTTATAAAATACACTTCGCAATTTATTTCACAGTTAAAAATGTCCTTAATTCGGGGCGCCTGGGTGGCTCAGTGGGTTAAAGCCTCTGCCTTCGGCTCAGGTCATGATCCCAGGGTCCTGGGATCGAGCCCCGCATCAGGCTCTCTGCTCAGCGGGGAGCCTGCTTCCTCCTCTCTCTCTCTGCTTGCCTCTCTGCCTCCTTGTGATTTCTGTCTGTCAAATAAATAAATAAATCTTTAAAAAAAAAATGTCCTTAATTCCTTAATATTATGACATTTATTTGAATTGAAAAATACTTTTTGGGATTCAAAGTAAATCTAATTTGGCTGCCTGTTTTGAATAACTAAATCTATAGCTATAAGATTTTGATGAGAATCTACATAATGCATACAGAGAGGTTAAATTTTTTTCAAAAAGTGTATAGCAAAGATGTAGTAAAATGAATACTATTTCACTTTTCCTACTACTGAGTATTAAACTAAAAAAGACACCTCTGAGTGAAAGAGAAGCACGAACAGTTAAAAGCCTCTTAGTAAGTCCTTTAAAAAAGCCTCTTTTGGTATATTTTCTTAAAATTAAAAAGTTGAATGAGTTTAATGACTCTTTAACTGATCCTTGACTAATTGTTTTTATTTTTTAAAAAATGGTTTCTCATTCTCTGCTTTTAGCAGAATTGAAAATATACCTAACTGAGTTGTCTGGGGTTGTTTGAACAGCTGTGTACTTATATATAAGATTTCTTGGTGCTTTTTGTCTCTCAGAATTTAAAAAGTAGGAATAATGTGAACTCCCTCTCATATCTCTCATGTATAGATATCTGAACTAATCAAGAAGTAAAGTCCCTTGTCTATTAGAAAATGTCCTAGGGCATCTGGGTGGCTCAGGCAGTTGGGCGTCTGACTCTTAGCTCAGCTCTGGTCTTGGTCTCAGGGTAGTGAGTTCAAGCCCCGTGCCAAGTGTGGAACTTACTTAAAAAAAAAGGAAAAAAACATACTTCCAATAAAATTTTACTTCTCATGTTTAAAATTAATCAAAATTTGGAGGCGCCTGGCTGGCTCAGTTGTTCGAGCATGCAATTCTTAATCTCAGGGTTGTAAGTTTGAGCCCCATGTTGGGTAGAGACTACTTAAAAATATATATATTTGTGTTAAATGAGCAACTATGGGTGGTTTGTTTCTTTTACAGTGTATTTTTATTATTATAAAAGCACGGATTTGTTTTTTAATCTATAATAAAAGGAAAAGCGGGAAAGAAAGAACTAACATAGACAAAGAGTGTGAAAGAGGAAATCCCAGTTTCCTCAAGGAGGTGGCAGCTGAGCCAAGCGGTAATGATGAGTAGTCAGTGAAGCAGCGTGTGTGGCAGAGAAGGTAATTCTGGCCAGGATGGATAAGGGGGGCCAAGGGTTGGATCTGTAGGAACGATAAGATAGGTAAAAAGGATGTACTGGGGACATGAACCCCTGAGAGAGCAGGAGGCATGTCTTATTTCTTGTTGTCCCTCAGCTCCTCACAGAGCCTGGCACAAATGAGGCTTTCTGTGGGGGTGCGCTAACCTGAACCAAAGGACTGTTGGACTGGAGCTCAGGTTCTGTGCTGGTGAGCCAGAGGGTTACTGGGAGGCTGTTTGGTGGACCGAGGAGTGTGGTTTTGATGAAGTAGCAAGGACAGAAAGGTCTTGGACGTTGCTGGGCTTTGAGATATGGTGCCTCACAAATGGCGTAGAGGTTGTGAGTCTTGCCCATTACTCTGGGACATCGAAGAAAGACCCAGAACCATGTGCAGCCTCACGCTGATTCTTCCTCTCCGATTTTGGGTTCAGAGATTAAACCTTTCAGGGCAGTTTTATCTCCTGTTCTCTGCACAGCCCTCTGGGTGTTTCCTTCCCAAACCTTGTTCCTTGGTTAGGACGCTGCCTTGCTTTGGTGATGTTTGATTCCCAAGTTTCTAACCAGAAAGATGCCAACTTCGCTTAAGGTTCAGATGGAACTGCTCAAACTGTCCCCTCATCCCCTCGAGATGTGTAACTCTTCATAATTTTCTACGCTTCACGTGTCACAAAAGGACTCTAAGCAGCTGAAATTAAATAATTATAATTCACAGTGGGTTCTAAAGACATTTCAGAGCAACTCTAAAGAAAAAGTAACGTGGGGGCGCCTGGGTGACTCAGTTGGTTAAGTGTTTGCCTTTAGCTCAGGTCATGAACCTGGGGTCCTGGGGTTGAGTCCCACGCCAGGCTCCCTGCTCAGTGCAGGGGCAGGGGGGCTGCTTCTCCCTCTCCCTCTGCCATTACCCCTGCCTGTGCACTCTCTCTCTCTGTCAAATAAATGAATGGAATCTTTAAAAAAAAAAAAAAAAAAAAGGAGAAAAGAAAAGAAATATGTAAGGAATGGTTCTTTATCTTCTTACTAATTGTCACGTTTTTTCTAGTCTTCACCATATAATCCAGGGTTATTCCCAAAAGCTCTTCCTCCATGGTTAGAACCAAGCTTTCAAATAGCCTGGAATCCAGGCACTTGGCGTTGGTTTTCTCTGTCAAAGGTAGAGGCGTTCCTTGCCCAAGGAGCAACCCACTTAGGCCATTAAAGCTTCTGTCAGAGAAAGGCCTTATTGCTTTCAGCCCTGCTGTCCTCCAGTCTGACTTCATTTCAGCTACATAGGAAAACAGAAAATACCTTAAACTCTTCTTTAAAAAAAAAAAAAAAATCAGTTAATTTGAAGTATTTCCAGCTTATGCCAAGAATTTCTGCTCCCCGCCCCCATGCTCCAAGTAATCACTTGGACTAGTAAAGTTGCTTACAAACAGTGCGAAGCAGTGTTCTTTATATTAATAGCAACATTTGAAATATAGGTCAAGGTGTTAGGAATGATTTGAACTGGATCTGTTATGCATTTATAAAACTGACTCTCACAACTCAGAAGCACAGGGAGAAAACGTGACCTGGGCCCTCATGGGATTTGGATAATAAGTAGAATCTCGGAGCCAGTGAGGTACCACACATGGTCGGAGGGTCAAGTGGGCACAGCGAGAAGCGTGGCCTGGCTGCCGTGGCGCATCTTCTCCAGAACCAGCAGATGGGGTTTGGCTCCTGCAGCTGCCTGAGCTTTCGCGTGACGGGACCCCTGCTCACCCCCCTTGCGATGGCTGTTCTGTGCTCACTGCGGTCCATCCTCAGTCTCCCTCTGGCTATTCATTGCTCTTGCCCTCCTCTGTTTCGTTTGTGTATTTTAGTACTTTATTTTGCTCTTTATGTCGAGTACATTCTGATCCACAGTGGGTGGTGGGGCCTGGGAGACCTCGTCAGCAAGCCTCTCATGCTGATTCTCCCCTGTTCCGCCCGGTGCAGCAGGAAGTCATGACCCACCTACACTCATGCTAAAAGCCTTGACACTTGAGGCTTACCTGGGGTTCGTGGCAAAGTAACCTCTGAACCTCTCCTTCATTGCCTGTTCGAGCTCTGGGGTCTTCATCACTGCGTAAAGATTTCTTTCAAATTGATCTCCTGCATCTGCCTTGACTTCTATGTGCCCCATTCTTACACTGCCAGTTCTTTTTCTAAAATACAAACTTTTTTTTAGTTTATTTATTTTTAGTCATCTCTGCACCCAATGTAGAGCTCAAACTCATGACCCCAAGATTAAGAGTTGCTTGCTCTTCCAACGGAACCATCCAGGCGCTCCCTAAAATACAAACTTAGTTTTCTCTTTCTCTCACTTGTTAAAAAATGTCTTTATCTCCTGTCTTAGGGAGAAAAAGGCCCAAAGTCCTTGGCCTAAAACATAAAGAACCCTACAGAACATGACTCTCTTTCCCCCCCAATCTCCTGTCACCCTGCCTCACTTCAGCCATGGTTAGCCCAGCACTAGAGTCACACTGAACTCCTCATTCCCTAAATGTACCAGATTGTCATCAATTAAAGCTTTCTGCTTGGTGTCCTTGACTTAGTTGCATACCTGCCATCAGCCCTAAATCAAATATCCCTTCTTCTGCAAAGCCTTTCTTCAGCCAGACACCCTCACCCTCATGGCTATTGTTCTGCCATATTAGTTTGATGTGTGGAGATGGCACTTTGAGTTGGCGAATTCCTGGCCCCAGCATTCTGCCTGGCTCAGGCGTTAGCTGAATGAGTGAGTGTTGGGGAGTCCTGCACATTTTCATACCTGCACAAAGAGCCATTGCTTTCTTGAGCAAGCAAGGGCCAAGATGAGTGTTTTGAATCAAAATCTCTGTTTCTGAGTGAAGAAACGTTTTGTGAATGAGTCTTTAAATGACAAATGAAGTTGGTTCTATCTCAGATCTCTTGGTTGCTGATACTAGAAATATATATGAAGATGTAAAATATGGTTCTCTGTTTTAGGCTTCAGCTCTGGCGGCATGGACTATGGCATGGTTGGTGGGAAGGAGGCTGGAACAGAGTCTCGCTTTAAACAATGGACCTCCATGATGGAGGGACTGCCCTCTGTAGCCACACAGGAAGCCAATATGCACAAAAATGGTAAGAGCAAGCAAAGCCTTACGAGTTGGAGCTGTACAGCCTTCCCGGGCCTTGATGATACATCCTGTAAAATTATTTTAAAGCACAAATCTTTAGCTTTTTCCTGATCTCTTGATTTTTTTTTTCCTCCAAATCCTATGATCACCTGTGAGAGGCAGGTTGGGGTTGTGTATATTTCAAATTATAAGAAACTTAAAATGCTAGCTGTAATTAAGGGGAGCAAAATTTCCCACCTGTAATGGGATTGAGGACAGTAGCAGTGAAGTCGAGTACCCATTAGGATGAAACCCTAATATTTGGGCTAAGAGAACAGAACCCTTTTTTTTTTTTTTTTGAGGTATAAGAGATCACAACAAATATCATGTTGATTACTCGAACCCTTTAGTCTCCAAAAGATAGATGACTAATAATACATGAGATTTGAACTGTCCACAAAGCTTTCTTGTTCGTAATGAATTAGTGTCCGCAGGACAGCAGCTGAGGGACATCACGGGCTTTGGTTGTGAACCGTGGGCTCTTCATTTCCATCATTCTCTGTAAATGCTTCTCTGTGTCCCTGTAAAACAGATAAAAGGTCTTCGAAACTTCCTTCAGCCTTTGCTTCAATGTTTATTTTACTGGACAGTAATTCACGTGGACTCAACTGTAGCCTTGAGAACCAGGTATAACTGGGTGTTGGGCTGGTCCGGCCGCAGTTCCCTGGCAGACCTGAGCGCCTCGGGTCTGAAAACTTCCAGTGTTCCTTTATCAACCACTTTTGAATCCGAGAGACAGTAAACTGGCCACATGGAGCTCCTCCTTGCTCTCCCTGTGTGCTTTCATTTGATTTCATGCCACGAAATCAAGAATGATTTATTGAAATTCTAACACCTACCTCTAGACTGAATAATTCAGGCCCAGCATTTGTAGCTTTGGGCGCCTATCCTGCTTCCTTAGGCTGGTGATTTGTCAGGTCCCTTTGTCCCCAAAGACATGATTGGTGCATGATAATAAACACAAAATGTCATGTGAGAGGATATCTAGAAGTTTAAACTTCTACTTGCCTTTTCAGAGCTTATAGATACAGTGCTCCCCATTTCCTCAGCCATCGCCACGGTAATTGAGCTCTTCATTTCCTACGACTTCAGTGTGATGTGCCCTTGAGTCACATTTCTGTCAGCGGCTCCAGAAATGCAGGCGATGTCTTAGCAGAGCGTGGAGGTGGTTTTGATAATGCTCCTACTGGGCCAACACAGGCAAATTATTTTAATCAATATTTACACAAATATTTTAATACATCATGCTGGGAATAATTTTATCTGTTTATAAACAGCATCCTGAGGGGAGATCAGGTGACACAATGCGGCATGTAAAATTCATTTGAGAAAGAAATAGGGTAGTATCTCACAGAGGTCCAAAGTTTTATTGAAGGTGAAGATCCTTTTTTGTTAGGTTAAGAGAACTTTTGAGCTTTCAATGTTCTTCCTGCCTCGTAGCATCAGAAATGCATAAAAGGGGCCCAGACAGAACTGCCGAAATCTCTCAGGAAGAAAGTTACAAAAGGATTAGCTCTGCTTCGTGTGTGGGGCCATGGGCTGCAGAGCTGCAGGGTTCCCTGCTCCCCTCATGCTGGAGAGACCCAAGGCGGGACTACATCTCATGGCTTTGGAATTCAAAGCAATGGCAGATGCTCTTCTCTCCAGTGGGCTCCCTCTGTGTACACTGCTTCTTCCAGCTATTTGAGGTCTGATGAGCACGGAAGAACCTGGGGTGGTGGCGGGGGTTGGGGGAAGGCATCCGTACAAGTGTCGTGAGAACATATCCTATGTACCACGGATTGTGTCGTGTTTTTCCCCATTTCTCATTCTTGAGTCATTAGTATGGAAATTGGGGAGAATGATATGATTCATTGTTGATGAAAGTTTTGTTAATTTCTTAAACCATGGAATTTTAAAACTGAAAGGAAGATTCGAGAATGAGAAAAGTGCTGTGTGTCTCATTGAGACCCCAGGAGGCTCAGGAAGGTGAAGTGGATTGTTTCTACTCATCCTGCTTGTGAAGTGGATACTGGCTCACCAGGGCGACCTCTCATTCCAGTGCCTTTTTTTTTTTCCCCTTTTTAACTGAGTAAACATCAGAATACTGTTCTCTGCTGAATAAGAGACTTGACAAGTTGTGTTCATAAGAATCGTTTCTGGGTGTGAATAAATTTCCTCTCTCCCCTCAGGCGCTATCGTGGCCCCTGGTAAGACTCGAGGAGGGTCACCATACAACCAGTTTGATATCATCCCGAGTGACACACTGGGTGGCCATACGGGTCCTGCTGGTGATAGCTGGTTACCTGCCAAATCTCCACCAACAAATAAAATCGGAAGTAAATCCAGCAATGCCAGTTGGCCTCCAGGTACTGTCCAGGCCATGTTTTTTTTGTTTTTTTGTTTTCTGGTATATCGTCTGTTTTTAATTCTTAATCTTGGGTTCTGGGCAGATTGCTTTTGCCAGTTATTAAGGCACTTACTTTATTTTTTCATTTCGTAATTACTGTCTGATAAGAGCCAGGCGTGTGCTGTGCTGTGGGAAAGATAGGACATTCACAGTAGATGGGGTCTCCTCCGCTCCTTCGAGTTCAGTCAGGAAGGTAAGGTGTGGACGCTGGTCCCCTGCAAGGCAGGTAACTGTGATGAACACTGCAGAGGCATGGACGAGCTATAGGAGGTCAGAGGAGTGGAATTTGGGAGATCAGAGAAGGTGATGTGGGAGCATTGGCACTGTGGCATTCATCGGTGCATAGGATGCCTTGTAACATGGGATCTTCTGAAATGTCCATGTAATTGACTTGTTTATTCATGAAGCAAGTATTACCAGTTAGGTCCCAGGTATGCAATAATGCTGCTGTGAGAGTCTTTGTTACTTTTTTCCTCTCTTTTTATTTTGATACAATATTTTCATTGTAAAAATTTTTCAAATTTAGTTAAGCAAAAATAAAAAATCGGCGTGTCTCTCTCTAAACCTCTTCCTGTATGGGTGTGTTTGTAATAGGAATCCATTTCGTTTCCTCCCATTGAGGCTCGTATAATGTATATGGTTTGTGTGTAATGCTGTATCTCTCTGTGTCGTGATTGGGAAAACAAAAGTTTGTAAATCCTATCCCATGGCTTTGAGTAGGATTTAAATTAACCGATAAAAAAAATTGCAGACACGTGTCCACGTATTCTAGGCTTTCTTGTGATAAGCCGGCTCATTCCTGCTGTTTGTCCCTGGCCGTTCCACGTCACGGTGGTCACTTGCGTTGTGTTTTCTTTTGTGCATCTGAGCCAATTTTCAGTGAAATAAATGGGAGAAGTCACTCATCTCCAACCCAGATTTTCTCCCAGTTCTTGTTCTGGATGCCCGGACAGTTCTCCTGAGCACCGGGTTACTTACTCCTGATTTTGCTGCCCTCGGGCCCGAACTTCCCTGGGAGCAGGAGGAGCAGCCACCTGGACCAGGCACTGACGGGCTCTGGCTCAAAGCCACAGAGACAGAAAAAGTCAGCATGCTTGATAATATAGAGGTGCTGGCACAGTACCTGTTGGGGCTGAGTGTTTTGTGTTTTAAGATTTTTATTTATTCAACAGACAGAGATCACAAGTAGTTAGAGAGGCAGGCAGAGGGGGCGGTGGGAAGCAGGCTCCCTGCCAAGCAGAGAGCCCGATGCGGGGCTCGATCGCAGGACCCCGAGATCATGACCTGAGCCAAAGGCAGAGGCTTAACCTACTGAGCCACCCAGGTGCCCCCGGGCTGAGTTTTTTATCTTTAATTTCATGATAAAAGTCTGAACTAAAATAGATTGAGTATTCTACTTTTCACAGATCTGTGTCTTATATCAAAAACTAACTTGAGGGGCATCTGGCTGGCTCAGTCAGAGGAACATAGGACTTGATCTCGGGGTTGTGAGTCTGAGCCCCACACTGGGCGTAGATATTCCTTAAAAATAAAATTTAAAAAAAGAAACTTGATTTTTATCATTTTTTGAACAACCTCCTACCTCTAATATTTGTTCTCCTTCTTTCAGAATTCCAACCAGGAGTGCCGTGGAAAGGTATCCAAAACATTGACCCTGAATCTGACCCCTATGTCACCCCAGGAAGTGTGCTGGGGGGTACAGCCACATCTCCCATTGTAGATACTGACCACCAACTTCTGCGGGATAACACCACAGGTAAACGAGTGAGGCATCCTTTGTGTTTATTCAATATCCAACATTCTGTATCTGTCAATCTATGTTTTCATTTGGACCTGCTAATAATCTAATAATTTAATCAGAAAACATAAAAATATGTAGTTTTTCAGGGGTTTTTTGGATACATTTTTAGATACATTTTAATCTTCCATCAAAGGCTAAATACAGTACTTACGGTTTCACTGGTTATACTGACGTCTGTCTGCAGTATTTTCATCTCGTTCTTCCCGTGTCACCCAAAGGGTCTAATTCTTCCCTCAACACCTCGCTGCCTTCACCTGGTGCCTGGCCCTACAGTGCCTCTGACAACTCCTTTACCAACGTTCATAGCACTTCAGGTACAAGTATGAGCTCTCTTTCCCTTGGGCTAGCACTTCCCGTCAGGTTCCCCTTGACAAAGGAGATGGGCACCTATTTCTTAAGGACGACTTCAACAGAAGCTAACTGGCTAAGTCAGCCGAAATGGAGGCACACCTCTTCTGTTGGCCGTGTTCTCAAGGAGCTTCCTGCGGCACAGAGACAGGATGAGACACACAGCTTTAGGACAGGGCAGATGGTGACATAATTGCAGGGAACCTTGTGGGAATCGAGAGGGCAGAGGTTAAATTTGGTGCCACAAGTGCTTTTCTTGAACCAGAAGGAATCATGGGCCATGGGAAGAGCCTGGGAAATCCAGGTTATTATTTCTTAGGCAGCCAATTATGGCTTGCTTTTCTAAAAAAAAAAAAAATCCTTCCACTTATGGACAAAGGCTACAGGCAAATGGCCAAGGGGGGAAAAAAAGAGGCCCTCAGTTAATTCTACCAACAACATTTGTTGAATTCCTTATGTGTATGTGTGTTACTTTTTTTTTTTTTTTTTAAGATGATAGGGAATAACAACTTAATGGATACAGTAAAGCCTTTGAAGTCACTCATTCAACACACTGCCTCACAGATTGGTAGAGAGATTATTTCTGATTGGCACCTTGGTCTTGGAAAAGTTAGACCTCAAGCCATTAAAGTCATTAAGGCTTCTGTTCTGTCCAAGCAAAAGCAAACGGAACAAATCCTTAGCTACTTTCTAAGACACTGTAGGTGAATGGCTTTACAGATTATCTTCTCTTTCTTTTCACCTCTGTGTCACATCGACAGGGTCACAATTGCCTGTCACGTATTGACTGCTCCTGGAGACCAGGCTGAGTCTTCAGCATGAATCCTTACCTTACCTTCATCAAATACTGGGAGCAGGTCCTGGCCTTCTCCCAATTTTATTGATGAAAAAACTCAGACTCAAAGAGCTGATACAGTTTGCCTCAGGTCTGAGTGAGTGTGTAAGGGCACAACTCAGCAGTCCATGTTTCTAACCACCACCCTACATTATACTTTTGTGGGACTTCTTTACACATAAAAATTCATTTTTCAACCCAACTCTTTTATCCCAGTAACTGCCCGTTGTCTTCAGTTGAACTGTTTTTATCCTTTTGTCTACAGTTGGACATTCACCTGAGAGATGACCCAAGAATCACCTCAGACATGTCTAAACTGAATGTATTCTTTTCTGCACCCACCCCCCCATTATCTTTTCCTAACGAAGTCTTTCCATTCAGTAAATGTCTTGGATGTCTCCCAGGGGGTGTAGTCTGCAGCCCCATCTCCCATCCATGTCTTCTGCTCCATTCTACTTGCTGTCACCCAAGATGAGAGCCAAGTTTAAACACTACATGCTCAATCTAGTAGCATCCTCATCGGCCTCCAGCCCAACTTTCCGGCCTCCTATACCTGCTCCTGTGAAATACTGTTCAGCCAGAACTGGAGGAAAACATATTTGGTACAAATAGTGTTCAGATTAGGCATTGGTCTATATTCTCCTGTCTCTCTGAGCCCATCCATTTATGTAAATCCTTCCAGACCTATCTTTGCAAACCCTTACATGATGGCCAAGCGGTGTCTTCTCTGTGTATTGAACATGTGTGATGATGCCTAAGGTTACCAATGCTCTTATTTATCTGTTCTGTCTTCCCCGGTGAACTCTTGAGAATAACTGTTTGTATTACCCACAGCATTGATTTAGTGCCTTTAAGCATCTTAAGCCCTTAGCAAATATTTGTTGATTGTTTTTTGAATGTTGGGGCTCCTGGCTGGCTCAGTCAGTAGAGCATGTGACTCTTGATCTCAGGGTTGTAAGTTCGAGCTCTGTGTTGGCTGTAGAGATTACTTTAAAAAAACCTTGCAAGGGGCGCCTGGGTGGCTCAGTAGGTTAAAGCCTCTGCCTTCGGCTCAGATCATGATCCCAGGGTCCTGGGATGGAGCCCCGCATCGGTCTCTCTGTTCAGCGGGGAGCCTGCTTCCTCCTCTCTCTCTCCCTGCCTCTCCACCTGCTTGTGATCTCTCTCTCTCTCTGTCAAATAAATAAATAAAATAAAATCTTTTAAAAAAAAAAAAACCTTGCAAAAAAATTTTTTATTTGAATGTTGATAGCTAATAATCTGGATCAAGAAAAGTACAAATTTCTAATTACTTTCTATTCAGTCAATGACTATTTATAGAATAGTTTTACTAGGGTTCACATTCTACTGTATCCGTAAGACTAATGGTTCTAGAAATACTTCCCTTCAATTAATCTTCCCTTTCATGTTCTGTTTGACGAAGAAAGTAGTAGAGAATTAGTTATCATATTAAATCTTCAGTTTATATGTTGTCAATTCAGAGTAATAATCATTGACATTTTTGTGTTTAATAAGCTCAAGGGGCAATGTTACTTTGCATTGCTACTCTCAAAATATTTTTTTAACTATTTTTAGAATATTATTTATGAGTATACACAAATTTTATGTATATTGACAAAAGTGACCGGTCCTAACCTTATTCCTTCCTTAATTTTCTCTTCTTTATAGCAAAGTTCCCTGATTACAAATCAACATGGTCCCCAGATCCCATAGGACACAACCCCACTCATCTCTCCAACAAGATGTGGAAAAACCATATTTCCTCAAGGAACACTACACCGCTGCCCCGCCCACCTCCCGGTCTGACCAACCCCAAACCGTCATCTCCCTGGAGCAGCACAGCACCCCGATCAGTCAGGGGGTGGGGGACACAGGACTCGCGGCTTGCCTCGGGTGAGAAGGATCCGCCAAAAGGAGCATCGCTGTTCAAACACAAGGGGTTCATGTTAACACCAAACAAGAACATGAAGTCTTCACAAGACAGGCAGTCTGGTAGAGGAGGGAGTATCTCTTGAGTGGAAGGTAGCATTCAGTCTAGGGCAGAGGGATCCGAGAACTCTCAAGGGACTGTTGAAGCAAAAATGATGACCAGCAGAGGGAGAACATTAGGAGGAAAACGTTGTCTTACCAGTGAGGTACGCGAGTGCAGTGTTGAAGGTCTAGGAAAAGGGAGCTGGCCATTTAGTGACAGGGTGGAGGGGGCGGAGGGCGGTCGAAAAGAGAAGCCGCGGAGAAAAGGAGAGAAGCAGTCTGTGGGCTGCGTGAAAGTGTTTCTCGCGCGTGGCTCCTGACTTGTTTATTGCTCTTCCTAATTGTTTCTCTGGTTGCTTCAGCCTCTACCTGGAGTGATGGTGGCTCAGTCCGTCCCAGTTACTGGCTGGTTCTTCACAATCTCACTCCACAGGTAATCATGTTTCCTTGTGATTTCCGAGACCGGACTTGATTGCATTAACAGGGAAACTCAGGTGTGGGATGTAGGCAGAGGAGAAAGCTCATGAATTTCCTGGTCCCTGCAGAGAGGTCCGGCGCACAGGAGTGGGTCTGCCCACACGAGGGCTTGAAGCCTTCTCCTAAATGGGGATTGTAGGCCCAGCAAGGCTTAAGGCTCAATATCCTCCCATTTTTATGCTTCATAAATAATTAACCATCCATCTCGGCAGTAGAAGAAATCTGTCAATTTCATAGTGTGAATGTCACATGGGTGCTTTCAGTTTTCCGTCTGTTACTCTCTTCTTTGTAGATGGCATTACTAATTTGCTCTCTTCAGAACATGCCCTCTGGGTTGTTTTTACAGTGATGGGTTTCATTTGCCCTCTGTCTGTCACCTTGTTTGCTTGATAACTGACATGTTTGCAGCAGTATTACGTTGAACACTCACATGAGATTAAATGAACCCACTGCAAGGGAGCCCGTGACCTTCACTTGGACTTGACAGGACCCCCTTTACAACACCTTATTCAAAGGAGTCAATTATGTCTCCCTCCCTTTGACACATAAAATGAATTGTCTAGCATTTAATTCATAAATGGATTCATGCACACTTTAGTAAGCAAGCATGTTCTATAGTGTTCCCATGGGATATTAATAGGTCTCTGGCCTAATATGTTTGGAATATATACTTGATTAAACAAAATTAAGCAGGTTTCTTCACTATGAGACTTCTTAGATCCTTTAATATGCTAACATGTATTATGATCCTCTGTGGGGAAATACAGCTCCTCTTAAATTTACTTGCCCAGTGACTCTGTTTGTGCAGAGTGTACCCAGGGCTTGTATTTCAGAGTACATGTGGAGAAGGGTAGTTTCATAAACACAGTTAACATGAGGAAAGGTCTGGGTTGGCTCTTAATCTCCGTATCAATTCAGCTAAAAGCCCTAGGTAGGGTTTTTTTTTTAAGCTGATAATTGACTGAAGTATGAAGATTTTATATGACTTTACTCAAAACTGTATATGCGTCATTAAAACATTTTTAAAGAATTTATTTGAGAGTGAGCACGAGTGTGGGGGGCTGGTGCAGAGGGAGAGGGAAAAGCAGATTCCCCACTGAGAGCCGGACACAGGACTAGATTTCAGGACCCCGAGATCATGACCTGAGCTGAAGGCAGCAGACATTTAGCCGACTGAGCCACCCAGCCATCCCAGAATATGACAACATTCTAAAAGTTGTCGCTCGGTGTGGTGGTTATATGGTTAGGATGAGAGAGACAGTAATGGATACGCTGTTTTGAAAGGAACCTGGGGAAGCTAACAAGCTGTCCACTTCTGTTTTATTCTATGAAAAATAGTGAATACATACGTATATGTGTGTAAAATGAATTAAGGGGTTGGCTGTGTTTGTAGTAAAAAGAATTGTTTAATTTTAAAGCTCAGAACTACCTAATAGACTAATCTACATCGTAGCTTAGAAGAAGGTTTTTAGGGCAAATCTTTGGAACTTGGATAAATTTACTTTCATTACCTAAAATCGTTTAGAGGGCATCTCTGCTGAAAGGTCACTTGTAGCATACTCTAGCCTGTGCTCATATAGTTGCTTATCATTTTCTGTAAAGAAATTTGGTGAACCTGCTGGTTTCCATCCTGCAGGGTTTCCGTGGCGAAACCACACAGCATTTCCACGGCTGCCACCAGTAGCAGGCTGTTCCGATGGTCATCTGTTTCCCTTCCAAAGAAATGAACCGAGTGTTGGACTCTGCAGCCTATCTCAACCTAGTTAAGATCTCGATACAAATAAGTTGATCAGAGTGAAGAAGTAGGTTTGTTCATCCAAGTCCTGGGCGAGAGAAACAGTCTCAAATCACTGGGCATGAGAGTCTGGCTAACAGGAGGCTGAGGCAGCAGAGTTCACAGAGAAGGAGGCAGAAAGTCTTACCCCGGGTTGGCCGCCATGGGAGTCCAAGGACACCACTGTAGTCCGTGAGCTAGGTCAGTCAGCAGCATCCCACACCATGAGGTGTGATTAGCAGTGCTAACCTCTTAGTTCTCTGTGGGATCATTACCCGGGGAAGTGGAGATTACTGCACTGGCGGTGATGCCAAGAACTGGGCATGTTCTCTTAAGTTCTTACTCGGGTGCCGTCTTATTTCTGCTCCCTTAAGCCTGACAGATCAACACACGTTCACTTGTTTAGCTCTTCAAGGAAAGACACTGCAGGTTGAATCGTATGATTTGTTTCGAGCTGTGTTTTACAAACGTTTTTATTTCTAGTATGGACCCATTAGATCTTAGCCCAGGGCTCTGAAAGTCTTAAAATTTGCCTTTAAGACCTCTATTCAGTGCACTCTTTCCTGCTCGGAGTTCTTCCTTCCTTTCTCCAAGACGCATTTTGTGCTGATACCGTTATTTACCATCCCGAAGTCGTCCTTCTTCTCCTGCATAAGAAAGGCCACTTGCGTTCCCTTCACACCCCACGTCCAGGTTTTAATCTCGTGAATGTCATTACCCCTCAGATTGATGGGTCAACGTTGAGAACCATCTGCATGCAGCATGGCCCACTGCTGACATTCCATCTGAACCTAACCCAGGGCACCGCCCTGATCCGATACAGCACCAAACAGGAGGCGGCCAAGGCCCAGACCGCACTGCACATGTGAGTACCCATCGTGCCCTCACTGAGACAGACGCGCATGAAGGTGCACACGTGAGTGGCCTGCCACCTGCTTGACGGGACACAGGTACACAAAAACAGCATCATGGCTTAAGCGATTGCTTGGTACTGAGGGGACTGCTTTTCTCTCCCTACCTAAGCACAGACTGTCCTGTGCATCTCATAGGCCACTCACCAGAATTCCAAAACTAAGGAATTTATGAAGTCGTGAAGTAGTGAGTAAATTTTGTGTGCCGTGAAACAAAGCCAGTGTTTATGAGACTGTGAAACATTGTAAGAAGCGCTGTGACTTTTTGTAATAGAACCTAGCAACCTACCTGGGCTTCTTTGTTGGTGAAGGTGAAACGCAGTGGTCTGGGGGCGGGGGGAGCCGTGGTTTTGTCTAAAGTAGGTGGGACTGGATCACACCGCGACCGTCCCCACTCCCAGCTGCTGTCAGACTGGGAGCCAGCAGATGCCACGGCAGAAAGCTACCAACAGAGGGAGTGGGCAGCAGGGAGGCTCAGGCATGAGTGGGGCCATGACACAGCAGCAGCACCTCCAGATGTCTAAAGCTGAGTCACCCCGTTGCCTGTGGTGTGACCTTCCACCTCCCCTGGGGGAAAAGAGGCGCGACGTTGTTCTCCACGTCTGAATTCCATATACCCAAAGGTTACTGATATGTGGTACCCTCTAGTAGTCTTTGGATGTCCTGAGGTTAGTGATCCCTTATTGATTGAAAACAGTACTTGTCGAGCACCTGGTTGGGTTAAAACCAAGTGTTGATCCTGGAGGCCTGGGGTGGGGCCCATGATGCGGCGTTCTGCAAAGCTTCCTGGGGATGTGGAAGCTGCTAGTCAGAGGGGTACCCAGTGACCCTCGAGGACTCAGCACCCTCAGTCCCTGTGGGTGCTTTAGAATTGCCCTCCAATCCATAGCTGTTTCCTCCCCCTTTTTCTAGGTGTGTGTTGGGAAACACTACCATCCTGGCTGAGTTTGCCACCGATGACGAAGTTAGCCGCTTTCTGGCACAAGCTCAGCCCCCTACACCTGCAGCAACCCCAAGTGCACCCGCCACAGGTTGGCAGTCGCTGGAGACCGGCCAGACCCAGTCAGATCCCGTCGGACCGGCTCTGAATCTTTTCGGTGGGTCCACAGGGCTCGGGCAGTGGAGCAGCAGCGCTGGTGGCAGCAGCGGGGCCGATCTTGCTGGCGCTTCATTGTGGGGGCCCCCAAACTACTCTTCTAGCTTGTGGGGAGTCCCAGCTGTGGAAGATCCCCATAGGATGGGCAGCCCTGCTCCCTTACTACCTGGTGACCTTCTGGGAGGAGGGTCGGATTCAATCTGAACTTAGAACTTTCAACTCTGACCTCGTGACCTTTTTTGGAACAGCAGCAGCACTAACTTGACCTTTTCGTTTTTTTTTTCAACTTGCAATAAATACATTTTTAAAAGGAAAAAAGAAAACGGAGAGAGAAAAAAAAGGTGGGTCATTGACAGACTGTCTGAGCACATAGTTGCCTCCCTTAACTTCAGTTTTTTCGTTTGGAATATGAATCCAAAAAGAGAACATATCACTCTTGAAATACTTGAATCATGAACGCCAACCTAGAAAGACAATGTGAAGCAAGTACACATACCATTTAAATTTAAACACAAAAAAAATTAAAAAAATTAGTTTCTAGTTTTTCACTTTTTTCATGTTATATGGAAGTTGTTGCTAAGAAACATATATACTGAAAAAAAAATAGCTTTTTAACTTTGTTTGCACTGGGTGTGTTTCCGTCCTTAGGTCTACCACGTTTGGGAGGGAGGGGAATTCAAAAGAATTGTTGGGGTGGGGGGGGAAGACTTGACGGAGCCTCACTTTAAAAACAAAAACACAAAAAACCTAAAAAAAAAAAAAAAAAGGAAAAAATTTGTGATTGGCTGGTTGATAAATACCAGTGTGTTCTGGCACATGTAACTGCCCAGGCATGCTCGTTCTGGTGTGTGTGTGCACGTGTGTTCATGTGCATCTGCGTGCATCCTTCTCTCTGTCTCTGTGTGTGTGTGTGCGCGCACCCGTGTCCTCCTCCTCCTCCCCCACTCGATCTCAGAAAGCTGCGTTGCTGACAGTCTGCAGGCTGGCTGGCCGGCCATCTACTTTTTATTTTTTTTTCTTTTTTTTAAACTAAGAGAACACACAAGCGCAGGGAGCCACTGCTTACTAAAGCAACTCCGTTGGGCTGCATTAAGATAAACAGAGTGCTTTTTAATGATTTCATAAGCAGGGAGCTCCTTTCCATTTGCAAATTAGCCCGAGTGAGTTTTCTCTTGCTTTTCTTTTGACCTAGCAGTAGAGCGGAGCACTGCCAAGTCCAAAAAAGTAGGAGAGCAGGAGGCACCTCGTGGAGCAACCGTGTGTTTACTGATTTCTGTTTTTTTTTTTAAAGTTCATGGCCACCGGGCACACGGAATACCCACTAAGTTTTATCCAGGCCTTTTCTTTCATTAGTCTGACTGGGAACAGGCGATTTTTTATGTACACCACGTCTCAAAGGCAGAAAAAGAACGCTCCCCCTCTCATGTCATCAGTAGGAGGAATTGAGCAGACGTGAGGTAGTGCCGAATTAAAGGTTTCCATTGGTTCTCTTTTTCGTTTTGTGAAAACGGACACAAATCGGTTGCGAGCAGCCTCCTGAGAACACCTGCAGCTTCTCCCTCTCTCTGCTCCTCTCTCGCCGAGCGTTACCTGTGCCAGGCCGCGGCGTGTTACAGCACGAGGCCATCACTGACAGAAACGTTTACTTAACGAATGTCCTTAAACCAGTGTGGACTTCAAGCGTCTCCTTTCGTTCCTCTGTGTTGTGTGTTTCCTGTGTATGTGGTTTTCGCTTAGGCAGGTATAACTTAGCAAAGACTTTTTAAGTATTGCACCTTTTTTTGGTTTTGACCTCTTTATTTTTTTTTTTTCCTTGTAATGTTGCTTTTTATTATTTCGGTATTTAAAGACTTTTTTTTAAAGCATCAATGTAGTAGTACTCTGGGCCGACTAGGGGGCAACTTTTAATCCACAGTTACCACCAACATGTATGTACTTAGTTGGAATCAACATGTATCAGACTGCTTTTTGTGAAGAGTTCTAGCAGACCCGAAAACCCCTTTATACAAAGCGGATGGCTGGCGGGGCGGGTGGGGTGGGGGGAGGGGAACGTATGCCGGTAACGTGCTAGCACTTGGTGTGGACATCCCAGTCTGCATTATACTGTTTAACATAAAGTGCCGACATTCTGTACCAGCAAATACCTGCCCATTCCAACCCTTGGTGGGAGCAGACCTCTACTGTCCTCCGTAACTTGCTGCTAGTGAGGACAAGGGAGTTTTTCTTTCTTCAGCATCTTCAGTGAAGGATACAACAATGTCTAATGTATTTGACTTTTAGCTTGTGTCTGTGTGTAGGTGGGTGGGTGGGTGTGTATAGGAAAAGGCAAAAACGAATTATTTGCATTGAAGTGGTTTTAGGAGGCAAAGAATGGGAATTCTGTAGTCCTCTGGCTTACCCCGTTGATTGTAAACCTAGCCTCAGAAGAGATTGACATGCATAGTTCAAGTGAGCATTGGCTCAGCTAAGTCTTTATGCGCCCTTTGCGGGTAGGTGGTCAGACTTGAGTCTCCAGCCTTGGTTCGGTCCCATTGGATGCCTTGTAGAAAGCTAACTGCGCCCTCTTCCTGCTCTCTGGTTGTCATCACCACCACCGTGCCCCTTCCACCCCTGCCCATGTACAAACGTCTCCTTCCGGGCCCCTCCGCCTGCTCTCTGTGTGTGAGGGAAACCCTGTGGTGTGTGGTGATGTCCAGGTGGAGAGCGGCTGTGTTCAGCCATCTACAGGAGGCGAAATCTTAGTGGCCCTGGGCCAGGAGCATGTCCTGAGGGCCCCCCCCCCACACGAGCCCGTGGCGACCCTGTCCACTGCCATGGTTCCTTGCCATGCCCCGCCCCCGCCCCCCTCCTGCCTGCTGGTTCCTAGGCCTGCACTATGGGTTAGTTGGGTTCCTTACGATACTACGGTGAACGCCGGGTGCTAGAGCCCCTCTTGTTTACAAGACATAATGAGGGATTTGAAATATGTAAAAATAAACATGAGAAGCTCAAATGTTCTTCCATCTTAAGCTTAAAGGGAAAAAATTAAAAACTTAAAAAAAAAAAAAGACCAAAAAGTGCGTATATATATACATATAAATATATATTTTAGATGAAGACTAACTCTGGGAGCATTTAACAGTGTTTTTTGTTTTTGTTTTTAACATTTATTTTCCTGCTTTAAAATTTGCAAGCATTCTCAGGAATTCTAGGGTAGGAAGCCAGTTTTTTGAAGATGGTTTATTTAACCGTATCTTATCCTAGATAGACGGCTGTTTCTTTCCTGTTAATAAACTTTTACAAGTTCCTGAAACTTCAAAAAGTTTAAACAATTTTTACTTAAAAAAATGTAAAAAGAAAAGTCTCCAAACATTATTGTCATACTGGGGATCACACATTTTAAAACACATAGAAAGAAATATTTTTTAAAAATTATGAATTTAGCAGCAACAGGTCAATTCGTTATCTTAAAAATATGGGAGAAGGTTTAGCTTTCTAAGAGCTTTATCACGGATTTATTTGAAATTGTGTGTCATTTAGTGGGAGTGTTTGGTTTGTATAAATGGGAATGCCATCACTTTTTTCCTTTCCATTTAAGAGTGAACTGACATCTCCCCTAAAGATTGTTTTTTTTTTTTTAAGGAAACCCTTCTCCCTGTCCCTCAAACCCCAGCAACAAAAGAAAGAAAGAAAGATAGAAAGAACAACTTAGAAAAACAAGTAAACTCTAATCTGTAAAATAGTACGGTTGGATTGCTGAGAATCTGTGTAAAGAGCTAGGAAATATAGGTTAATAATTTTTGGAACAAATTTTAAACATAGGCATTACTAGAGGAAAATATCTATGGACTGTTCTGTTAATGAAGAATGTCTGTCTTACCTCCCCACTTGTTACGGGAGGAGGAGAAAATAAGCAGAATCTAATGAGGAACAAGTGATTTTACTTTTTTAGCTCCCAGCTACTGTTGTGCTCATTTTAATTGCTGTTTTGAAGATCTGCTGCTTAATCACCCCCATCCCTCAGCTGGAGATGCAGAGTATTTCCTTTCAGTTTTTCCTGATGTTGAATTCTCCTTTTGTATTCCCTCCTGGGGCCAGGGGTCAGAATTCCCAAGCATGACCACAGCTTCTTTTAAACATCTAAGCTTCCCAGTGGGAAAGAAACTCCAGCTCGACAGGTAACGGGAGTGGGTGGGGTTGCTGCCTGCAATTTCTCTAAAACCACTTTAGTGCCTTCGTACATACACCTAGACATCCTAAGCAGGGGGAGCTCGTGTGTATGTGCATGTGGTCCAGTCACTCCGCAGACATTACCTATACTTGCCCATTAAGGAAATTGGAGTGGTTCTGGACAGGCCCCAAAGGCAGTGGGCTAAATTTAAAATAAACAAACAGAAGTCAAGGAAGTTAAATACGCTTTCATGTCTGGATAATGCGGAATGCCGAGATCCTTCCTTGTGTTACTGCCCTCGTTACTGTGCACTGACTTCTCCAGGTGTGTCATTGTGACGACTGCATACAGTGATTTTAAAGTCGGTTTGTGTTGGGCCAGTCGAAAGGGGTTCCTGTTTTTCTGCTCTTGTCCTGCTTTGTCTCCTCTTTCCCCCAAGCCCCCACCCCGACCCCATATCTTTCGTCAACTTGCTGGAAGCTTTGCTTTATTGGTTGGCAGTGACCTAAGAACAGGATATAGTGAGGATATAATGGAAGAGAAAAACTCTTTTCTTTCCATGGTATTCTTTGGCAAGAGCCATGTCTGCTGAGAGGTTAGGTAACTTCCATAACACTTAAAAAATTTGGGGGGAGTGGCCTCTCTCCACCACATTCTGGCATGTGTGCAGAGGTTTGCTGGTCCGCTCTCCTTAATGTAGATTTATATAAACACTTCGATCATGTAAATTTGAGCTTTCCAATTTTTACTAGTTTCCTTTATTTTTTTAAACACTTGGTTACTAGTGGCTGGAGGTGCCCATGTTTCAGACATCACAAACTTGGTTTCGGTCTACTACATGAGTAGCCAAAAGGAAAAAGCACTTGTGGGGAAGAGATGTCTTCAATCAGACTGGAGACCTCTACTGGCAATTGAAATCCAGTGCCATGACCTAATTTTAGGTGTTTAAAAAACAAAAACAAAACAACAACAACAACAACAAAAAAAACACAAAAAAACCACACACAAAAAAAACAAAAACAAAAAAACAAAGTTCAGATCTCCGAGACACTGTGAAGAAATGGATGGCCCATATGGCATCTCTGATTCCTCCATACCTAGCCTTGACCTTTTCCATTAACAACATGCACAGAAGTTAACTTAGCAGTGCTACATGTTAAGGTTCCAAACCAAATTCTTCACCAGTGTCCCCCAGTAAATCAATATTATCCATAGATTGCCATTCGATCAGTTTTACTTAGAGCAGCTTAATTTTCTAATTGTATGGCTCCTGTTCTAAGAACTTTCCCAACTCTTCTGATATGAATGTAGCATGAATTAACAATTGGTTCTTCCAAGTTCCTGTGGGTTGAATGTGGTTTCTGAGATACGCAAAAAAAAAAAAAAAAAAAAAAGGAAAAGAAATTCCTAAGAATTTGGAAGAGCTTATATTAATATATCTAGCAGAAACTAGCATTTCACAGGCTATTGACTTGTTACAAATAGTCACTTGAATTTTTGCCATGGGGGCGGCAGTTTTTGTAAGGTTAACAGCCAGATTCCATATCGACCTCAGATGCTGTGTACTTTTTAATTTTGTTTTTTTCTATTTTGCCATCTTGACTCTTCTCTTAAACAAAATGAAGATGTCTCTGTGCTGAGCAAAACGCTTGAGCCAAGCCTGTTTTCCTCTGCAGTATAAACAAGATGTTTTCGGCAGACTTGGCTGTAATAGCCATCTCTAAGATTAGGGAACAAGTGAGTCTTTATGTAGAACAGGTCCCCTTCTACCCCCCGCTCAGAGTTCAGATTCAGTATGTAACACGTTGTAGGATTATTGCTTGGATTTTGGGTTTTTTTCTTTTGTTTTAGCTATCTATAAGGTCTTTTACTAGGAGTAGAGGTACATTTTCAGCTGGTTGAAAAAAAAATCAAACTTTTTCTTCTCCAGCGTTTTTGCCAACTATCGTCAATCTTCATGCCTGTGCATTAATTCCGCATCTTAGCGTTGCTGCAAAAAGAAATCTTATTCTTGAGTTGCTTCCCTTCCTGTGAGTGTCCAGCTCGGTCTGCATGTGATGGTGCAGATGAAAATATTCCAGCTTCTGTGTCTGCAGTGAATTCTCAATCTGTAGACCTCAGAACCCATTCAGAAAGTGGGATACCCTCCCCCTCTGCCGCACGCTGCACCACACCCTCTTAGCTTTCTTACCTACGAGTGCAGGGTGTCCACACAGGGTGTCCACACAGTCTAGAAACAGACAAGTATACATAATGTTGTCAAGAACATCATCAATCTATTTTTTTTTTTTTAAAAACCCACATGGAGTGTTCTCTGTGTTTCCAGAGTTAGTGCGTACCCTGTAATAAGTTCTGTAGGTTTACGGCCAGTGCCAAAAGTGTGTGTAATTTCCAGAGATGGTCCCTGCTTATTAATGATAGTGTTGTTTTCCTGACTTCGAATTAGACAAAGGAGGTACTGGCATCCCATTCTTTAGATTTAAAATAATTATCAACTTCAAGAACTTGTAAACATAGTAATAACCTAATAAAAATAGAACACTGACCCTCCCTCCCCTGCCCACAACACCTCCCTGCGCTGCCTGTGCCACCAAAGG
This sequence comes from Enhydra lutris kenyoni, assembly GCF_002288905.1. Lineage (NCBI taxonomy): Eukaryota > Metazoa > Chordata > Mammalia > Carnivora > Mustelidae > Enhydra > Enhydra lutris. The sequence goes on along the minus strand of NW_019154139.1, from coordinate 8,336,080 downwards.
AAAGAGGCCATGAACATTCACAGGATGGCGGAGGCAACACTGGTCAGGAAACAGAACGACTCCCCACTGGTGGGGCATTCCTTCTGTCCTTAGGTGCATGGTCACTAGGACTAGATCCGAAGGAATTACCAAGTATTCTAACATGTGAGTGGTTTCTAAATGGTCAGTCTCTTGTAGAATCCTCCTACCACCACCACTTAAAAAAAAAATGACAGAAGCTGACAGTGTTTGCCGCACAGAATTTAGGTAGTTCTTGTCAGTTAGCCACACAACTTGTTTTTAACGAGAAGCTCTGCACATCAGGAAAATTGGTACTGCCCTGACCCACGGGTCTCTGCCGGACCCATCATGGGGGTCATCATTGTGACAAATGCTTGCTTTCTCCATGGGAGAGGAAAGGTCAGATGAAGGCAAGAACTGTTCTGTTTTAAATAAAAAAGAATTAGCATTTCCCCAAAGCACTTTGTGCCTCAGTTGAGTTTTCCCACTATCAGTCCTCACCTCCCAAGCCCCTGGCCTGTCCAGAGCCAAGGTTAATACCTTGAGACTGTCTTTACAAAAAGAGAAATTCCTCTTTACCGGCAACAGCAAAAGAAAAATTATGAAGGTAGTTTACAATATCATTGTAGCAGAGATGTGAAACAAAGTGCTTTTCTTTCCCTTCTCCCCTGCTTTCTGGGACCTCCCGGGGAATCTGGCACGCCTTCTCCCTGGGCTCCCGACGGGTGTGCAAGGTTCTCTGAGGGCTGGGCGGTAGGAGGTCACCAGGGGTGAGCTGGAGCAGCCTTACTGCGGGACTAGCCTTACAGCAGAGCTTTATGGAAAGGAAGAGAGAGAGTCTTATCCTAAGTGTGTTCACCAAAAATGAACAAGAGGAGGGGGAGGGGTCTTTATACAAAACAAAGCAAAAACCTTTGGAATCCTCCCAGAAGTTACATACCTTTTAAAGGTAGTATAGTTTCTCACCGAGTGATGCGTTCAGCATGACACTTCTTGCCAGAAATTTCAGGATAAGTTGGAATAAATGTATTTAAGACACCACCCCTACCCCTCCCCTTTTGATTTTGTCCAAGGAATTAATTACTTAAGTGTAGTATTTCTGAATGTGCCTTTGTGAGTACAGAGACCGTTTGTTTTAGAAAGAAGCTATCCGTGAGGATGAAACAGAAAGGCGGTCAGCGTAGTCTTTTTAGGGAAGTCAGCGATTCTCCCGGCGGTCCCCAGGGGCAGCTCTGGAGTTTCCATTAGCATCAATATTGCACAGTGTAGAGTTGTGTGGAAGAGATCCTGGGGCTCGGGAGGGAGAACGAGGTGATGGTGCACAGCGACAGAGACCCAGGGTTGTCCAAGCGTGCAGGTCGAATTTATCTGCAGAACCTAGTTTCCTTCGTGTGTATATGTGTGTGTGCAAGCGCGCGCGTGTGGCTGTGCCTATCTGAGTTTTTGTGTTTCTGTAAGCACTGGAGAACTGAAATACGGTGATGTTCGTGACCCATTCATGCATGTCAAGAAGGCGTTTTCTAGCTTCTGCCGTGTGCGGGGCGGGCAGCACCTGTTCCCCCTCTGAGTCTGTCCTGAGAAGGCAGTTACTTTCCTCACATCCTCTGGCTGTTTATGCGAACAGGGTATTACACGCAAGGAAAAAGCTTCTGAAAGAATAAGATGGAAATGTTTGAGAAAGAAAAGAGAAAAGTCTGAAGTCATATTTTATTTCTTCCGAACTATTATAGTTAAGCATAGAAATCTGCAATGTCTCTTCATTTGTTTTAGTGTTTGTTTTCAACGATTGCACCTCTTCTCCCTATGCCCTCTCTTCTAAAGAAACCGCAAGTGAATGCTAAGGGCCATTTCCATAATTCCTCAGAACTCCCCAAAGAGGAAAACAATCCCTCCCGCAAGATTCCTTCAACTTCATTCAGGAGACAAAGGGAGGAGAGATGCGGCTTTCTGTGCTTCTCTCTCATTCCTCTCTAATGGCCTTGAAATGTATTATTATGCAAATGTGAATTTTGATACTGAATTTAAGAAGAGGTTGTTGGATTTTTTTTTTCTTTTTTCAAAAAAAAAAAAGGTCCCATATGTGGTCATTCATTGCTTCTTTATTTTGTAACGTGAATTGTAACTATGCATTCTGCGAAAGGGGGGGGAGGGCAGAAAGGGGAAGGAAGTAGCTTTGCATCCTTGTTCTACGGTTTCTGTGTCCATGGTATCCCCACGTCCTGGCGGGGAAGGGGAGTGAGAGTGAGAAGCAGTGGAGTCTGTACAGTGAGGTAGAAAGAGGCCTGGAGTCCAGTCCTCCCCGCCGTCCCGGGGCGGTTAGGGGGTGGCGGGGGGGCATGGGGCCTGCGGTCCCTGCCAGCTGCTGTGGTACCAGATTCTCCGCCCCAGCCGTGCAGTGTTAGCCCAGGGCGACAGGGGGCCCCAAAGGCCCTAGTGTTCTCTGGGACAAAGTACTCATCCTTTCCTGAATTCAGAACCCTTTCAAGCTCAGGAAACCACGCCTCCCTCATGCTGACCTTCAAGTTGATCTTTCTGTCGGGTTTCCAGAACTTCTCCTCCTGCTCCTCCTCCTCGCTCCTTTGAATTTTTCTTTTCTTTTTCCGTCATCCTTTTCGAGTGAGCTTATTTATAAGGAAACTGCCCTGCTCTGTGGGGAAGGGGACTGTTGCTTGGCAGGCAGAAAGAATTCTCTTCCTCACCCCCTACCCCTCAGCCACATGTAATCTCTCTGCACCCTGGCATTCATTCCGCAGAGAGCTAGTGAGCGGCGAGGTGCAGGCCACAGGACCGCCCACAGCCTCCCCTCGTCCTGACAGAATTCCTTTGTTGATTCTGGCCTGTGGTGGGTCCTGGCACCTGCCTCCCTCTGGTCTAGGCCTTGTTTGCAGCCTACAGTATCGTAAGCCACAGATTGTTCTGCCCATTTTCAGTGTTCCCACGCAAGCAGTTCTTGTCGTCGATGTTCACAGTACTGTAACGAGTAACAGACTTGATCACAGTCTCCTCGTGCCCGTGCAGGGCTGTACAGGCACGATCTTATCAGGGTTCCAATCTGTTAGATTGCCTTTAGACAAAAAAAAAAAAAAACAAAACAAGAAAAAAAAATCCTGACGTTTCAACTGTCTAACACAAAACGATACCTCGAGGTACATTTCTCCTGCAATGTAGACCCCTCACCCCGCCCCTCTCCTTTTCTGACATCAGTGGGTTATCCTTTTTGAAATATGAATGTGTAAATAGTAAGATAACTTTTACAATTTTCTTTGCTGTGAAAGTAGTCCTAAAATATGATATTTTTCCTTTTTTTTTTTAAGCCACCTGAAGTTTCAGATCTCCTTTCATGCTTAAGAAAAGAAAGCAGAACAGGTCAGGGCTTTGCAGACGTGCATTTGCGGGATGGTGGGCTCTCCATTGCCTGCCATGCACAGTGCCAGCCGACTCGAGTCTAAACCCTGTTTTGTAGAGATGCCATCTACTCCAGATCTAGTTCCAGGGTGGGACAGTGGCTGAATTTCTCTCTTCCAGAAGATCCATCCCCTCCGGGCACTCCAGGATGTTTTTTAACCTGAGACCTTGAGCTCTCAACCTTTCCTGCTTCGCCCGCAGGCTCACTTTTTGAGTCATGGAGTAGCATTCTGTAGTCCACAAAGGGCCTTACTCGGGCATTTCAGTCTGGCGCTGTAGAATTCACAGACTCCTCACTTTGCAGTGCTCGAGAAATGTATTGATTTCTTACCGAGAAGGAAGTTCATCTGAGATGTGCAAACCACCTTCCTGAAAGGTGTGGGCCCCCTGGGGCATTTCCCTGAATGCCTCCCTACCTGAGGCTTGAAGCTGACAGGATGGAGAAGGAAATAACATTTTAACAAATGCTGCTTGTAGGATCTGTCAACTACCGCTCTCTGGGATTTGGCCGCTCACAAGGCAGGGTCACAGTGGATCGTTTTGAACAGCTTCTTCACCAACACCTCTTTCCCTCTCCACCCCCATCTCAAAGATCAACCCTGTATCTGTCTAGAGGCTGTTTTTAGTTTGAGCCCCCGACCTTGTATAGTGACGACTTCCTCTGAAGGAAAGAAGCTTGAGAATAAATGCACATCTGCTAATTCACCGCCCACCTTCTGATTTGGGGCGCTGACCACCTTAGGATTTTATTTCTCATGTTTGTTTGAAATGTCCCTTTTCTGTCCGTCTCCTTCCTCTTGTCCCCCGTAAGTTCTTCCTGCCCTCACATCATCCACGATGCTCCCAAAGGGCTTTGCTGATCTCTGCACTTCTTTCCTGGGACCCTCCCCCGCCACCACCCTTTGCACACACCAGTGACCAAAGTGTGTCCAGTGATCTCACAGAAGTCATCGAAAATGGTGCCTGCACCACGAATGTGCTCACAGAGACACGTGCACAAGATTCTGCACCCTTGGCCTTAACCTCTGTATGACTTAAGGTGCAGGAACATTTTTAACAGGTTATTAAAAAAAAAAAAATCCTTTTGGGAGGGAAAAGCAGACGAAACAGCTCAACTGTGCCCACTCCTAACTCTACTATTTGCCTACAACTTCATTCTGTGCCCACCCAACCCATCCCTGTTTTGAGTAACCAAAAAGAGACAACAAAAGCAACCTGAGGAGAGGTTTCTGTACTATTTTATCTTTCTCCATTTAGCTGGAGATATAAATGCTGCTTTGGGTTCCATAATCCTAGGGGCTATGTTTACATAGTAAAATATATCCTACCAAATCAGGAAACAAGCATGGGGATCTCTGCAGTGAGAGAGAGCTAATTAGGTCACCAATGGTGAACAAGAGAAGTGAGGGGATCTGGTGGGAGGGGGACACGGGGAGAGAAGACGGAGAAGCGCTCCCCTCCTCCTTTCTCCGCCCTTGACTTCTCTCCTTGCCCCCTTTGAACAGAAGGCACAGAGAAGGGCATCAGAAAGAGGCTGGAGTTTTAAAAGGCAGCTTTCCAACTTTGCACACAAACAGGTTCACAGGAAGGTACAGCAAAAAATCTTCTCATCTGAAACACTCAGCAGAAACAAAGCCTCCCAACCCGACTCCACAGCCGCACATAGTGACGCTCTCTGCAAGTTACCTAGAAGTGTTTGGTTTTCTTATACTTGAAATAGCTTTGACGATGTTACTTTGGCGGCTTTCTTTTCTCTCTTCTGGTGGGCGACAGAGGAAGCGGATGATGGGATTCAAGGAAGTGTGAGGGGAGAAAAGGGAGGATATGGCATTGTCTTTTTGTGTGTGTGTTTCTTTAAACATATAGAGGTTTAATCAAACTCCCATGTGTTGAAATTGCTCCTCATGTTACTGGTTTTACATGGACACAGAAACTAGGCACTTTAGAGGTGCACTTGCATGGCAGGCTGGGCCCCCCTTTTCTCTGTTTTATTTTACTTTTTTTAGTATAGTGGTACTTAAAATCACTGGTTCACTTAAAGAAAAAACAAACAATAAAATGTTAAACTCTACTAATGTACAAATAAGCTGAAAAGTTGCATTTTATGTGTATTTTTCGCCATAGCAGGTACTGTATTTCTCATGCTGGATTTAAAAAAAAAAAAAAATCTCAAAAACCAACAAAAAAAAAAAAAACTAAAGGGTGGTGTTTATTGGATTGTGACAGGTTGCGTACTGAGGAACTAAGTCGCCGTCATTTCATTAAAACTGAGAGATGATGTAATGCATATGTAAGAGTTTTCTGAAGGGTTTTTTTGGGCTTTTAAACAGCTTATTTTTGTTTTGTTTAGTTTTTTATTTTATTTTATTTTGGAAAGATATGATTGTATTATGTGCAACTCAGTTGCTTACATTATAACTACAAAATATTTTTGGGTTCCTGGAAAAAAAAAAAAAAAGAAAAAAGACTAATAAATGTGTTTGGCTGCTAAGCATTGATTGTGGTTTCCTGTTTTGTTCCGCTGATTTAATTGGCTTGTTTGTGGAAGGTTTAGATTTTGTTTCTTCTTCTCTAGCCCTCCCTGCTCCACACACGGAAGCTCCCCGAAAGTCAGCATCTGAACTGGGCCTCTGTGGTATCTGTCCTGCCCTGTGAGGTCATGGCTGTTGGGGTGGTCAGAGTGGCGGGTGGGCCGTGGCCCCGGCTCCCCGCTGCCTGCCCCCTGCTGCGGGGTCCAAAGTCTCTAAAAGAAACTGATGTTCTCCTTCTGCCTCTTGTTGTCCTGTTGAATCCCTACTTGCCTTTGGAGTGAGAGCCACGAGAGCGGAGAGAAGCGCCCGGTGGAGGCCGTGGTCGAGAACCTGCCCGCCGATGCCCGGTCCCGCAGCCTCTTACCCATGCTTAGCCGCTCAGACAGAGACCCGGTAGACATGTGGCCCCGAAGCGCCTCTAGAATGGCAAAGGGGAGGAACGGAAGGAAACGAACATTTTCTGATTCCCAGGTACTATTGTCTGACTTAATTCTCAGGATGCTTTGCCAAACATGGCAGCAGACGCGTTCCTTGAGGAAACCGTCTCAGAAGAACTTAAGTGAGCTGCTATAGCGCTGATGGACTGCTGACCATAGACCGGGCGCTGCTCAGGGAGCCCTGTAACATACATGCACTCGCTTACCTGACCCTCGTCTCAATCACTGGTGAAACCATACCAGGAACCTGGACGGGATCCCACAGTTACCATGCCAAAACACCCTCTGCGGGAAACCACTGGGTCTCTGAGAAAATGATCTTAAGCGAGTCTGTTGTAGGAAGCGGTAGGCCACACACCTTCCAGTTCTTGGGTTGTAAAATACATCAGTGCCAGGAAATGGGAGAAGAAGTGAACGAGATGCCCGAGAACATCCCCAGGGCCCACCTGTCCAAGCAAGTAGATCGCACCTGTCATCGCGGATTAGATCGCCGCAGGAGCTCCGAAGACCTGTATCGCCAAGGGCTTTGTTTTAAATCTGGGGTATTTTAGGAATGCATCGATGGTGAAGGGTGGGGATGGGGTTGTAGAAGGAGAAGTAGTGGTTAAGACTCATTGTCTGACTCCGCTTTCCTCTCCCCTGTAAGGCCTGCCATCACCTTGGGCGACTCCCAAGTGTCCACACGGAGAATCGCCCTAACAGCCCAAGCTGCTACGTTCCTTCCTCCAGGCCAACCCAGCCGCACACTCCCATAGTCACTCCACATCGCTCCCCTCCACAATCACAGATGTCGGCATCCTTGACTTTGTCCTCGTGTCCTCCCAACTGGTTCTCTCTCCTCTCTGTGTTTTAAAACTCATCAGCCACTCCAGGACACGACGTTATTTACTTTCTCCAAACCATCAGCCCTCTCCTTCCTCTTTCCTAAGCAGGTGAGGTTTTATAGCCCATCATTTCAATAACATGGTTGCAGAGTCCTTTAAATTCCTTTGCCGCTCCTGTGTTGACACCCACGTGACAAAATCCCCACTTTGGAAACCCTACTCTCTATTTTCTGCCAGTACCCAAGAGCAGTATTGCTCAAAAAAAAAAAAAGTCACAACGAGGCAAATAAGGACTCCTGTCAGTCTGTAACCAACCAGCAGTGAGACCCTGACGCCACGCAATGCGCACCCTGATGCACAGAGAAAGAAAATGAGAGGTGTCAAAACCCCCTAAATTCCTGCTTCCAAAGTATAATCAGAGAGAGGTGCTTCCCCCTGCAAGTGCTGCTTCCTCTGGTGTGTGGGACCCTTTCCCTTCTGGCCCTCTAGGTGCGTTTGACTCTCCATCATCCATTCTGTCTTCACGTGTTTGGCTGGGAACCCTGGCCAGTCAGCCCGCTCAGTCAAGTCCGTGCCATTGTAGACACCCTCCTGTGGGCCCCCGTTCCGGCCCCTGCCCCCCACCCCCGGCTGCTGTCCCATGTTCCTTCTGGAGAAACTTTCTCTCCTCCTCCTCCTCCTGGGTCTCTGCCTCTATCGTTCCCCTAATGTTACTAACAGCCTCCCTAGTCCAGTGGACACGGCCATTTACCTCTTGATACCGCAGCCCCTGGATTTCCTTCTATGCTCTACCGTGTTCCTTTACCTCCTCCTCCATCTCTCCCAGCCTCTGTTGCCTTGGCCAACAAATGTTGGATTTCATCAGTGCTCAACCCCAGTGTTCTCTGTGCCAAAATCCTAGGTGGTGTCCTCTTGATGGGCCGCCGTTCTTAGTCTCCTTTTTCCTCTGACTGAGCTCTAAATTTTAAATTTTGGAATGCCCCGGGCTCAGGCCCAGTCCTGAATTTAGCCAGCCCAGTGTCCCCATCCTGCCCAAATTCTATCTCCGGCCTTGGCCTTTCTAATGTCCTGTCTATTCACTGACACAGTCAACACTGTCGACAGCCAAGTCTAATGGACAAATCCCTCCACCTTCCTGGTCAAATCTGCTTCCCTGGTCTTAACCATCTCAGTAAATGGCACCACTGTTCACCTAATGGTTCAAACTCACAGCTGCTTCGCGCCCCTGATTCAGCCATCAGGAAGCCCTTCAGCTGTATGTCAAACATCCCCACGTGGTCCCCATCTTCCCACAAGCAACTTGGGTCCAGCTACCACTGCAGGAGGCCCTCCCCATTACCCATCCTCCCCTGACGCCCACCCCAGACTTCTCTGTTGGTTTATGTCACTACCCTCCAGGGCTTTCTCCTAAAAATTAAAATCCAAACTCTATATCATGGTCCACAAAACCCATACTCGGTCTCATTCTCTGCGATTCTCAATCTCAATCTTACAGGACCCTTGTCAGCTTTCCTTTCTCTCAGTCGCACCAGACTTCCCGTGCCCACCTCAAGGCATCGTATTTATTTTTCCACTGCCTGGAATGCTCTGGTCCCTGCATCATTGTGTGATCTGTGGTCAAATGTGAGGTCTTAGCCTGCTTGTCCTATCAAAAATAGATGTCACTGGGGCACCTTCAACTGGTTCAGTTGATCTTGGGGTCATAAGTTTGAGCCTCACGTTGGATGTAGAGATTACCTAAATAAATAGACTTAAAAAAATAAAAAATAGTTGTCACCCCCCCATACCCACCTTAAGTTACTCTGTGCTCTTGTCCTGCTATATTTTCTTCCAAGAACTTAGCACTTTCCAAAATCGTCTTGTTTATTTTTTAACATCATCTCCCTCGCTGGAATGTAAGCACTGCACAAAAGGCAGAATTCGTCTTTTTTTTTTCTTTTTTCTTTTTTAAATTAAGTAGGTTCCATACCCAACCTGTGGCTTGACTCAACGACCCTAAGACCCAGAGATGGAGTTCTATGCCAGGCAGGCGCCCCAAGGCAGAATTCTTTCCGTGTTGTTCATCAGCTCCAGGGCCTAAAACTCCTATGGTTTTAATTACCATCTATGTGCTAATGACCGCAAAATTTATATTTCCAGCACTTACCATTGGGCTCCAGACCTGGATATTTCATCGTCTGCTCAACATTTCTTTTCTTTTTTCTTTTTTTTAAGATTTTATTTATTTATTTGACAGAGATCACAAGTAGGCAGAGAAGCAGGCAGAGAGAGAGGAGGAAGCAGGCTCCCCACTGAGCAGAGAGCCCGATGCGGGGCTCGATCCCAGGACCCTCGGATCATGACCTGAGCCTAAGGCAGACGCTTAACCGATTGAGGCACCCAGGAGTCCCAAAACACCTAGATAACAGCACTGTTAACACATCCATGACAGAAGTCCGTTCTGCCTGCAGCCCCTCCTCCCACCCCATGGTATGTGGCATTATTATCCATGCAGTGATAAAACCTAGAGACCTAGAAGCATCCGTGACCCCGCCCTGTCCCATACACCCCAGAACTAATCCGTCACTAAGATGGATTGAGTGTACCTTTTAATCTCTTCCCATTCTTTAATTCCTCTGCACGCACTTCCTTATCCAAGCTAGATTACCCATACCCCTAGTTCTTACCTAGTCTACGGCATTAGCCCAACCGGCTTCTCGTGTCATTCACCCCAGTTTCCCTGCCCCTGATCCATTCCATACATAGCCAATGGGATATTTTCAAAACACAAATCTGATTAAGTCACCATCTGTCATTAAAACCTTTCAGTGATTTTCCATTGGTTAGAATAAAAACCCCAAATATCCTTCTTTCCAACAAAGATCTCCTGGTCTGGCGTCCATCTACTTCTCCAAATTTACCTCCTCTTCTCACCTTTGTCCTCTCCACTGCAGCCTCATCAGCTGACCCCTGTATCCCAATGCCTAGTACAATGCCTGGCACACAGTATGCACCATTGTGGAATGAATGATCCTAATGGGTAACAGGACATTACATGAATAATTTGTTTAAGAAAGAAGGACAGAGGGGCACCTGGCTGGCTCACTCGGTAGAGCATGCAACTCTTGATCTCAGGGTTGTGAGTTCAAGCCCTATGTTGAGCGTCAAGCCCACTTAGAATAAAAAAAAAATTTTTTTTAATGTAAGACTCCTGGGGCGCCTGGGTGGTTCAGTGGGTTAGGCCTCTGCCCTTGGCTCGGGTCATGGTCTCGGGGTCCTGGGATCGAGCCCCACATCAGGCTCTCTGCTCTCTTCTCTCAGTCTTACCTTTTTTTTTTTTTTTTTAAGATTTTATTTATTTATTTGACAGAGATCACAAGTAGGCAGAGAAGCAGGCAGAGAGAGAGAGAGGAGGAAGCAGGCTCCCTACCAAGGAGAGAGCCCGATGCGGGGCTCGATCCCAGGACCCCGGGATCATGACCTTAGCCGAAGGCAGAGGCTTTAACCCACTGAGCCACCCAGGCACCCCACCTTTTTTTTTCTCTTTTAAAGATTTTTTTTACTTATTTGACAGAAAGAGAGAGAGAAATCACAAGTAGGCAGAGAAGCAGACAGAGAGAGAGGAGGAAGCAGGCTCCCTGCCAAGCAGAGAGCCAGATGCGGGGCTCAATCCCAGGACCCTGAGATCATGACTTGAGCTGAAGGCAGAGGCTTAACCCACTGAGCTACCCAGGCATCCCTGGAAGTGACCTTTGAAGATCAAGAACCAAAGCTCTGGAGAACCTGCAGACTCAGAAGGCAAGCCTTGCAGATGTGCAACCCATTTCCAGTGGGCAGAAAGGTGGGTTAAGTCTTGCAGAAACTCCCACTGCTTCCTTTTCCAGAAGTGAGAAGGGGAAATGTTAGCGAAGAAAGAGCAGTCAGAAAGGGAGGGGAATCAGTACGGTTCTGTTTTCAAAGCAAGAGGGAGGGAGGGCTTGTCAAAATTGCTAAGCACTTCAGTCTACCAGGAGGGGTGATTTAATATAGGAAACAAGAATAATTGTTGGACTCAAAACTGAAAATGACATAAAGACGTACATTAGGAAGAAAAAAAAAAAAAGCTAGCTCCCTGTTCTTTCCCTGCTAATTTCATTCCCTGCATGTCCCCCAGCACACAGATTTTATTAGTGATCCTTTGTTTTTTTTTAATATTTTATTTATTTGACAGAGAGAGACACAGAGAGGGAACACAAGCAGGGAGAGTAGGAGAGGGAGAAGGAGGCTCCCCGCTGAGCAGGGAGACCAATGTGGGGCTCGATCCCAGGACCCCGGGATCATGACCTGAGCCAAAGGCAGATGCCTAACAACTGAACCACCAGGTGCCCCTAGTGATTCTTTAAAAAAAAAAAAAAACCAAACAACAAAAACTAATATGTAACACACAGTGTTACATATTAGTGGTTCTTCATGCAAATATAGGCAAACGAACATATAGGCAAGGGCCTTTTGATGTGTTTATTACAGGAAGTTCTCAGTGATGAATGAGTGTGGTTTGGAGGAAACCAGAGGGCAGAGGTTATATGAAAGTGCTAAGGAATAAAGTGGGCAGCGGAGCACATTTGTTCAATACAGGCGGATCCTGGACAGTGAGTGATCTAGGCAGTCAGCTTCTATTCTTGCCTTTGCTCGTCAGTCACTGTCCACCTGGGGATCATCAGCCACCTCCGGCAGGGGGGAAGGCCCAGGTGCTGAAAGGTTAAGCAATTGCAAATCACACGGTGCCGGGAATGGTTGGTGAAGACACAGCCAGAAAGAGAGGTTCCCGTGTTAAAGAAGTAACAGGGCAGGGCGCCTGGGTGGCTCAGTGGGTTAGAGCCTCTGCCTTTGGCTCAGGTCATGGTCTCAGGGTCCTGGGATCGAGCCCCACATTGGGCTCTCTGCTCTGCGAGGAGCCTGCTTCCCTCTCTCTCTGCCTGCCTCTCTGCCTACTTGTGATCTCTCTCTGTCAAATAAATAAAATCTTAAAAAAAAAAAAAAGAAGTAACAGGGCAAGTGGAAATGCTTCTATAGTGGGAGAGACCTGTGCTTTTTTTTTTTTTTAAATCACAAGAAGGGAGGAAGAACTAGAGGAATAAAAGATTTGACATCAAGTAATTGAAAGAGCAAGATCCTTTCCTGAATGAGGATCTAGAAGAACTGGAGACAGAAACTCCTATGTTGAGGGGGGAAAAGTGAGAGCAGAGTGAAGCAGAGGCAAGAGAGAGTGCTGGAAGATGGAGGGGACAGTTGAGTTTGCAGCAGTCACAGTGGAAAGTGAGAATAGGACACTCGTCACTGCACATCAAAGCAGTGACAGCCCTGCCACACTCTACGAAGAGCGGGAAGCTCCGGGAAGTAAATTCTCCATCTTCCCAGAATTGTCTGCCCTCACCCCCAACACCAAGCCTCTGCAGCTCCAGAAGGGACGTAGAAGACTTGAGTGCTGAGCCCAGGTAACTGATGGGCTTCTCTGACGGCCAAGGTATTCTGGAATTAGTGCTTTAGTCAATTCTGGGTGCTAATTCTGAGGTCCAGGTGGAGGCACGAAGGATCCGTGGAATGGGGACATGGAGGAAATGTGAGAGGCGGGGAAAGAGGAAGTGTAATGTTAGGCTCTAACTTGAATCTTGCCTACTGTGGGCCTTATTTCTCTCTCTCTGCTAGACTCCTTTGAGCAGCATTCATTCGTTCATCCAGTAGACATTGACTGAGCACCCGCACTATGCTAGATAGATCCTGTGCTAGGTTCCAGGGACACAGTGACTGAGATGTCATGATCTCTGATCATGATGAGATGACATCTCTGCCCCAACCAAGTCTGCTATCAGTTGGAAAGGCAAAAACACTGAACTCTGGGGACGCCTGGGTGACTCAGTTAAGTGTCTGCCTTTGGCTCAGGTCATGATCCCAGGATCCTGGGATCAAGTCCCACATGGGGCTCCTTGCTCAGCAGGAAGCCTGCTTCTCCCTCTGCCTGCTGCGCCCCCTGCTTGTGCTCTCTCTCTCTGACAAATAAATAAGTAAAATCTTTTTTTTTTTTAAAGGTTTTATTTATTTATTTGACAGAGATCACAAGTAGGCAGAGAGAGAGAGAGGGAGGGAAGCAGGCTCCCCGCCGAGCAGAGAGCCCGATGCGGGACTCGATCCCAGGACCCTGAGATCATGACCCGAGCCGAAGGCAGCGGCTTAACCCACTT
>NW_019154139.1:8264707-8322586 GCF_002288905.1 Enhydra lutris kenyoni | reverse complement strand
GCGGGACTCGATCCCAGGACCCTGAGATCATGACCCGAGCCGAAGGCAGCGGCTTAACCCACTGAGCCACCCAGGCGCTCCAAATAAGTAAAATCTTTAAAAAAACAAAACCAAAAACACTGAGCTCTGGTGAGAGTTATGAGAGGCCTATAAGAAGCCAGGAGGTCGGGGCGCCTGGGTGGCTCAGTCATTAAGCATCTGCCTTCAGCTCAGGTCATGATTCCAGGGTTCTGGGATCAGGCCCCGCAGCATCAGGCTCCTTGCTCAGCCTGCTTCTCCCTCCCACTCCCCCTGCTTGTGTTCTCTCTCTTGCTATGTCTCTCTCTGTCAAATAAATAAATAAAATATTTAAGAACAACAACAAAAAAGAAGCCAGGAGGTCATTTGTCATCTAGGAGATACCACAGGTGTGGTCCATAGGGTTTCGAGTGAATCTATGAATAAATGAAAGCAGAGATGGAAAGGTGACAGAAAAAGAAACTGTTGTCAAAAGTTAAGATCTTGAAGCCTTGAGATCTAATCCACTTTTTTTTTTTTTCCATAGTAAGCTCTACACCTAAGGTGGGGCTTGAACTCATGACCCTGAGATCAAGGGTCGCATGACTGGGCCAGCCGGGCACCCCTAATCAGCAACTTTTAATATCCCTGAAGTATCATGATTACCAGCAAAGGGGAGGTCACCTCAGCAAACAAGCTGGGACTTCAAAATGGAATTCCCCTGGGAGGTCTCCTTCTACTGAGAAACTCAGAAATAGGTTATTTCAAAGCAGCATAGTGCCTGCTACGGCAGCATGAAGGAAGGTGTGCATTTGGAGCTGCTAAGAACCAAGTTTCTGGAGCCTATCTGCCTGCATTTAATGCCTAGCCTTCCCCCCCGCCCATATAAACACTCTCTAGAGGCTCAACCTGCCCATGCCTTTGTCTTGCCACCTGCAAAATGGGGATCATAACAATGGCTGGCATTTACTGAACACTTACTCTGTGCATTGAGGCAAGAACTTTATTTGGGTCTCAGAACCCTGAGATCATGACCTCAGCTAAAACCAAGAGTCCCATGCACTTAACTGACTGGTCCATCCAGGTGTTCCTAAGATTTTATTTTCAAGTAAGCTCTATACCCAGTGTAGGACTCGAATTTAACACCCTAAATAAAATCTTTGAAAAAAAAAAAAAGGTAGAAAGTTGTGAAGGAAAGAGAGAGGTGTTCCAGACTGAGAGGAAATGCCTTTACCAGGGGTTGACAGGGCATGGTGTGTGTTGGAAACCATACAGCACAGTGGCTAAGAGTGCAGAATCTGAAGTGGGGTGGCTCCACTTACTAGCTGGGTGGCCTTCAGCAAGTCACTCAGTTTCTGGAGTCTCAGTTCCAGCACTGGCCGAAATGCATTCTTACTGCAGTTTCGTGCAAGGGGCTCACTTGGACCTCAACAAATGCTGATTTCGCTTGGACACCATTTCTCCTCGGAACTGCGCTGGTGCCAGACAGGCAGTGGCAGTGAACCTGGGCTGGGCGGCGGCTATAATGAATAACAGCAAACACAGGGGCATCTGCGTGGCTCAGCCAGTTGAGCATGGGCTCTTGATTTCCGGTCAGCTCCTGATCTCAGGGTCATCAGATCGAGCCCCCCATCCGGCTCACGCTTCGCGGGGAGTCTTCCTGAGATTCTCTTTGTCCCTCCCCCTGATCGTGCGCGCTCTCTCATTCCCTCTAAAATAAATAAATAAAATATTTAAAAAAAATAATAGCAAAACACATAGAGGGTTTTCTAAGTGTCCCAGACATCGGTCTGATACCTGACACTTCACGGTAGTCTTAAAGGCAGGTATTAGTGTACCTTTTTTCAAATGGGGACACTGAGGCACAGAGTGGCTAAGTAACCAATGAAACGCTAATCACGCTCCTTGTCCACGAAGAGAAACCCGCCAAACCTCACCCGCGGGCAGCCCAAGCCCGACAACTTTACGCGCCGGCGTCTCCCAGAACCCCGGGGCGGGACCAAGTGGAGAAGGTCCCGCCCCGAATGGAGGAAGTCCCGCCCCCGGACTTCCGCTCCAGCCCTCGCTGGCCCTCATTCACCTAGTAGGTACTCCCGGTCGGGATGGCGGAGAGCGGCGACAGCGGCGGGCAGCAGGCGCCCTGCGGGTACGACAGCTACCGCTCGCCGCTTGCCTCCCGCTATGCCAGCCCGGAGATGTGCTTCGTGTTTAGTGACAGGTACAAATTCCGGACCTGGCGGCAGCTCTGGCTGTGGCTGGCGGAGGCCGAGCAGGTAAAGGGCCACGGGGATAGGGGCCGGGCTGGGAGAGGCGGGCCCGCTCGGCACGTGCGCGGCTTGGCGCGGGGCTTGGGCTTGGGCTTGGACATGGGCCTGGGCCTGGCCCCGGACCTGGCCCCGGACCTGGCCCCTGGGGGCAGCTGCCCCGCTATTTTCGGCCGAGTATCCCTTTCCTGAGGCGCTGTGGCCCGAGGAAGGTCAGGGCAGGAGGCCCGGGAGCGACACCTATTGCCTCCCTAGTTTAGACTCACGGAGGGTTAGAGACGCGGAGGCGGCGGCGAGAAGTGCACGCTGTGGTTTTAAGGATTTATCTTGGCCATTCCTGCAGGAATACTCGGCTGACCACGGACACTGAGCGCTCCTTACGTGCTTGTGTGCTGTTCTAATATCTTTACACATCTTTTCCCGTTTAACTCGTAAAGACTAAGCAAACTAGATGGTGCTTTTTCCACATTGTGTGTGGAAAGCCCACATGATATGGGCGAAATCAAGCCTCAGTGATAGCCACGCGCGTTATTGGCTCCTAACCATTAATAGCGGAACCGGGGTGTTAACTTGGGTTCGGTGCAGAGCCTGAGCACTCAGCCACTTTGTCTTCCGCGGTGCCTCGATGGAGTTAGGGACAGGAGTGTCACTACAAAATTCGTATTTCCTAGGCCGCTATTTCCCGTCCACTCGGCTGCGTTTTGCCTTTATAAGGAGGGAGAATCGGGGTAGGGGATTTATTAGATGGGATTTCTGGTATCTTTTTTTAAGAGCTGCAAACAAAGCTGTTCAGCTCAGCGCTTTCAGAAATAGCTCCAGAGGGGCCTTCCCAGAGGATTTGAAGGGAGCTGAAGGTGATCCAGAGAGCTATAAAGTTTCAGAGGAAAATGCCGCAACAGGCAAGATGGCAGTGTCCTCTCAAAGGGCATCAGTAAACTTGGAAACAATCTGAGCGCGTGCCTGGGACCGAGGTATAGCGGAACTCCCCAAGCAGAAAACTCACTAGATTTTCCACTTCCCCTTCATTGTGCTCAAGAAAATTAAGTGACATAATTAAAGACACATTTATCATGTCTACTGTGTGCCAGGCACTGTCTTAAGACCTTGCGTACTAATGGCTCATTAACCCTCAGAACAGTCCTGTATGCTAAGTACTGTTTTACAGATGTTTGACAGATGACAGAATGGAGACACAGAAAGACTTCATCAACTATCGGCTCAGATGACAGTAATGGGTAGAAAAGGACATTAATAGGGTGTTGTGATTTATCATGTATTGGCATGTACTCTTTTCTGTTTCATATGATACTCCATTATATAGATGAGGGTAGTGGCATTCAAAAACGCCAGGATCACCATAACTAGGAAATGTCTTCTAGCTGGAATTGAAATGTAGAGTCATCTGAATATGCATTCAGATTTCAGATTCAGATTACGCATTTCCTCTGCCGAGTCAGCGCATTGCCTGAAATGCATACACGATTGCTATAATCTGAGTTTGGAATATGTTAGGGTGTCGAAATTAGCATAAACTGCGCAGTAATTTTAGTAGCTAAGAAGAAAATTGAATAAGAGATCGGGAGGAATGCAGAAAAGCAGGGGTGGGGGATGAATTTCAACAAGATGCCTTGCTTGGGGGCAGGAAGCAGTTCCGCCACACTGCCCCCTGCTGCTTTGCTTTGGGAGGAGACCTGAGATACTTTCTGTTGTCATAAAGCTTGGCCCCTATGGCTACCTGAGCTATGGAAATTTGGCTAGTGTGACTGAGGAACTGAATTTTTACTTTTTAATTTCAATCAGCTTAAATGTAAATAGCCATATCTGGCAAGTAGCTACTGTCTTAAACAAGATAGGCCTTCGATGCACGAACCTCCCCAGGGTCAAGGCTTGGGAGTTTCAAGACAGGTTTGAATGAATTTCACCAGTCTGTGTATTTAGCACTTGAATCCAGGATTCTGAGCTGCCTCTGGGCTGCAAGCTGTTTTTTGCCAGTCTGGTTTTTCCAGTGATGAACGACTGTAAGATGTTTATGTGTTTATTTTCTCAATAACTTCCTGTAGTGGTTTTCAGTTTTACTGAGTTTGCTGTATGTAATTTGTTGGCAAAACCACTTGCAACATTCTTAATTCTCATTTCTCTAAGTAAATCCATCTGGGTCAAATGTAAAGTTTTGGCCTGGATCCCTCACTTTGGGCACTTACAGGCCAAGCACTAAGGGGTAAGCAATAAAGACAACAAACTCTCCTCTTATGGAATATATATTCTAGGGGGAGGGACAGGCTAATGCGTTTATAAAAGTGTCATGTGGTATTAAGTGCTGTGGATAAATTTAGGTTAAAGGGATAGTTGAATGACATACAAGAAGGATGTTTCATTTTGGACTTGGGAAAGACCTCTTTGAGGAGATGACATTTGAGCCCAAAGACCAAAACATGTGAGCCAGGCAGAGATATAAAGGCAGAGAGAACAAAGATCAGAATATATTGTTGCATATTTTGGCATTTACTTAGAATGTAATTTACATTATTTAAGAAAATCATGCCCTCGGGTGCCTGGGTGACTCAGTCAGTTAAGTGTCTGCCTTCTGCTCAGGTCAGGATCCCAGGGTCCTGGCTGGTTGGGGAGTCTGCTTCTCCCTATACCCCCTACCCCCACTTGCTGGAGGGCGCAAGCTCTCTCTTTCTCTCTCTCAAAAATAAAAAAATTTTTTAAAAAGAAAAAAAAAAATCATGCCCTCCAGGGAGTCTGGGTGGCTCAGTTGGTCAAGCATCCAACTCTTGGTTTTGGCTTGGTGGTGATCTCAGGGTAGTGGGATCAAGCCCTGCGTGGTGCTTCCCACTCCAGGCAGTCTGCTTGGGATTCTTTTTTTTTTTTTTTTTTTTTAAAGATTTTCTTTATTTATTTGACATATCACAAGTAGGCAGAGAGGCAGCAGAGAGAAAGATGGGGAAGCAGGCTCCCCGCTGAGCAGAGAGCCCAATGCAGGGCTCAATCCCAGGACCCTGGGATCATGACCTGAGCTGTAGACAGTCTTTAACCCACTGGGCCACCCAGGTGCCCCTACGCTTGGGATTCTTTCTTCTTCTGACCCTCCCCGTGTGCATGCATGTTCCCCCCCATAAATAAATACAATCTTTTTTTTTTTTTAAGTTTTTATGTATTTGAAAGAGGGAGAGTGAGCGAGAGAGAGAGCACCGTGCGTGAGCATGAGCATGAGCAGAGGGAGGGAGAGAAGCAGACTCCCCTGCTAAGCAGGGAGCCGGATGCGGTTCTTGATCCTAGGACTCTGGTATCCTGACCTAAGCTGAAGGCAGTATCTTAACTGACTGAGCCACCCAAGTGCCCCATAAATAAATAAAATCTTAAAAAAAGAAAACATGCGGGGCGCCTGGGTGGCTCAGTGGGTTAAAGCCTCTGCCTTCGGCTCAGGTCATGATCCCAGGGTCCTGGGATCGAGCCCCGCATCGGGCTCTCTGCTTCTCGGGGAGCCTGCTTCCTCCTCTCTCTCTCTGCCTGCCTCTCTGCCTGCTTGTGGTCTCTGTCTGTCAAGTAAATAAATAAAATCTTAAAAAAAAAAAAAAAGAAAACATGCCCTCCTCCCCATGTACTTTTCGTTGCCCCAAATTTTATTTTTATTTTTTTCTAAAGATTTATTGATTTATTTTAGAGAGAGTATGTGCGAGGGAGGGTGGGGTAGGGGCTAAATGGAGAAGGAGACCAGCTGACACCCCCACTGACCAGGGAGTCTGTGGCAGGGCTCCCTGCCAAGACCTTGAGGTCATGACCTGAGCTGAAATCAAGAGCCCACATGGCTCAACCAACTGAGCCACCCAGATCCCCACCCCAAATTTGAATTTAAGAATTGGGAGGTGGGGGGCGCCTGGGTGGCTCAGTGGGTTAAAGCCTCTGCCTTCGGCTCGGGTCATGATCTCGGAGTCCTGGGATCGAGCCCCGCATCGGGCTCTCTGCTCAGCAGGGAGCCTGCTTCCTCCTCTCTCTCTGCCTGCCTCTCTGCCTACTTGTAATCTCTGTCAAATAAATAAATAAAAATCTTAAAAAAAAAAAAAAAAATTGGGAGGTGGGGCGTAAATGCTAAGATGAACCATTTTTTTTTCTTAGTGTCACTTCAAGTCATTGTGACATTTGAGGTTATTTATTTTGTTGTGCCTGTTCTGCAGACATTGGGTTTGCCTATCACAGATGAACAGATCCAGGAGATGAGGTCAAACCTGGACAACATCGACTTCAAGATGGCAGCTGAGGAGGAGAAGCAGTTGCGCCATGATGTGATGGCTCACGCGCACACGTTTGGCCGCTGCTGCCCGAAAGCTGCAGCCGTAATTCATCTTGGCGCCACCTCCTGCTACGTTGGAGACAATACGGTAAGAGCCTCTGTTTTGTTTCCACTTAGGATTCAGTCTTCATAATGGATTTATGAATTTTATGTGATTTTTGTCTAATTTTAGGAAGTGATTCCATAGATCATTAGCTTTAGGGGTATCATAAACTCAGGAATTTTCTGCTTTTGTTATCCTTCCAGTCTAAACTATAAGCCCCTAATGACTTCCATAATGGAAGACTGGCAGATACAGTTTATGCATTGGTTGGCTGGACCCAAGTCAAGGTCTCAGTGTTTTAGTGGCAAGGCAATTGTCCAGAGGGGGTTTCTTTCCAAAGTCCTTTATAACTCTTTGTTGTAACTTCTTGGGGCGGGGGAAAAAAGGTTTGCATTAGGATTCTTTCACAAAACACTTAATTGGCAGAGTAGTTTATCGTCAAACATGAAAAAGTAATACCACATTTTCTTAAGAGTTTACTAGGCCCTTGGCAGTGTTCTGACCACTTTATATGTCTTACTTCATTTATTCTTCACAATCATAAGAGAGGTGCTTTTATCTCCATTTTTCGATGGCTTCTTGAGGTGTAGTTTACATACCATAAATTTCCCTATCTCAAATGTGCAGTTCAGTGAGTTTTAGTAAATTGTTACAGTTCAGCCTTCGCTACAGTCCGGTTTTGTGGCACATCCATCACTCTAAGGAGTTCTTACGCCTGTTGGCAGTCAGTCCCCACTCCTTCTCTCCAGACCAAACAACTGTTGACCTGCTTTCTTTCTCTGTAGTTTTGCCTTTTCTGGTAATGTCCTATAAATGGAATCAGGATGTGTAGTCTTTTGGATCTGGCTTTATGATTCCTATCTCTACGGATGAGGACACTTAGGTTGAAGAACTTGCCTAATATCACACCGCTAGAAAGGATACAAGCCCAGGGAGAATGGCTCCAAAGCTGTGCTCTGGATCACACTGTGCCGGGGGGACCAGAAGTTCCATTCCAGATACCTTTCCAAGTCAGAAAGAGGCCACTGATTTTTAAGTTGCCCCAAATACTTGTAGTCTCAAGTGGTACATAATTAAAGGCATCTGTGTGTAATTGGTGACTCAAGTAATAGAAGAACAACAGTCCCTTCCCTTGGAATATACTTTATTTTTTTTATTTTTTACATGTACCCAGTGTGTAGTTGGGCTCAGCAATTACTGTCTCGTGTGAGTTGGCCTGAAATGCATCTCCTATTTCCCTCAAGGACAGCTTCAAATTTCCTAAACCTTGATATTCTGGTTCGTGTCTTTTTGTTGTTGTTGTTGTTAGCAATGGTAGATGTGGACAAAGGAGGGGAAACTAATGGAATGTTCCCCCTGGAAGCTTCTCCGAGACTCAGGCATTTCTCTTTGGGAGCTCGGTGACCCGGACATCTTCACAGTATTCAGGATGGAAGTTTGCCCCGTGACTGTTTTCCAGTCATTTTAGATACCGTGTGCACTGGCCTTTGGGGGGATAAGGGATTTTTTCCTTGGAGATCACAGAAGTACTGCTCTCCAGGTTGATGTGCTTTTAAAACAGTAACCTGAAAAGAACAACTTCTGTTAGGATCTTCTGGCTTACACCAAGGGTAGCTAATAGTGAGATGAGTGGCTAGCTGAGAAGCCCAGATGTGAGGGCTAAAAGGGGTTATGGAATATTGTTTGGCCAAGCTGTTTAATGTGAGACTACTGCATTTTCCTTTGCAGGACCTGATTATTCTTAGAAACGCATTTGACCTGCTTTTGCCAAAGGTAAGGAGTTGGCGGCAGTTTCCTGTCAGCCCTGGTTTCCCCAAGATAGGACATGGCACTGCTTTCAAATAAATCAACACAATGTGACTATAAATATGTTGTCTTTTACTCAGGCGAACGATCCTGTGTCGTATCTGTAGAACTAATTGTCTCTTTGGGTTAAAATGCTTTAAGCAAATGCTTTTTAAAACATAGCCTTTATAAATAAACAAATACATACATACATACATTAATTAATTAATTAAAGCATAGCCTTTTAGGAGTACCTGGGTGGCTCAGTGGGTTAAGCGTCTGCCTCAACTCAGGTCATGATCCCAGAGTCCTGGGATCAAACCCCCTGTGGGCTCCCTGCTCAGCTCGAGCCTGCTTCTCTGTCTCTCTCTGTTGCTCCCCCTGATTATGTTCCCTCTTTCACGGTGTCTCTCTCTGTCAGATAAATAAAATCTTTAAAAAAAAAGGAAAATATGGGGCGCCTGGGTGGCTCAGTGGGTTAAAGCCTCTGCCTTCAGCTCAGGTCATGGTCCCAGGGTCCTGGGATCGAGCCCCACATCGGGCTCTCTGCTCCGCGGGGAGCCTGCTTCCTCCTCTCTCACTCTGCCTGCATCTTTGCCTACTTGGATCTCTGTCTGTCAAATAAGTGAATTTAAAAAATCTTAAAAAAAAAATTTAAAAAATGAAAATAAAACATAGCCTTTTAAATGAAGGAAGTTAACTACCTGCTTGTTGTTGGAATATGTGGGTCAGATTTGTGATTTTATCCTGTTTTTTCTGCATGAGCACATAAGTGATCTTTAAATTGTGCAGAAAAAGTTCATGACTCTAGGTAGTCAACTCAATTTTCAAATATTGGTTGCTTTGAACTCATGAAGGCGCTTTGGGATACAAAGATGAAAAGATATGCCTCTGCCTTCCACAGGCTGGAGATCTAATTTATATTGTCTAAATTTATATTTATATTTATATTTATATAATATAAATTTATATTGTCTAAAAGTTTAACTCCTGATTATATAACGAGCTCACGGTGAACTCATTCTTCTCTACATGGTCTTTCTTACAGCTTGCTAGAGTGATCTCTCGGCTTGCTGACTTTGCTAAGGAACGAGCTGATCTTCCCACCTTAGGTTTCACACATTTCCAGTAAGTGATATGATTACTTCTTGGGACTTGGGCTAGTTTGTGTGCATTTGGCTTTCATTTCTTTCTTCAGGTTCCCTTCTCTGTGGAAGCCTGGAGGTGAAGAATCTCAAAACATAGTTTAGCAGATAACTTGGGATGCTTATGAGGAATGAACCTTGTCCCTACCGTAAAAGCTAG
Organism: Enhydra lutris kenyoni; assembly: GCF_002288905.1. Classification (NCBI taxonomy): domain Eukaryota; kingdom Metazoa; phylum Chordata; class Mammalia; order Carnivora; family Mustelidae; genus Enhydra; species Enhydra lutris. The sequence goes on along the minus strand of NW_019154139.1, from coordinate 8,312,898 downwards.
ATTCTTAAGAGTTCATTGGGGGAACATTGGGAAATCTGGATCAAGAGCCATAGAAAATATTCATGCTCTTTGATTTAGTAATTCCATTTTTAAGACTCTAGCCCAAGGAAGTAATCTAAATTATGCAAAAAGCCTTATGTACAAAGATCTCTGTTAAACAACATGCTGGTTTTGGTAGTAAGCATTGGAAATAATCTATGTCCAGAATAAGAGAATAATTAAATAAGGTATAGTATGTAGTATATTCATAGGCCAGAATAATACGCAGCCATTAAAATGCTTGTAAGTCTAATATCATGGAAATATGCTTAGGTTAATGTTGTAGAATAAAGATAGCATATAAATTGTATAAGGATTGGAAGAAAATACACCAAGATATAAATCCTGATTTATCTCGTTTGTGGCATAATAGGATAATTACATTTTTCCCCTATATTTTGTTTTTTTAAAGTGTGCACATATTTTTATGATTATCAACTAAAATCCTTTTCAAAAGCAGAGAATGTCATTTTTGGAATGCTAGTAGCGAACTTCTAATGATGACATTCTAGTAGTGGCGTGTTAGCATTTGCCTTACATTTTAGTGGGGTGTCGAGTGGCAACAAGGATATTATCTCTTATAACGTAGGAGAGGCTGTTGAGTTTAATCTTCTCGAAGTTCAGGTCTGCATTTCTTGGTAGCAGAAAGCTGAGGGAATTGTCATGAGGAGTCCGTGTGCAGTATGTGGGGTGGCCATGATGAAATGTGGCCTTCCATCGGCTCCTGAGCTTTACCTGACTTGCAGCTCCTCTTCCGCTCCTGTGAGTAGTGGAGAGTGTCCGAGAACGCGTGCATCCCGGTGTTCCTGTGCGCGGAGCGTGATGAGGGCACCTGCTGCCCCAGTTAGCAGCATTAGGCGCTCAGAAAAGTGCTGATGCATCGGTATCACCTCAGCATAGGTCAGTTCCTGCACTTAAAATGCAGCAGCTCTGGGGCACCTGGCCGCCTCAGTCAGTTGAGCACGTGACTCTCGATCTCAGGGTTGTGAGTTCAAGCCCCATGTTGTACATGAAGCCTACTTAAAAAGGGGGGGGGTGCCTGAGTGGCCCAGTGGGTTAAAGCCTCTGCCTTCAGCTGAGGTCATGATCTCAGGGTCCTGGGATCGAGTCCCACATCGGGCTCTCTGCTCAGTAGGGAGCCTGCTTCCCCCTTTTCTCTCTGCCTGCCTCTCTGCCAACCTGTGATCTCTGTCAAATAAATACATAAAAAATCTTTAAAAAAAAAGAAAAAAGGAGTGGGGTGCCTGGGTGGCTCAGTCAGTTAAGCGGCTGACTTGGTTTTGGCTTAGGTCATGATGTCAGGGTCCTGGGAGCCAGCCCTGCATTGGGCTCCCTGCTCTCTCTTCCATTCCCCTCAAATAAATAAATTTTTTAAAAGGGGGGAAAGGGAAGCAGCTTTATTTTTTTTATTTTTATTTTTTTTAAAGATTTTATTTATTTATTTGACAGAGATCACAAGTAGGCAGAGAGGCAGAGAGAGAGGAGGAAGCAGGCTCCCTGCTGAGCAGAGAGCCTGATGCGAGGCTCAATCCCAGGACCCTGGGATCATGACCTGAGCCAAAGGCAGAGGCTTTAACCCACTGAGCCACCCAGGTGCCCCAGGAAGCAGCTTTATTGAGATAAAATTCACCCTTTTTAAGTCTGCAACTAATGATAGGTGTTTGGTTTTTTGTTTTTTGTTTTTTAAGATTTATTGATTTTAGAGAAAGAGCATGAGCCAGGGGAGGTGCAGAGGGAGTGGGAGAGAGACTCTCAAACAGACTCCCTGCTGAGCACAGAGCCTGATGCAGGGCTTAATCCCATGACCTGAGATCACGACCTGAGCCGAAATCAAGAGTCGGATGCCCAACTGATGGAGTCGCCCAGGCGCCCGTAATGCATGTTTTTAAGTACATTTACAGAATTACATAGTCACCAGTACATAATTCCAGAATATTTCCATCACCTCTCAAAAAAACCCATACTCAGTTACCAGTCACTCCTATTACCCCCCTTAGCTATCCCCTGGCAGTTACGATCTATTTTTCTGTCTATGGATCTGCTACTTCTGGATGTTTTATTTAAATAGAGTCACGCAGTATTCCTCTTATTATGACTGGCTTTGTTCTCTTAATGTTTTCAGGGCTCATCCATATCGTAGCATGTAGAGTGCTTCGTCTCTCTTTGTCGCTGAAGTGGTGGCTATACCAGATTTTGTTTTCCATTCTTCCATTGATAGACATTTGAGTTGTTTCTACTTTGTGGCTGTTATGTGCAATGCTGCCATGAACAGATCCAAGCAAAGCCATCCGTTTATATCTTTCCTTGTAGCAGTAATCTGCTAGCGAGAGTTAGCTAGAAAACCCCGTGAGATTAATGGGGGACATACTGTGGCTCATGGTATGCCTTCATGGTGCCAGCTGTTCATGTCATTAGCCTGATGGAAGCGAAAATCCATCTGGGATGAGCTAGACCATCTATTAGAACTCCAACCTTACTGTAGTATATTCATACTTATATTTTACATTCAGAAACAAACCTGCAGTAGATTGATTTAGACTTAGGACAGGGAGCAAAGCCCTCGTGTGTTACATTAGAGTCCGTTGGTTATATCTGTTTCGGGGCTGTTCTCCACAGCTTGGCTAGCTCCTCTTCAGACCTTATCTCACAGAGGTCTTCCTTTGTTGACAGTCTAGAGTAGCATTCTCCAATGTCCTCATTATTTTATGTTTTCACATTTCTGACCAAAAATCAGTAGTTACTTTGTTTGCTTGTTTATACCACAGTGTGAGCTCCATTGGACAGGAACCTTCTCTGTGTCGTTTGCTGTATTTTCAAAACCAAGAACACATTGGATATTTGGCAAGTGTTTGTTACGTGAGTGTATTTGACTTGCCAAAGTCTGGGAACAAACAAAACAGACATTGTGCCTGCCCTTCCATTGCCTCTTGATGATAAAGAACTATGTTAGAAGACCTTTAGTTATATAATCATTGAATATTTATAAATGACATTGAATTTCCTTAACCTTATTTACTCAAACCTCTTAGCTCTGGTTTTGTCTACACCATTTTCTCTCTTACTTTAATTCTTACCCTTTCCAGGGATAGCAATAATTGTTCAAAAAAGGAATGAAGCTTTTATGAAGTAAGTCCTTGGTTTGAGACTTCTGTGTGTCCTTCTTGGGTCATTTTCAGGCCTGCTCAGCTGACCACAGTTGGGAAACGTTGCTGTCTTTGGATTCAGGACCTTTGCATGGATCTCCAGAACTTGGAGCGGGTCCGAGATGACCTGCGCTTTCGGGGTGTGAAGGGCGCCACTGGCACTCAGGCCAGCTTCCTGCAGCTCTTCGAGGGAGATGACCAGAAGGTATTCTGAGAGCAATTGGGGGACACGGAAACTCAGTGGTGAGAACACCAGAAACAAAGCTGACCTCCAGGATGAGAGGAGGATTGATCTTGGGATGAGTGGAGTCTTTGGACCAGAAGCAGTACCAAGGGTTGAAACCTGGGCAGGATGTTGAGATGTTCTCATACTTGTCACACCTGGATTTCTACAGGGAGGTCTTTTTCTTCCAAGGTAGAGCAGCTTGACAAGATGGTGACAGAAAAGGCAGGATTTAAAAGGTAGGTAAATGGGAAAAGTGTTGGCTTCCCTGTTCCCTGTTAAGTGATGAAAGCCCTGTGTTCAGTGTACCTCTTGATTTGACCCTAACTTTTTCTTCCTTCGTTCTTCTGCCCATTTCCTTTTATCTCTGGCCTGGGTTTTTGTTTTCTTATAGTCTAGATTCTACTTTTTTACAGTCTATAAGGAAAAAGGAAAGTGTTTACTTCTGAGATTTTTAGAATAGTCTCACCCACATCGAGGTCCTCCCATGGGTTCTTCTAAATCTGACCATTTCCACTGAGGGCCACCAGGCTTCACCATGGCTGCTTGTTCCATGCATTTCCATCAGGTTATGACAAGACATGGGTACCCCAGGCCCACGCTTCCTTCTTGGGCCTGGGTGTTAGGAAAAAGGGTGGAAGAACAGTTTGTTTCAGAAGCATATTATCAATGAGGTCATGGGGGCTCAGTAGGACTTAGTATACCAGTGAGACCAAGCTTTTGCTTAAGGTCTGTTTTTGCTCATTTGTTTGACACGGTCACATTTTTTTTTTTTTAAAGATTTTATTTATTTATTTGACAGAGATCACAAGTAGACAGAGAGGCAGGCACAGAGAGAGGAGGAAGCAGGCTCCCCACTGAGCAGAGAGCCTGATGTGGGGCTCGATCCCAGGACCCTGAGATCATGACCTGAACCGAAGGCAGCGGCTTAACCCACTGAGCCACCCAGGCGCCCCTGACACGGTCACATTTTGAAAAAACTTTTTTTTTCCCAGATTTTATTTGTAAGTAACCTCCACACCCAGTGTGGGGCTCGAAAAACAACCCTGAGATCAAGAGTTGCATGCTCCGCCAACTGAGCCAGCCAGGTGCCCCTGAAATATTTCGCTTATGATTCTTTTCCATTTATTTCTAGGGCTTTCATCATCACAGGGCAGACCTACACACGGAAACTGGATATTGAGGTGCTGTCCGTGCTGGCTAGCTTGGGGGCATCTGTGCACAAGGTGAGTGGTAGAGGCAGTTTGTGGGAGAGGGGCTGAGAGCTTTGCACTCTGCAGAGAGATGGTATTTGCCTCAGACTTCTATCTAGACTTATCTCTCAAGAGATGTCAAACTTCATTTTCACCATCTGGGGTCTGCAGGTGACAGCTCTTAAAATAAGTGTGTTAAAAGACAGGACTAGCTCCAGCGTTCTCATTAAAGCTCATCTTGCCTTGTCTGTCCTTGCTGTTCTTCAGCAATGTTCCACACTGTGTTTCCATGCTCCCTTCCTTGTCATCCCTGCTCTTCAGGAGCCAGAAGGAGTCTGAGCGAGATATTCTCCAGGAGCTCTTGGAGAGGATGTGCTCACCTCCTTCATCAGTCTAACCCCTGCTCCCAGAGTCCTGAGCACCAGCAGTGTGGGACGATGCCTGTGGCCCTTTCCCCCCAGATTTGTACCGACATAAGACTCCTGGCAAACCTCAAGGAGATGGAGGAACCCTTCGAAAAACAGCAGATTGGTGAGTGTTCTGGGAAGATGTGGGAGCGCTGCAGAGATGCTGGGAGGCTGGTGGGCATGTGTTGATAGCTCACCCAGCAGTGTGCTCGGGCACTCGCTGTCCTCTGAAGTCTCTGCATTTGCTTCACCTTGTATGTGGCAGGCTCAAGTGCGATGCCATACAAGCGGAATCCTATGCGCTCAGAGCGGTGCTGCAGCCTCGCCCGTCACCTGATGACCCTTATCATGGACCCGCTGCAGACGGCATCTGTGCAGTGGTTTGAGCGCACACTGGATGATAGTGCCAATCGGTCAGTAGAAGGGGGGTGCCGTGTACAGCAAGTTGGGGGAAGAACCAGCAGAGGAGCCTGAAGGATGTTTTGAGCATCTGTGCATTTTCTCCTTGTCACCACAGAGCCTGGAGGGGTCTTCTTGTCGCCATAGAGCCTGGAGGGGTCTTCTTGTCCCCACAGATCCTGGAAGGGTCTAGCAGGGAGGCAAGAAAATAGAACAGTGTGATGCGTGTCAGGATCAGTGTGTGTATATGAGATAATCTCTGTGGGAGCTAAGATGGGGGAGTAGAGGAGGGTAGGGGAGAGGGGGTAGAGGAGTCAGGGAAGGCTTCACAGAGGAGGTGATGCTCTAAGACTCAAGAAATAACAGACTTTTTTTTTTTTAAGATTTTATTTATTTATTTGACAGAGAGAGATCACAAGTATTCAGAGAGGCAGGCGGGGGGGGGGGGGGGGGTCCCCGTCGCGCAGAGAGCCCGAAGCGGGGCTCGATCCCCAGACACTGAGACCGACACGAGCCCCAAGAGCAGAGGCTTTCCCCCTTTGGCCCCCCGGGGGCCCCCTATTTTTTTTTTTTTTTTTTTTTGAGATTTTATTTATTTATGTATTGAGAGAAAGCAAGAGAGCACAAGCAGATGGAGGGGCAGAGGGAGAAGCAGGCTCCCTGCTGAGCAAGGGTCCGACTCCGGGCTCAATCCTAGGACCCTGGGATCATGACCTGAGCCAAAGGCAGACGCTTAAACAACTGAGGCAGTCAGGCGCCCCATACTGTACTTTTTAAAAGTAGTTTCACATTACTCTGGTTTGCTTGCATTGTAGTAGGATCTGAAAAAAAAAATACATAGTTAAAGCTAACTCTCTGGGATCTTTGTGTAATCCAGGGAATAAGACATTGATGGAAATAAAACGTGTGAACTCATTCAGAAGTCAGCCGTTGCATACTTCTCACCAGGGTGTGACCTAATCAGATGTGCCCGCTAAAGCACCCTGTAACAGTTTGGAGAATCGGATGTAAGGGGACATGGATCTGGTCAGAACACATTAGGAGGCTACTTTAAAAAAATCCACGTGCACACTGGCACAGTGGCTATGCCATCAGAGAGGAAGGGTATGGGTCTAAAATCGGGGGCAGATTGGCTGACCTTGGTGGTGGAGGAGTGAAAATTAAAATCATGTTGTGGTGCTAGTGCCATTTTCTGAGCAGGAGCCACAGGGAGCAGAAGAGTGGGTGTGACATGTGAGTAGGAAGCAGTAGAAAAGTGGCTGAGTGCAGTTCGGTGTTTGAGGTGCCTACGGATCCACCAGGTGGAGCTCTCCATGGGGTGTCTGCTCTGGCACGGAAGCAGGTGGCCTGGACAAGGGGTGATAGATTGCGGGGTCATCAGGATATGGGGGTAGCTGAAGTCATGAGATTAAAGGAAGTTGTCCAAGTAGTACATGTGGCGTGACAAGTCAGTGAGGCAGCTTCTTGGAACACACCCTACACGTCACTCAAATTGGTATTTGTTTAAAGAAATAACTGAATGGGCTGTTTGTTTTCCAGACGTATCTGTTTGGCTGAGGCGTTTCTCACTGCAGATACGATACTGAATACGCTGCAGAACATTTCTGAAGGATTGGTGGTGTACCCTAAAGTAAGAAGCCTCCATTGAACAGCAAAATGTTGGGGGTGGGTGTTGACGTGGGAGGGGGAGTGTAATCTCTTCCTGCTCTGGAGCGAATATGTTTGGGGAGCTGCATCCCTGTCCAACCTGAGCACATTCTGAAGGTTATGACGTAAGCTCTAGAGAACTAACCCTGGGATCCACAGACACGTTAATAGAAGAGAGAAAAGGAACTCCTTTGGCTTATACTCTTCATGAGCATGAATCATCAGCTGTGGCGTGACTGGCAGAGCAGACAATTTCCTTTGCCTGTTTTTAAGTACCTGAGGCAGATGGGTTCATTTCCATTACATACTTGGCTCTTCAGGTCAGGCATAGAAATTTCAACAAAGTTCCAGTTTCAGAGATCTTTCCAATGAAGCGATTTTTAAAAATTTCTTTAAATCAGTATTCGTTTTTTATTTTTTATTATTTTTATTTTTTTTTAAAGATTTTATTTATTTGTCAGAGAGAGAGAGAGAGAGATCACAAATAGGCAGAGAGGCAGGCAGAGACAGAGGGAGAAGCAGGTTCCCTGCCGAGCAAGGAACCCGATATGGGACTCGATCCCAGGACGCTGGGATCATGACCTGAGCCGAAGGCAGCCGCTTAACCAACTGAGCCACCCAGGCGTCCCAGTATTCGTTTTTTAAATCAGAACAATACTTTGAGGAGGGTAGCAGGGATGGGAAGGATGGGGTGGCTGGGCGATGGACATTGGGGAGGGTATGTGCAGTGAGCGCTGTGAGCTGTGTAAGACTGATGAATCACAGACCTGTACCCCTGAAACAAATAATACACTATATGTAAATAGATAATAATAATACCTTGGATTAGAAAGAAAACTGAAAAATACACTGTTAATGAAAACGATCCATTCTACTCTCTGTCTTTACAAATACGATAGTTTGTGTCCTTGTGTGCGTTTTGCTGGTCACTTGGATCTCTTACTGCGTGTGTGTGACTTCGTAACCTTGAGCCATCTTAGGCCTGCATTCGTTCTTCTAGGTAACTGAGCGGCGCATTCGGCAAGAGCTGCCTTTCATGGCCACAGAGAACATCATCATGGCCATGGTGAAAGCTGGGGGTAACCGCCAGGTTCGTTGATCCCTTATGGTCCTGGAGGGGTGGAAAGGGCACCTTTAGTCCTGTTCTCCTCCCTTAGGAGAATGAAAACATTTCTGTCTGCACCCTCAGTCATGGTAGTGGTACAGAGCAGTAACCGTATTCTGCCATAGAACAGGCTTGTCTCTAGAGAGTGATTGTGGTGAACTTGGGTTGTTAAAAGTGCATCACTTAGTCACCTGTAGAAAAGGTCCATTTCTTCCTAGCGAAGAAATTAGGTCTGAATTTCCAAACAGGAAATGATGGGGAGTGGGCAGGACAGAAGAGCACACGGTTCGTGAGGCTTTAGAGGAGGGAGTGTAAGTTGGGCATTTACTTCAGGTTCAGCCTAGGATAAGGTCAGAGGGTCAAGATCTTGGAGTCAGACTGTGAGGGGAACCACCTCAGCCTAGAAGGGCTTTGTGTACCAGCCACAGACAGCATGGATGTGATGTTGGATGACTTCTTGAGATGTTCAGATGCCCTCTTAGTAAATAAGCCAATAGTACCTCACTGTCTTCCTAGGATTGCCATGAGAAAATCAGAGTGCTTTCCCAGCAGGCAGCTGCTGTGGTCAAGCAGGAAGGGGGTGACAATGACCTCATAGAGCGAATCCAGGCCGATGCCTACTTCAGTCCCATTCACTCCCAGTTGGACCATCTACTGGATCCTTCTTCGTTTACAGGTCGTGCATCCCAACAGGTAAGCACCAGAACACTTCCATAGCGCTGTAAGCCTCCCCAAATGCCCTCTTTTTAAAAATTTTTGTTTTTTAAATTTTTTTTAAAGAGCTTGTGCAAGTGGGGGCTAGGGTGCTGGGGGAGGGGCAGAGGAAGAGGGAGAGTCTTAGACTCCACACCCAGCATGAAGCCCAACACAGGGCGTGATGTCATGACCCTGAGCTCATGATCTGAACTCAAATCAAGAGTTGGATGCTTGGGGCGCCTGGGTGGCTCAGTTGGTTAAGCGACTGCCTTCGGCTCGGGTCGTGATCCTGGAGTCCTGGGATCGAGTCCCGCATCGGGCTCCCTGCTTGGCAGGGAGTCTGCTTCTCCCTCTGACCCTCCCCCTTCTCATACTCTCTCTCTCAAATAAATAAATAAAATCTTTAAAAAAAAAAAAAAAAAGAGTTGGATGCTTAACCAAGCCATCCACATGCCCCCAAAATGCCCTCTTTTTACGCTGCTGGGCTACAGAACCTAGAATACTGTCTTCAATGTTTCTACTTTTATAAGAGGTATGATGAGAATGAGGCTAGTCAGAAAGCATTCAGAGCAGGCTAACGTGATGATTTGGTTGTTTTGAGCTATCTTAAGTATTTTTCCCTGTGATTTCTCTGAATTTTGGTCTGGAGCATGTGGTATAATGGACAAAGATTGGGTTTTACCCTCAGGCAGATCTGTCAGGTTCGTTCCTGACTTCTGGCTTTCATTGGCCGACAGGATAAGAATACATATCTCACAGGCTGGGGGTTACATGGATTAAAAGACCTAGCACAGTGCTTAGTGCATAGTAAGTATTCAGTAAATGTCATTTTCCCTCTTGGTCTTTTAGAGACTACAAGAGCTAATTCAAAAAGATGTACGAGTGCAGACTAGCTGCTCATTATGCATTCGGATACTATGCTTCGTTCCAGGGGACAAAACTTGGTGGGGAAGTCTTATAAAGAGGTCATAACACCGAGGAGTGCCTACAGGATTTGTGGGAAGCACATTCTTTGGGATCACAAAGGAGGAATAGAACAGCTCTAAAATAGGAGAGGTCTGGAAAGGCTTCCTGGAAGACTTGACATCTGAGTTGAATCTTAGGGACAAGTAGGAACTGGCATACGACATAGTTCAGCATGGGAGAGAAACTACAATCATTTGAGTGTTGCTGGAACACCAAGTGCCCAGAAATAGTTACAGGCTTTCAAGTTGGAAGACAGACTGGAGGCAGGAGACCAGCAAGGAAGCTGCCAGAGGCGGCCACGCAGTACATGATGAGGGCGTTGAGCCAAGGTGGTGGTAGATACAGATAAGGGGAGAGATTGCAGGGCCGGTTAGGAAGTTAGTCACTTGGCAGCTGGTTGAATGAGGAGGAAAGAAGCAGTGATGATTTTAGCTTGGGGAACTGGGTGGGCAATGGGGAGACCAACGGAAAGAACAGGCTGAGCTGCTTTGTGGGGAAGCACATGGGGGCAGGGTGGGTTGAGCTGCCTCAGTCTAGGGCCAGATTCCTGACAGGTGGTTGAGAAAAATGGAAGTTCACTGGTGGAGTAAGAGCTTTATCAAATTATTTTTCAGTGATATAAACGGACATTGAAAAAAGCGTTATCAAATTTACATCTTGACATTTTCTTTTGTCTTACATTTGCTTTCCTTTTTGGCAGGTGCAGAGATTCTTAGAAGAGGAGGTATATCCCCTGCTGAAACCATATGAAAGTGTAATGAAGGTGAAAGCAGAATTATGTCTGTAGCGTTGGAAAAAATTAAACAAGAGGTCGTTGGCTTCATTAACTTTTATTGCCGAGTCTTGGAAAATGTTATTCTGATGCCTTATTTTACCTTTTACCTGTCACCTTAAATTGATACGGCGCTTTTTTCTTTGCATGGTGCCTTCAAATTCTCAAGGTTTACAAAGCAGAAATAAATCATGTTGGGGCGCCTGGGTGGCTCAGCTGGTTATGCATCTGACTCTTGTTGATTTCGGCTCAGGTCGTGATCTCAGGGTTGTGAGATCGAGCCCCATGTGAGGCTCAACGCTGGGTGTGGAGCCTGCTTAAAATTCTCCTTCTCCCTCAGCCCCTCCCCTCCTATCCCTGCTTTCCCTCTCTCTTAAAAAAAAATTATGTTGAATTGGACTCTTGTTTTCTACAGCAGCACAGCTTGTAGTTCATAGTTCGCTCTGTTCTTTCAGGCATATTGTCCAGCTAGCCTAGTCTGTTTCACATGCTCACTTGATCATGAGCGAGTAAGCAAACTCCTGGTCCTCTCTTCTGAAGGTAAATTTGATCTGCATCTAGCAAAGTAACCTGGACCCTGATTCACTATGGTTAGATACTTGGTATCCGGTTACGTTTTGCCAGAATATGTAATGAAAGTCAGAGGTACAGTGAATTTTCAGGTTTACTCACCTCACGTTGTACCCAGGCCGACTTCATCTTTTGGTAAAACTTATATATCAGAGAAATGCTAATTGGGTCTATTGATTTCATCAGGGCTTTCAACAGTCTTTAATCCTGGTTATACAGATCGATAGGTGATTGAACCAGGTGTAGCCAAAGATCATTAGGAACTGCCCTGCACCTAGAAGGGGAGCACTGGTATTAGTCCGCAAAGTTCCATCCTCAGCCCTGTCCAATTCCACATAATGGTTTCAGCATAGATGAAAATGAAAAAAGTATATTTATCAGATTTGCAGATAATACAAAATTAGGACAGTTAACCAATACATGTATTTGGTAAGATAACTAAAATTTATCTGACCTGAAATAGATTGAAATGATGTTGCCAAAATTAAGAAGAAAAAATTAAGATAAATGTAAATAAATTTGGCTTAAACTTCACTGTAGTCTTACTGTTCTATACCTACAGCATTATGTTCTAGTTTTTTTGTTTATTTTGTTTTTAACATACAATGTATTATTTGTTTCGGGGGTACAGGTCTATGATTTATCAGTCTTACACAATTCACAGCACTCACCACAGCACGTACCCTCCCCAATGTCCATCACCCAGCCACCCCATCCCTCCCACCCCCATCCCCTCCAGCAACTCTCAGTTTGTTTCCTGAAATTAAGAGTCTCTTCGGGTTTGTCTCCCTCTCTGGTTTCATCTTGTTTCATTTTTCCCTCCTTTCCCCTGTGATCCTCTGTCTTGTTTCTCAAATTCCTTATATCAGTGAAATCATATGATAATTGTCTTTTTCTGATTGGCTTATTTCACTTAGCATAATACCCTCTAATTCCATCCATGTTGTTGTAAATGGCAAGATTGTGTGTGTGTGTGTGTGTGTGTGTGTGTGTGTGTGTTTTATGGCTGCATAATACTCCATTGTATATTTACATATACCACATCCTTATCCATTCATCAGTTGATGGACATCTAGGCCCTTTCCATAGTTTGGCTATTGTGGACACTGCTGCTATAAACATTGGGGTGAATGTGCCCCTTCGGATCACTACATTTGTATCTTTGGGGTAAATACCCAGTAGTGTAATTGCTGGGTCGAAGGGTAGCTCTATTTTCAGCTTTTTGAGGAACCTCCATACTGTTTTCCAGAGTGGCTACACCAGCTTGCATTCCCACCAACAGTGTAGGAGGGTTGTCCTTTCTCCGCATCCTCACCAACATCTTTCGTTCCCCGACTTGTTAATTTTAGCCATTCTTACTGGTGTGCGGTAGTAAATATCTCATTGTGGTTTTGATTTGTATTTCCCTGATGCCAGGTGATGCTGACCAATTTTTATGGGTCTGTTGGCCATTTGGATGTCTTCTTTGCAGTAATGTCTGTTCATGTCTTCTGCCCATTTCTTGATTGGATTATTCTTTGGGTGTTGAGTTTGATCAATTCTTTATAGATTTTGGGTACTAGCCCTTTATCTGTTATGTCATTTGCAAATATTTTCTCCCATTCTGTTGGTTGTCTTTTGGTTTTTTGACTGTTTCCTTTGCTGTGCAAAAGATTTTTATTTTGATGAAGTCCCAATAGTTCATTTTTGCCTTTGCTTCATTTGCCTTTAGCGATGTTTCTAGGAAGAAGTTGCCGTGGCTGAGGTTGAAGAGGTTGCCTGTGTTCTCCTCAAGGATTTGGATGGATTCCTTTCTCACATTGAGGTCTTTCATCCATTTTGAGTCTACTTTTGTGTGTGGTGTAAGGAAATGGTCCAACTTCATTCTTCTGCATGTGGCTGTCCAATTTTCTCAACACCGTTTGTTGAAGAGACTGTCTTTTTTCCATTGGACATTCTTCCCTGCTTTGTCAAGATTTGTTGACCATAGAGTTGAGGGTCCATTTCTGGGCTCTGTATTCTGTTCGATTGATCTGTATCTGTTTTTGTGCCAGTACCATGCTGTCTTGATGATGACAGCTTTGTAACAGAGCTTGGAGTCCGGCATTGTGATGCCACCAGCTTTGGTTTTCTTTTTCAACATTCCTCTGGTTCCATGCAAATTTTAGGATTATTTGTTCCATTTCTTTGAAAAAAGTTGATGGTATTTTGATAAGGATTGCATTAAATGTGTAGATTGCTCTAGGTTACATAAACATTTTCACAGTATTTTTTCTTCCAATCCATGAGCATGGAATGTTTTTCCATTTCTTTGTGTCTTCCTCAATTTCTTTCATGAGTACTTTATAGTTTTCTGAGTGCAGATTCTTTTCTCTTTGGTTAGATTTATTCCTAGGTATCTTTGGTTTTGGGTGCAATTGAAAATGAGATTGACTCCTTAATTTCTCTTTCTTTTCTCTTGTTGTTGGTGTATGGAAATGCAACTGATTTCTGTGCATTGATTTTATATCCTGACACTACTGAATTCCTGTGTGAGTTCTAGCAGTTTTGGGATGGAGTCTTTTGGGTTTTCCACATAAAGTTTCATATCATCTGCCAAGAGCGAGAGTTTGACTTCTTGTCAATTCAGATGCCTTTTATTTCTTTTTGTTGTCTGATTGCTGAAGCTAGGACTTCTAATACTATGTTGAATAGCAGTGGTGAGAGTGGGCATCCATGCTGTGTTCCTGACTTTAGAGGAAAAGCTCTCAGTTTTTCCCCATTGAGAATGATATTCACTGTGGGTTTTTCATAGATGACTTTGATGTTATTGAGGTATGTGCCCTCTATCCCTACACTGTGAAGAGTTTTGATCAAGAAAGGATGTTGTGGGGCGCCTGGGTGGCTCAGTGGATTAAGCCACTGCCTTCAGCTCAGGTCTTGATCTCAGGGTCCTGGGATCGAGCCCCGCATCTGCTTCAGCATCCCTGCTGAGCGGAGAGCCTGCTTCCCCCTCTCTCTCTGCCTGACTCTCTGCCTACTTGTGATCTCTCTGTCAAATAAATAAATAAAATCTTTAAAAAAAAAAAAAAAGGATGTTGTACTTTGTCAGATGCCTTTTCTGCATCTATTGAGAGTATCATATGGTTCCTTTTTTTTTTTTTAAAGATTTTATTTATTTATTCATTTATTTGACAGAGATCACAAGCAGACAGAGAGGCAGAGAGAGAGGAAGGGAAGCAGGCTCCCTCCTGAGCAGAGAACCCGATGCGGGGCTCGATCCCAGGACCCTGGGATCACGACCCGAGCTGAAGGCAGAGGCTTTAACCCACTGAGCCAACTAGGTGCCCTGAGAGTATCATATGGTTCTTGTTCTTTCTTTTATTAATATATTGTATCACATTGATTGATGTGTGGATGTTGAACCAACCTTGAGCCCTGGAATAGATCCCACTTGATGATGGTGAACAATCCTTTTAATGTACTGTTGGATCCTGTCAGCTAGTATTTTGGTGAGAATTTTTGCATCCGTGTTCATCAGGGATATTGGTCTGTAATTCTTTTTTTTTTTCCCCCTGGGTTTTTAAAATTCTTTTTTTATTTTTAAGATTTTATTTATTTGGCACAGAGAATACAAGCAGGGAGATCAGCAAGCAAAGGGAGAGGGAGACACAGGCTCCCCACTGAGCAGGAAGCTCAATGAGGAGCTCTATCCCAGGACCCTGGGATCATGACTTGAGCCGATGGCAGACTCCCAACTGACTGAGCCACCCACATGCCTCTGTAATTCTCCTTTTTGATTGGGGTCTGATTTTGAGATCAAGGTAATGCTGGCCTCATAAAATGAGTTTGGAAGTTTTCCTTCCATTTCTATTTTTTGGAACAGTTTCAGGAGAATAGGTATTAATTCTTTAAATGTTTGATAGAGGGCGCCTGGGTGGCTCAGTGGGTTAAAGCCTCTGCCTTCGGCTCAGGTCATGATCCCAGGGTCCTGGGATCGAGCCCCACATCGGGCTGTCTGCTCCGCAGAGAGCCTGCTTCCTCTTTTCGCTCTCTCTGCCTGCCTCTCTGCCTACTTGTGATCTCTGTCTGTCAAATAAATAAATAAAATCTTTAAAAAAAAAAATAAATAAATGTTTGATAGAATTCCCTTGGGGACCCATCTGGCCCGGACTTTTGTTTGTTGGGAGATTTTAGATAACTGCTTCAATTTCCTTACTGGTTATCAGTCCGTTTGGGTTTTCTGTTTCTTCCTTGTTCAGTTTTGGTAGTTTATATGTCTCTAGGAATGCATCCATTTCTTCCAGATTGTCTAATTTGTTGACACATAGTTACTCATAATATGTTCTTATAATTGTTTGTATTTCTTTGGTTTTGCTTGTGATCTCTCCTCTTTCATTCATGATTTTATTAATTTGGGTCCTTTCTCTTTTGTTTTTGGTATGTCTGGCCAGGGGTTTATCAATCTTACTGGTTTTTTGAAAGAACCAGCTCCTAGTTTCGTTAATCTGTTCTACTGTTCTTTGGTTTCTATTTCATTGATTCCTGCTCTGATCTTCATTATTTCTCTTCTGCCGGGTTTATCCTTTATTTGCTGTTCTTTCTCTAGCTCCTTAAAGTGTAGGCTTAGGTTGTGTATTTGACACCTTTCTTTCTTTCTTTTTTTTTTTTAAGATTTTATTTATTTGACAGACAGAAATCACAAGTAGGCAGAGAGGCAGACAGAGAGAGCAGGGGAAGCAGGCTCCCCGCTGAGCAGAGAGCCCGATGTGGGCGGGGCTCGATCCCAGGACCCTGAGATCATGACCTGAGCCGAAGGCAGAGGCTTAACCCACTGAGCCACTCAGGCGCCCCTCACCTTTCTTGTTTCTTGAGAAAGTCTTGTATTGCTATATACTTTCCTTTTAGGACCGCCTATGCTTAATCCCAAAGATTTTGAACAGTTGTGTTTTCGTTTTCATTTGTTCCCATGAATTTTTTGAATTCTTCTTTAATTTCCTGTTTGACCCATTCATTCTTTAGTAGGATGCTCTTTAGCCTCCATGTATTTGAGTTCTTTCCAACTTTTCTCTTGTCATTGAGTTCTAGTTTCAAAGCATTGTTGGCTGAAAGTATGCAGGGAATGATCCCAGTCATTTGATACTGGTTGAGACCTAATTTGTGACCCAGGATGTGATCTATTCTGGAGAATGTTCCATGTGCACTAGAGAAGAATGTATATCCTGTTGCTTTGGGATGGAATGTTCTGAATATATCTGTGATGTCCATCTGGTCCAATGTGTCATTTAAAGCCTTTATTTCCTTGTTGATCTTCTGCTTAGATGATCTGTCCACTTCAGTGAGGGGTTATTAAGGTCCCCTACTATTACTGTAGTATTATCAATGTGTTTCTTTGATTTTGTTATTAATAGGCTTATATAATTGGCTGCTCCCATGTTAGGGCATAGGTATTTAAAATTGTTAGATCTTTTAGTTGGACAGACCCTTTAAGTATGATACAGTGTCCTTCCTCATCTTTTCTTATAGTCTTTGGTTTAAAATCTAATTTATCTGAAAGAAGGATTGCCACCCCAGCTTTCTTTTGCTGTCCATTAGCATAGTAAGTGGTTTTCCACCCCCTCTCTTAAAAGCTGGAGGTGTCTTTGGGTCTAAAATGAGTCTCTTGCAGACAGCATATCGATGGGTCTTGTTTTTTTATCCATTCTGATACCCTGCGTTTTTTGATTGGGGCATTTAGCCCATTTACCCTCAGGGTAACTATTGAAAGATAAAATTTAGTTCCACTGTATTGCCTGTAAGGTGACCGTTACTGTATGCCGTGTCTGTTCCTTTCTGGTCTATGTTACTTTTAGGATCTCTCTTTGGTTAGAGGACCCCTTTCAATATTTCCTGTAGGGATGGTTTGATGTTTGCAAAATTTTAAAATTTTTTGTGCTCTGAATATATCATACCAGTCCTTTCTGACCTGCCAGGTCTCTGTGGGTAGGTCTACTACCAATCTTATGTTTCTACCATTATAGGTTACAGACCCCTTGTCCCAAGCTGCTTTCAGGATTTTCTCTGTCTCTGAGACTTACAAGGTTTACTGTTAGATGATGGGGTGTTGATCTATTTTTAATTGATTTTTTAAGATTTTTTTTTTTTTAATTTATTTGACAGATCACAAGTAGACAGAGAGGCAGGCAGAGAGAGACAGGAGGAGGCAGGCTCCCCGCTGAGCAGAGAGCCCGATGCGGGACTCGATCCCAGGAACCTGAGATCATGACCAGAGCCGAAGGCAGAGGCTTTAACCACTGAGCCACCCAGGCGCCCCTTTAATTGATTTTTTAAAAAAGATTTTATTTTGTTTGTGTATTTGAAAGAGAGAGACACAACAAGAGAGGGAATACAAGCAGGGGGAGTGAGAGGGAGAAGCAGGCTTCCCACTGAGCAGGGAGCGTGATGTGGTGCTTGATCCCAGGACCCTGGGATCATGACCTGAGCTGAAGGCAGACACTTAACGACTGAGCCACCCAGGCACCACTATTTTTATTGATTTTGAGCGGGGATTCTCTGTGCCTCCAGGATTTTTATGCCTGTTTCCTTTCCCCAATTAGGGAAGTTCTCTGCTCTAATTTGCTCCAATATACCTTCTGCCCCCCCCACCCTTTCTTCTTCTTCTGGGATCCCAGTTATTCCCAAATACTATTCTGATATTATGTCTTATATTATCATTATCTCTTGAATTCTCCCCTCGTGATCCAGTAGTTGTTTCTCTCTCTTTTTCTCAGCTTCTTTGTTCACCATCATTTGGTCTTCTATACCACTAATTCTTTCCTCTGCCTTATTTATCCTAGCTGTTAGAGCCTCCATTTTTTATTGCACCTATTAATAGCCTTTTTGATTTCAACTTGGTTAGATTTTAGTTCTTTTATTTCTCCAGAAAGGGATTCTCTGGTATTGTCTATGCTTTTTTCAAGCCCAGCTAGTATCTTTATAGTCGTCATTCTGAACTGTAGTTCCGACATCTTACTAATGTCTATATTCGTTAGGTCCCTGGTAGTCGATACTGCCTCTTGTTCTTTTTTTTGAGGTGAGTTTTTTCGTTTTGTCATTTTGTCCAGAGAAGAATAGATGAATGAGAGAGCAAAATGCTAAAAGGGCAACAATGACCCCAGAAAAATAAGCACTAAACGAATAAGAAGAGACCCCAAACTGGGGGAAAAGAAAAAAAAGAAAAAGAAAAAAGAATATGATCAGGCTGGTGAACAGAAAAGAGCCCCACACTAGATTTTGGGTGTATTTTGGTCTGTTAGAAGAACATGCCTCCCAAAATCTTAAAGAAAAACATATATATGCAAAAATAAGGGTAAATATGATGAAGGGATGGAATATGACTATAAAGATGGAAATTTATTTTTATTTTATTTTTTTTTTTAAAAAGATTTTATTTATTTATTTGACAGAGAGATCACAAGTAGGCAGAGAGGCAGGCAGAGAGAGAGGAAGGGAAGCAGGCTCCCCGCTGTGCAGAGAGCCCGATGTGGGGCTCCATCCCAGGACCCTGGGATCATGACCTGAGCCGAATGCAGAGGCTTTAACCCACTGGGCCACCCAGGCACCCCAAAGATGGAAATTTAAAAAGATTTTTAAAAAGGAACTGATAAGAAATTCGTTGAAAAAAGAAAAAAGGGAGGAGAGAATGTGGTCAAGTGGGAGACTAGAACAAAGCCATACAGTAGATTTGGGGTATATTTTGGTCTGTTAGAAGAAACCATCCCAAAATTTTAAAGAAAGAACATACATTAACAAAAAATAAGGTTAAATACAATGAAGGGATAAAATATGACTGTAAAAGTGAAGATTTAAAAAAATTTTTTTTTAAAGGAATTGATAAGATGTTGTTTGAAAAGTGAAGAAGAGGGCGCCTGGGTGGCTCAGTGGGTTAAAGCCTCTGCCTTCGGCTCAGGTCATGATCCCAGGGTTCTGGGATCGAGTCCCGCATCGGGCTCTCTGCTCAGCAGGGAGCCTGCTTCCTCCTCTCTCTCTGCCTGACTCTCTGCCTACTTGTGATCTCTCTCTCTGTCAAATAAATAAATAAAAAAAGTCTTTAAAAAAAAAAAAAGAAAAGTGAAGAAGAAAAATTCGAAAAAATAGAAAAAGAAAAAGTGAAGAAAATTTAAAATTAAAAAAATTAACTTGGAAAGACTAAAGAATCATGGGGGAAAAACCATGAATTCTATGTGCTATATTCCCTGAATGCTGAAGTTTTGCAGTTTTCATTGATTGGTAAACTTGGTCTTGGCTGGATGTTCTTGCTGATATTCTGGGGGAAGGGCCTTGTTGCAGTGATTCTCACATGTCTTCGCCAGAGGCGGAATTGCACCGCCCTTGCCAGGGGCCAGGCTAAGCAACCTGCCCGGGTTCGCCCTTGGGAGCTTTTGTTCCGTGAGTGCTTTCCACAGAGCTTTGGAGGATGGAAATGAAGATGGTGTCGTCCCAGTCTGTGGCCTGGGAGGAGCCGAGAGCTTGGAGCCCCCTCTTCAGTGCATTCTCAGAGATAAGCAGTCACTCACTCCCTGTCTCTGGCTGTAGTCCGCGCTCACCCAGCTTGTGACCGAGCGTTTCTATCTCTGGAACACGACTCTGTTCGGAGTCTCCAAACCCAGCAGATCTCTGCGGTGCGCTCCCACACCGCTCCTTCCCAGGGGAGGAAGGTGAGCCTCCCCAGATCTGCCGCTTGTGGGGTCCCTGCTCGAAGAGAAGATCTGGGCTGCAGATCACGGTTTATGGCAGCCCTGAGCTGAGAGCCACACCTCAGCTCTGCCTCTGCAGCCCCCTTCCCTGCTTTGATACCTGGGAGCTCTGCCACACTCAGGCACCTCTGGTCCTTCTGTGACCCCTTTACTGTCCCTGCAAGGGCTCACCCCCTGCTTAGCCACTGGAGCGATGTCCCTCAGCGGAGCAGACTTCTAAAAGTTCTTATTTTGTGCTCTGCTGCTCTGTCACTTGCCAGGAGCCCGCTGACAGGCTTCCAACCCCCGTGGTCTGTCTTCCCTATATCACCTCAGATTCACTTCTCTGCACATCCTACCTTCCAGAAAGTGGTCGCTTTTCTGTTCATAGAATTGCTGCTGTTCTTTTCTTTGATCTCCTGTTGGGTTTGTAGGTGTTCAGAATGGTTGGTAACTATCTAGTTGAATTCCTGGGACCAGATGAAATTTAGGCCTCCTACTCCTCTCCCATCTTGCTCTACCATGTTCCATTTTGGACAGCCAGTCTGAGGAACAGATATAAACTAGAGAGCCAGCTTCCAAAGGAGACCTTGTCCTGTGTTGTGCAGCGAGGAGTGGTAAAGGAGTGTTAGGGCACTCGATCCTATAGGAGAAAAACCTATCAGTGCTTCAAATACCACTTAGAGGAAGAAGAGTGACTTAAGTAGCTGTTGCCCCAAGAGACACAATTTTTTTTTTAAAGACTTTATTTATTTGACAGAACGAACAAGCACAGGAAGCAGAGGCAGAGGGAGAAGCAGGCTCCCTGCAGAGGAAGGAGCCTGATGTGGGATTTGATCCCAAGACCCTGGGCCCATGACCTGAGTGGAAGGCATATGCTTAACCAACTGAGCCACCCAGGCAGACCCCAAGAGACACAATTGAGACCCACATCCATTGTGGAGAGTCAGGCCGGTTTGGGCCCATACAGTAAAGCTGTTCTGAGTTAGTGATTCTCCCTCTGCCCTACCTCATTCTTTCTCTTCAGTTCAGTCAGAAGCCAAACTGCCTAGTTGTCAGGAATGGGGATGTTGAGAGGAAAGAGGCTGAGTTGACTCCAACCATATACAATCAAAGGTAGTCCGGAGTAAAGAGCTCAAATTATTGGAAGGGAGAATAGGAGACAATCCTTGAACCCAGATTCTAAATGCAGTTCAATGTGGTAAGCAAGCTTGGAGCCATAGAAGGTCTCAACTCTTTCAGAAACAGTTTATTATTCCTCTCATGTTTTTTTAAAGATTTTTTATTTATTTGACAACACAAGTAGGCACAGCGGCAGGCAGAGGGAGAGGGAGAAGCAGGCTCTCCACTGAGCAGGGAGCCCAGTGCGGGACTTGCTCTGACCCAGCTGAAGGCCGCTGCTTAACCGACTGAGCCACCATGCCCCTCTTGTGTGAATCTTGAGGGGACGTTTGAAATTGCTAGGTCTGATGCAAGGAATTAACTCACTGGACTCTACTTCCCAAGCATTCTGTCTACTTCCTTCTCTAGTCTGGGCCACCTAAGAGGAAGTAGCTACTGTCGATGTGTCTTTAATCAGAATTGAGGTTATACACCAGACACACGGAATACCACGTGCCACGGATTTTACTTAAATTTTCTCAGAAAATAAGGAAATAAGGTGACAGTCTTGTGATGATTGTTAGACATCTGATCTTTAGTAATTGGTGATTTGGCTGGTTTTTCTTCCTGGGCAATTTGGGTGGGTTTATTGTGTCTTCTTTCCTTTTCTAGTCTCTTTTGCTTTTATATTAACATACTGAAGTTACACTACCAAGTGTAATTTTGTTATCTGCTCTAATTTTCCCATTTAACATTAAAAAATTTTTATTTTTATTTTTATTTTTTATTTTTTTTTTTTTTAAGATTTTATTTATTTATTTGACAGAGAGAAATCACAAGTAAGCAGAGAGGCAGGCAGAGAGAGAGGAGGAAGCAGGCTCCCTGCTGAGCAGAAAGCCCGATGTAGGGCTCGAACCCAGGACCTGGGATCATGACCTGAGCCGAAGGCAGCGGCTTAACCCACTGAGCCACCCAGGCGCCCCATAACATTAAAAAATTTTTAAAAAATGTTTTTAATCTCTACGCTCAGCATGGGGCTCAAACTTAGGACTCTAAGATGAGTCACATGCTCCACTGACTGAGCCAGTCAGTCCCCCCCCCCAGTTAACATTAATTAAGGGCATTTGGGTGGGCTGCAGGTTGGCTGAGAAGAGAACACTCAGGCCTTCTCAAAATTAGGTTGAATTCAGTTAACCAGTGATCTGAACTCCAGGATCTAAATCATGTAGAAATCAGGATCTGGGCAGCTGTGGGGTAACCATCTTCTGTTCAGCTGCAGTCAGACACCCGGTACTTAACTGCTCTATTCCCTGGGCTGATGGTAGATTTCATCTGATAACCTGGAGTGTCTCCTGTCCTTAAGTGGAAGCACAGAGGGTAAGTGACTCCAGATTGGTGATGTAAATCCTGGATGGATGTGAGGACTAGCTGGCTGAAATTGTGTAGCATAGGGTCTGACATTTTTGAAGAAGGTACTCAGGAAATGATTCTCCTTTCTGAGCCTGGGAGAGTTCACCAGCCAGTCAGGGAGCAGGTTAAAATTTGAGGAGGAGGCTGTTGTTTGGTTTGCCCGCCATGGAAGAGTACATTCTGAACTTGAACCAACCAAAGAATGGGGAATGAGTCAACATAAAAAATAGGAAAAGTTGGGGCACCTGGCTGGTTCAGTTGGTAGAGCATGGGACTCGTAATCCCGGGGTCATGAGTTCAAGCCCCATGTTGGCATAGCACTTAAAGAGAGACAAAGTAGAATAGATAATAATAAAGTTACATAATGAAATACTGTGTGGTTTCTTGGGTGATGAGTTTAAGGTGGTTTTAATTTTCTTTTAAGTTTTGTGTATTTTTTCAAGGTTTTTTTTTTTTTCTTTTTAAGATTTTTATTTATTAGCACAAGTGGAGGGAGGGGCAGAGGGAGAAGCATACTCCCTACTGAGCAGGGAGCCCAACATGGACCTTGATCTCAGGACCCTGGGATCATAGCCTGGGGCAAAGACAGACACTTAACCAACTGAACTACTGAGGTGCCCCCTTTTTCAGGTTTTGTTTTTTGTTTTTTGTTTTTTTTTTATTTTAAGATTTTATTTATTTATTTGTCAGAGAGAGAGAGAACACAGGCAGACAGAGTGGCAGCAGAGGCAGAGGGAGAAGTAGGCTCCCTGCCAAGCAAGGAGCCTAATGTGGGACTTGATCCCCAGGATGCTGGGATCATGACCTGAGCTGAAGGCAGCCGTTTTACCAACTGAGCCACCAGGCATCCCCTTTTCCAGGTTTTATTTTTTATTTTTAAATTTTTTTTAAAGATTTTATTTATTTATTTGTCAGAGAGAGGGAGAGAGAGTGAGCACAGGCAGACAGAGTGGCAGGCAGAGGCAGAGGGAGAAGCAGGCTTCCTGTTGAGCAAGGAGCCCGATGTGGGACTCGATCCCAGGACGCTGGGATCATGACCTGAGCCGAAGGCAGCTGCTTAACCAACTGAGCCACCCAGGCGTCCCCTTTTTCAGGTTTTAAATGCAATTTTTATTTAAACTGAATTTTAGAATATTTTTATATTGTAAAGATAATACAAAGTTTCCATATACCTCACACTTCATGTTCCTTATTAACGTCTTGCATTAGTATGGTATAGTCATCACAGTTAATGAACCAATATTAATATGTTATCAAAAAAGTCCTTAAGCTTTTAGCTAATGTCCTTTTTTTGTTCTAGAATCCCCATTTAGAACAAATTGCATTTAGTCATAATA
The DNA here is from genome assembly GCF_002288905.1 of Enhydra lutris kenyoni. Lineage (NCBI taxonomy): Eukaryota > Metazoa > Chordata > Mammalia > Carnivora > Mustelidae > Enhydra > Enhydra lutris. The sequence goes on along the minus strand of NW_019154139.1, from coordinate 8,289,218 downwards.
GCATTTTTAAGTGCTGGGATTCGTATATATTGCTTACAAGCTGTATTCTTTATCGGAAGTGTGGTCTAATGGACACAAATTTTAGCTCAAATTTAGCTTATCTGGAACATAACCAGAAGTCAAGACAGAATTTGGGGAGCATGACTGACCCCAGTGTTTCTATCCATGAATGATCTAGCCTTTCATTGCTGTGGCTCTATGGTCCTGAGAAGTTTAAAACCATGAGAAATCGTCATACCTCTCCCACGGCTTTAAACACTAATTGTTTAACTTAGTAGTTTTCCTTTAAACTTCAAAAAGCTGTAATTAGAATAATGCCAGTTGTAGAGCACAGGCCAGGTGTACTTAAAATTATTAAAGCAGGGGCACCTGGCTGACTCAGTCAGTGGAACAAGTGACTCTTGTGATCTCAGGGTTGTGAGTTCGAGCCCCAAGTTGGGGGTAGAGGTAACTTTAAATCTTTAAAAAAAGCAAAATATAGGGGCGCCTGGGTGGCTCAGTGGGTTAAAACCACTGCCTTTGGCTCAGGTTATGATCCCAGGGTCCTGGTATCAAGCCCCGCATCAGGCTCTCTGCTCAGCAGGGAGCCTGGTTCCCCTTCTCTCTCTGCCTGCCTCTCTGCCTACTTGTGATCTGTCAAATAAATAAATAAAATCTTAAAAAAACAAAAAACAAAAAACAAAACATATGAAGCAGAAATGCAAACATAAAGAGATCTCAGAGGGGTCCATTTCCTAGTTCCTAAATAAGTTGCTCATTTCTTTCAAGAAAGGGGTTAAATCATACCTTACACTTAGAAAGCATTTCTTTAGTGATAACCTGGAGGTACTAGGTATTTACAAGGTATTTTTATTCTGTTCCAGATGTCATACTTTAAGACTTATTAGAGAGACGCCTGGGTGGCTCAGTTGGTTAGACGACTGCCTTCGGTTCAGGTCATGATCCCGGAGTCCTGGGATCAAGTCCCGCATCGGACTCCCAGCTCCACGGGTCGTCTGCTTCTCCCTCTGACCTTTTTTTTTTTTTTTTTTTTTTGTCAGAGAGAGTGAGCACAGGCAGACAGAGTGGCAGGCAGAGGCAGAGGGAGAAGCAGGCTTCCTGTTGAGCAAGGAGCCCGATGTGGGACTCGATCCCAGGACTCTGGGATCATGACCTGAGCTGAAGGCAGCCGCTTAACCAACTGAGCCACCCAGGCGTCCCTCCCTCTGAACTTATTGCTCATGCTCTTTCTCACTGTCTCTCTCTCAAATAAATAACTAAAATCTTGAGGAAAAAAAAAAAAAGATTTATTAGAGAGGGGGAGAGAAGGAGAAAGTCCACAAGCAGATTCCCTTGCTGAGTGTGGATCCCCATGGGCTCGATTCCAGAGATCATGATCTGAATCAAAATTAAGAGTCAGCTGCTTAACCAACTGAGCTACCCAGGTGCCCCCAGATTTCATGCTTTAACACGTTTTCTTTTTCAGCACCCTACTATGTATTGGGAGTACAGTGGTGAATGTCAAGTCTGCCCTACTGGAGCTTATGGAGCAAAGTGCTGAATGGCTCCTTAGTAATGGGACATACATTGTTTAACAACTGAACACATGTAAGGTTCATTAAAGCACCATTGAGAAAAGGCGCTTTTGAAATGTGACTTCGACAGATCCACACTGCTTCCCTTGGTTTTTATCACCTTGTAAGCCTCCCATCGTCATGATGCAGATACTGCTTTTCCCACCAGCCTGGTGCCTGGCAGAATTCCTTCAGTATACTTGGCTCTATCCACTCTTCCCGTGGCACAAATTGAGAGGGGCTTTGCCTTGAGTGGCATCCTAGGAAGCTTTTAAGACTGGCGTTTTTCTTTTTTGTTGTCTGACTAATGGAGGTGAAATGTGTCTATAGAATTCTCACACCGCACTTACAAATAAGAAAGTTTCATAGAGTTGTTAGGTCATCTACCAGTTTTTAAAAGGAAGTACTGGTTTTCTATCTCCTGTGGCTGTTGGACGTATCTAGTTTTTTTTGTTTTTGTTTTTAAATTATCTCTACACCCAGAGTTGGGCTCGAACTCACCACCCTCTGCAGAATGAGCCAGCCAGGTGCCCCTGGCCTACCCAGTATTGATCTCTGATAGATGTTCCACTGGAATGCCAGCGGGGGAGGGCTAGAAGCTTTATTTGGCAAGTGTTGACAAGTCCTTAGTTCCTTATTAACTGTATAGGGAAAGTTAGCAAAAATGAAATGCTAATGACTTATTGCAAAAACCTGAGGGGCCCGTGCTGAAGCTAGCATTACTTAACCATTGAGTTTTGACACCTCAGCTGGCGTGACAACTGTCTCAAGAAATTGTGTTCTCCCATAAACTTAAGAAACATAGCCCCTGCCACAGTTGTGAGATGAGAAAAAAGGATATTATCAAATTAAAAAGGCTGGAATTCATTGCTCTAAGACAATGGGTATTTTTGGCGGCGGAGGTGTTTTAAGAAAGCAGAATTTGGGAAGGAAAGTGAAGGTAGCCCCAGGAACAGGGTTCACATCTCTGCTCTGCCACTTACTGGTTTTGCCAATGTATGCTGTAAAATTCAAATGATAAAATTCACCGAGCTTTCGTAGGGATGTAAATAACGTGAAATTGCTTTGCAAAGTGAGCACAATACAGTGAGGTCACAACTGAGATTGACTTGCTGTCTGTGTAGACTTTGCCAATGGTCCATTCCTTCACCCAGGCATCACCCCCTTGGAACACCATTGGGAACCCATGCTTAGGTTAATAATCAGCTCTAAAACTAAATAATCTCTTCTGGGTAGGGAGAAATTTCTAGGAGAACACTCCTGAAATACTATTGTAGCTTTTGATGACCTTCTTTTTCTTTTTCTTTCTTTTTTTTAATTTTTAAAAAAGATTTTATTTATTTGATAGAGAGAGAGATCACAAGTAGGCAGAGAGGCAGGCAGAGAGAGAGAGAGAGAGAGAGGGGTAAGCAGGCGCCCCACCGAGCAGAGAGCCTGATGCGGGGCTCGATCCCAGGACCCTGAGATCATGACCTGAGTGGAAGCCAGAGGCCTAACCCACTGAATCACCCAGGTGCCCCGATTTTATTCTTTTTAAGTAATCTCTACACCCAACATGGGGTTCAGACGTCAACCCCAAGATGGGAGTGGCATGCTCCACGGACTGAACCAGCCAGGCACCCCAACACATTCTCTTCAGGATAGAATCTACGGTCTACTAAGACCTGGATATCAAATGGAAATGGGCCTGCTACCTTCCTGGACTGTTCATTCGTACTGTGCCTTAACATTTTTTTTCAAACAACCTCTAGTTCTCACAGGCATAGGTTCACATTCTCATTTCATGGATGAGCTAAATGTTAGCATGGTTGAGTGACCCAAACACAGCTTTCTGACTACGCCCACTGCATTATACATGCCGGGAGAGTGAATTTTTCCGGCATGCCCTCAACCAAATTTTTTCCAATTTGGTGGCTCCTTGCAGGGCTTGTGAATTGTGTAAGAGTGGTTCAGGCTGCTTTAGGGCTGGTTCTGTACACCTGTGAAGAAGGCACTTAAATATTTAGAAAATGAGCATCAAGTAAGGGCCGCTCTTTTCCAGAGTCCTGCCTTGTCTATCCCGCATCCCAGCTGCTGGTCTACCCCATATTGCCCTGAGCTCCTCCGGCTGCAGTGAAGATGAAGACCAGTGGATATCGCTGAGCTAAAAAAATGGGCTTTGAAGGACTTCTGTGCACCCCCTCCCCCCTTCGCCATTCGCCAGGGGACCGGGTCTCAGCTCGGAAAGGAGGCTCGTGTGTGGGGTCCGGGAGGGCGCAGACCCCAGTGCCGCCGCAGTCCAGTGTCCCCAGAGGACTACAGCCCCCAGCATGCTCAACGGCACCCCCTGCCCCCGCTCAGCCCAGCGCGCGTGCGCGGTGGCGCCACCCAGCGTTGACTGGGTCCGAGCGGTGGAGTGGCGAGCCGGACCTGGGTTGGCACTGAGGTGGCGGGGATTTGGGGCGGCGAGCAGCTGGACATCCCGCGCCGGGCAGGTGAGTGCGGAGGGAGAGGTCGGCCATGACTCGCTGGGTCTGTGAAGCCCGGAGCCCACACCTGCCCCTCAGGTGTGGTCGCGGGGGCGGCTGTGAAGCGACCGACTGAAGGACTGACGGGCAGACGCGGCAGACGAGGGGGAGAAGCACCGCCCGCGGCCAGGAGAGCGGCGGGGCCGGACCTCGCAGGTGCCCGCGTGGGTGAGGGCGCCGGCCGGGGGCGCCGGGCGCTGGCTCTGGCGGGCGGGTGCGGGGCCTGCGAGGCTGCGGCGGGGCTCGGACCCGCGTGTCGCTGCGCCCCCGCATCCCCGCCCGGGGCGGGGGCGGCCTCCCAGTGCGGACCGCGGGAGCGGGGGCCACCGGCGCCGGAGCCTCGGTGTCCTGGGGGCTCGAGTCCGAATAATACCTCTCCCCGAGCAGCTGCGAGCGGGTTTACAGAAACCGCACCTCAGGCCGGGGGCGGGGGGGGGGGGGCCGCGTTTTCTTTTTCTTTTCTTTTCCTGGGGCACATTTAAGCTGTTTCCTTCCTCATGCTTAATTCGTGACTTGACGTTGAAGAGTCAGGTCCGGGGTCAGAACACAGGCTCAGATGCAGGCGGAGACTCGCTGTAATGCGTGTGTTTTAACTTTGGGGAAACTGAGGCATGTATTAGCCGAGATCACTCAGCGTGGTTAGGGTTATAATTCCGAAAATTTTACTTAGTTTAATGATCCAGGATGCTTTTTCTATGGAGGATGAAAAGATGTTTTAAAGTTTCTTTTCTGTGACGGGTGACTGTCATAGGTTCCAGTCTCGTGCTGCACGTGAAATTTGTGGTGGGTTGCTGGCTCTTTGGGTTTTGGTGGGTTGTCAGAGGTGTCCTGAACTATTCTTTGCCCTTCTTTCTTATTTTTCCTTGGTAAATTCAAGTTCCTAATAAGACTGATTCACAAAAACTGAATTTCCAACCTTGACTTGTTTACTTGTAGCTTTTATTATTATTTTTTTAAAGATTTTATTTATTTGACAGAGAGAGATCACAAGCAGGCAGAGAGGCAGGCAGAGAGAGAGGAGGAAGCAGGCTCCCTGCTGAGCAGAGAGCCCGATGTGGGGCTCGATCCCAGGATCCTGAGATCATGACCTGAGCCGAAGGCAGCGGCTTAACCCACTGAGCCACCCAGGCGCCCCTATTATTTTTTTTTTTTAAGGAAGATTTTATTTAGAGAGAGAGAGAGTGAGATGAGGCAGGGATGAAGAGAGAGGGAAAGAACCTGAAGCTGATTCCGTCCTCAGCATAGAGCCCTATTTGGGCTTGATTCCCCCCTCCCCACCACCACCTGAGACGAACCCGGTCACATGAGTAACCGACTGAGTCACCCAGGTGCCCCTACTAGTAGCTTTTAGTGATTATGTTTGTGATTAAGTTTGTAGATAACACATATATTTCCTACTTTTCTTCCTCATCTTCTTTTCCTTATCTTCTAGTTTCCTCTGAACTCTAATCAGTAATTATATCATCTTTGTTCTCCATATTCATATCTGTTCTCCGTGATTTATTTGTAATCTCATTCTAAATGGAAGTCAGTATCTTTCCTGTCTTCCCATAATCCTAGCTATATGTAGGCTTTTGTCACAGTAGCCTGGGCTTTAGTCCTCTTCCCTGCATCCCTTTTTAAGCATGGAAATGTGTGATATGGTTAGGAGGAAGGGTGTGAGGTATTTCTGTCCATCAGATATGGGTAACAGGTGAACATGACCCATCGCCAGACCATTAACTTTAGTATATGTGCTGCTGAAGTGAGCATGAGGGAACTAACTTTAAAAGGCTGTGAATAAAAATTACTTAATAATTACTTAAATATATTTTTAAAAGATTTTATTTATTTAATTGACAGAGATCACAAGTAGGCAGAGAGGCAGGCAGAGAGAGAGGAGGAAGCAGGCTCCCTGCTGAGCAGAGAGCCCGATGGGGGCTCGATCCCAGGACCCCGGGATCATGACCTGAGCTGAAGGCAGAGGCTCCAACCCACTGAGCCACCCAGGCGCCCCTTAAATATTTTTTTTTAAAAAGCGTGCTAATCTTGTGAATTTGGAAACTTGTCAGATGACAGAAAAGTTGGTGAACTGGAGTAGCAACTCATAGGAATGACTGACATGAGGGTGAAATATTGAGAAAGGAACTCAGGAGAGAACCCTCTCTCTCTTTTTTTAAAAAGATATTACTTGAGAGAGAGAGAGAGAGAGAGAATCTGAGGCAGACTCTGCACTAAGTGCAGAGCCCCATGTGGGGCTTGATCCTGATATTGGGACTTCAGAACCTGAGCATAAACGAATTTCTGGACGGCTCTGCTGGCTGATCCACTCAGGCATCCCGAGAACCCTTCTTTTTATCGTACAGCCATCTTTCTGTGCCTGGGGTGGATGCTGGGAACACCTTGTTGGCTTAGGAAGTTAAACAATGTTCTGTGTGTTTGTGTTTTCAGTTTCTCTCTTCCTAGCTCTCAATGAGTTTTGGCAGGAGCCCAGAATCTTGTACATTTGATGATTTAACATCAGTTTTATCTGCTTGTTTTCCAGATTGTCTCTGTTTCCTCAGCTGATGACATTAGTAATTTTCCATAGTAGCCATTCATGAGCTCATGCAGACTGTCACTAAGAAGTGGAATAGCACAGAGGATGGTACACACAGAAGAAATAAGGATCCTATTTCTTTGCCATCACATATTGCACATAGACTGGGATAGGAAATCTGTATTGAAGCACGAGCTATGTAGGAGGGGTTAGAAAACCAGAGTCCAGGCTTCTGCATACAGTAATAGTCATTAATAGCATTTACTGGATTTCTTCTGTTTGCCACATGCTGTCATTGTCACAGTGAAGTGTAGGTATATCATTCTTTTTATGTTTAAGTTGAAGTACAGAAGTTAAGTAATTTGCCTACAGATGTAGTAAGTGACAGGGTCAGATTCAAATTTATGCCTATCTGACTCTGTCATCCCTGCTCTTTCTACTCTGCTGTACCACCTTCCCAACGAGTATGTTCAAATCTTTCTCATTCTTTTTTTTTAAACATGAAACATTTTATTTATTTATAAGATTTATTTATTTGGCAGACAGAGATCACAAGTAGGCGGGGGGGTGGGAGCAGGCTCCCTGCTGAGCAGAGAGCCCAATGTGGGGTTCAATCCCAGCACCCTGGGATCATGACCTGAGCCGAAGGCAGAGGCCTTAACCCACTGAGCCACCCAGGCGCCCCAAAAATCTTTCTCATTCTTAAAAAAAATATAAAACTTTCCTGTGATCACATGTCTCCTTCAGACTATTTCCATTTCCCTCCTTTTCCTTTCTTTTTTGACTTGTTCTTGAAGAGCAAACACTATTCCCCTCTCTTTCTTTGACTCCTTCGTTCATTCCAGTCTGACTCCCACCCTCTACTCTGTGGAAATGTTCTCATGAGCTCCACTCAGCTATTTAATGTTTCCTATACCATCTTCTAGACATATAAAAAGGCTAAGACATGGTTCTTGCCCTGAGGGAGTTTAGGGACTAATGGAAGAGAAAAAGAACTTCACTCACGTCAGTATGATGTTTTAAACTGCTGACCAAACAATTTTTGCTCTTGGGACTTGGAAGAACACTTCACTGAGAAAGTGACACTGGACTGCCGACAGAGATGAACCCTAAACCATTGCAGGCAGGGCTGTCAGGACTGCATGGTTAGGTGTGGAGTTTTAGAAGAAGCAGTATCTTGCCTGTGGGAGTTGATACCATCAAAATATATAGTTTAGGTCTTAGAGTCTAACAGACCTGGGAACTGAGCCTCAATTTCTTTTTTATAATACCTGCTTACAATGTAAGCTCTATGAGAGTAGGGCCTTTATTTTTTTTACCACCTCACCTCTGTCTTCTGGAACAGTGGTAGGTGATCAGTAAATATTTGATGGATGAATACCTCTTAGGATATTGTATTCAGAACATGGATAGTACTCTCAGCACCCCATGACTGAATGAAGCTTACTGTTAGTGTGACTTAAGTACGGATTTTGAAGACACCATTGCTTGAACAGTATACATATAATCACCTCTCCTTCTTTTTTTGAACATTAGGTTCCTTGATGGTCATATTCATAAATGAGGAGTGACATTTACCTTTTTTTGGTAGGCACAGTTAACTGGGTCTTCTAACATTATGCCTCTCACAGTTATAAACATATTTCTACTACTTCTCAGTGTGATGCAGGTGTTCTGTGGGTGTTTCTTTTCCTCCGCTAATGTGAATTGTTTTGGGAGGTTAACTTCTTTGGAATCATAAAATAACTGTCAGTAAGAGTGACATTAGAAATGAGATTAAGGGATGCCTGGCTGGCTCAGTTGGAGCATGCAACGCTTGATTTTGGGATTATAAATTCAGGCCCCATGTTGGGTATAGAGATTACTTAAAAATAAAATCTTTTTTAAAAAAGAGAGAGATTGAGGGGCCCCTGGATGGCTCAGTGGGTTAAGGCCTCTGCCTTCCGCTCGGGTCACTATCCCAGGGTCCTGGGATCGAGCCCCGCATTGGGCTCTCTGCTCAGCGGGGAGACTGCTTCCCTTCTCTTTCTCTGGCTGCCTCTCTGCCTACTTGTGATCTCTTTCTGTCAAATAAGTAAATAAAATCTTTAAAAAAAAAAAGAGAGAGAGAGATTGAAAGCTCTAATCAGAAGGCTTACACTTGGGAAGGGTCTGATTTCCAGTAGAGCTAAGAGAAGACTTTTTCTTAACAAAATGATAGGACTATTCCTGGTTGTCTCTAGATATCTGGTTAGGCTTCCAGTTAATATTCTAAAGATATGTATCAGCAGTTCATTTCCCTCTTCTTGTATTTGAGTTTCGAGTTTCATTTGTAAATACCCTTAATTTGTGTGACTTGAGTTTAGGGTTAAAGTCCAAATACCACTTTTTTTTTCCCCCCACTTTCAAAGTCTGTGGAGTACAGTAATTAGGAGTAGCTACAGCAAAGTTCAGATTCTGCTCTACCACTTTAAACTTTGAAAACTTTGGGGCACCTGGGGTCTCAGTCGGTTAAGTGGCTGCCTTCTACTCGGGTCGTGATCCCAGAGTCTTGGGATCAAGCCCCGCATCGGGCTCCCTGCTCAGTTGAGAGCCCTCTTCTCCCTCCATCTGCCACTCTGCCTACTTGTGCTCTCTCTCTGTTAAATAAATAAATAAAATCTTTAAAAATAAATAAATATAAAAAATAAAATAGTTCAAGCCAAGACAAGATGGTCACTTGGGAAGAGTAGTATGGGTTTAATAATCTAATGGGTAGTTGTACTAAATGACCTATAAAGTTCCCTTCAATTCTGAAATCTGTGTTTTTGGACTCTGAGACATAGAGATCAGTCTAGAACAAACCATTCTTGCCTTTCCCTACTCTCCCACCTTGGTCTCTTCTGTTCCTGCCTCACTACAGCTATCTGCTGCTCTTTGCTCTGTCCCAGACCTCTGCTTCACTCGGCCCCTCACTTTCTTCAGGTCTTGGCTCAGATTTCATCTTCTCATTGAGTCTTCCCTGAACCCCTCATTTATTATTTTTTTATAAAGATTTTATTTATTTGAGAGAGACACACACACACAAACACATACACACACACACACACAGGGAGAAGGGGCAGGAGGAGGGTCAGAGGGAAAGGGAGAAGCAGGCTCCTGCCAAGCAGGGAGCCCAGCATGGGGGCTCGATCCCAGGACTCTGGGATCATGACCTGAGCTGAAGGCAGACACTTAATTGACTGAGCCACCCAGGTGCTTCTGAACTCCTCATTTAAAATAGCCACTTTCTGAAACTGCCTATTCCTTTTCCTGTTTCATTTTACTCTGTAGCACTAATCACCTGGCAAACAATATAGCATCTTATTTATTTTTTTAATTACTTGTTTTCCCTCTAGAATGCCAGATTCTAGAAAAAAAGAGATTTTTTTAAAAAGATTTTATTTATTTATTTGACAGACAGAGATCACAAGTAGACAGAGAGGCAGGCAGAGAGAGAGGGGGAAGCAGGCTCCCCGCTGAACAGAGAGCCTGATAATGGGGCTTGATCCCAGGACCCTGGGATCATGACCTGAGCCGAAGGCAGAGGCTTTAACCCACTGAGCCACACAGGCGCCCCAAAAGGGATTTTTTAAATCTGTTTTGAGCACTGTTGTATCCTTATGACTTTATTTTTTTTTATTTTTTTTAAAAGATTTTATTTATTTATTTGATAGACAGAGATTACAAGTAGGCAGAGAGAGAGGAGGAAGCAGGCTCCCTGCTGAGCAGAGAGCCCGATGTGGGGCTTGATCCCAGGACTCTGAGATCATGACCTGAGCCGAAGGCAGAGGCCCCAACCCATTGAGCCACCCAGGCGCCCCTCCTTATGACTTTAGAACAGTACCTGGCACATAATAGATACTCAGTAAATGTATGTTGAATGAGTGACTATTTCCTCAACGCAAAATCACCATTGTGTGTGCTTTGTGTTCTGGGAGCACACCTCATTCTCTCAACTTTGGATTTTTTTTTTTTTTTAAGACTTTATTTGACAGAGAGAGATCACAAGTAGACAGAGAGGCAGGCAGAGAGAGAGAGGGGGAAGCAGGCTCCCTGCCGAGCAGAGAGCCCGATGTGGGGCTCGATCCCAGGACCCTGGGGATCATGACCTGAGCTGAAGGCAGAGGCTTTAACCCACTGAGCCACCCAGGTGCCCTCAACTTTGGATCTTTTTCAGTTGCTTTCCTTACTCTCTGGTGTCTTTTTCTTCTCTTTGGATCATAGCACTTTAGGACTAGAAGTCTGAGATCGTCCCCTCATAAGGACTAGAGATCCCAATATCATACAGCTCAGTAATGACAGAAATGGGGAGAGGGTGGTGATTGACAGTTAATCTCTTTATCAAACTATAGTGTCCCTGAATCTTGCTTAGGTCAGTTCCTTATAGTGCCTAGTGCAATGTATACATATCCCTTAATGAATTATTCAGCCAATAAATAAATATCTATCTCCTTTCTGAAGGCTTTTCCATATCAACCTATAGTTACCTCTTTGTTTCTTTGAAACTCGATTAATATTTGTGGTTTATTCTCTTGTTTTTAACTGGCCTTGTGTTTGTCATTTCATTTGTGTATATTTGCCTGGTCAATGGAATTGTAATCCCGTGGACACAGACCAGATGTATCCACTATAAAACCTAGTCCTGGGAGGCAGTATAATAGTGAAACACAATGTAGTAGAATTTTCTGTGATGATGGAAATGTTTTTGTGCGATTGCTAACATTTTCTTTTCTTTTTTATATTTTATTTGTTTATTTGACAGACAGATCACAAGTAGGCAGAGAGGCAGGCAGAGAGAGAGGAGGAATCAGGCTCCCTGCTGAGCAGAGAGCCCGACGCGGGGCTCCATCCCAGAACCCTGGGATCATGACCCGAGCCGAAGGCAGCAGCTTTAACCCACTGAGCCACCCAGGCGCCCCTGTTAACATTTTCTTTATGCAGTATGTGTGTGAGAGAGAGAGAGAGAAAGAGATTAAGTAATCACATGAGTGGGAGGAGCAGAGAGAGAGGAAGAGAGAATCTCAGGTCGACTTCATGCTCAGCGTAGAGCCCACCGTGGGGCTCAATCTCGTGACCCCAAAATCATGACCTGAGCTGAAACCAAGAGTCAGACACTCAACCAACTGTATCACCTAGGCACCCCTATTTATTTTTTATAATCTCTGTACCCAGCTTGGGGCTCGAACTCATGGCCCCAAGATCAGGTGTCACATGCTCCTCCAACTGGGCCAGCCAGGTGCCCTTGGGCATTCATTTCTTTATTCATTTGTTAATTGTGAATTGTCCACCTTTTCCACAATGAGTATCTATGACTTTTATAACCAGAAAATATATTAGTAGATTTGTGTGAGTGGTGTTTTTTTGGTGTGTTTGGTTTATTTTTATTTTGAGATTCAAGAATAGGTAGAAAATGCTATAGGCAAATAAACAGAATACTAAACTTTGGAAGTGAGTTAAAGTTCATTTTTTAAATAAACGTAAATCACAGAATGGAAATGTATTTAATTTTATGAGTTGCTACAACTTTTATTTTTGTAAATTATATTTTCTTTTCACATGGATGTAAATAATACAAGCACATTATATTCATCCATATGGAGAAAAACCAAGTGCTGGGGAAAAGTTACAGGAAAATTTTACTAATCTATATAAACCATTAGGAAAATCACAAGTATTTTAACAACACAAGATAACTGCATTTAGGAACTGGAAAGTGTAAACTAAAATATATTAACTATACAACATTTAAGAGGTGAATCTAGACGCTTACTGATACAACAAAAAAAAATTCCAAACTAGGGCACCTGGGTGGCTCAGTGGGTTAAGCCGCTGCCTTCAGCTCAGGTCATGATCCCAGGTCCTGGGTTCAAGCCCCGCATCGGGCTTTCTGCTCAGCAGAGAGCCTGCTTCCTCCTCTCTCTCTGCCTGCCTCTCTGCTTACTTGTGATTTCTCTCTGTCAAATAAATAAATAAAAAATCTTTAAAAAAATTCCAAACTACTTTATTGTTATTTTTTAAAGATTTTATTTATTTATTTGACAGAGAGAGACACAGTGAGAGGGGGGACAGAAGCAGGGGGAGTGAGAGAGGGAGAAGCAGGCTTCCCGATGACCAGGGAGCCAGATGTGGGGCTCAATCCCAGGACTCTGAGATCATGACCTGAGCTGAAGGCAGAGGCTTAACAACTGAGCGACCCAGGTGCCCCAAATTACTTTGGTAAAATGAGCTATTAAGATCTAATGGAGGGACTTGGAGTTTATAGATTTGCTTGGCCACTGTGGCCAGAAAGACCAACAAATGCATGGGGCATTGTTCAGAAATGTTTTGGAAACAAAACAGAAAATATTCCATCCTTTATTTTAAACTGAGATCGCTCTGAGTACTTTGTGCTTTTCTGGTAGAATATAGATTCGTTTAGCTTCTATAAGGACAAGTAATAAGCATGGGAACCCTTATCACTACCTAGCATTATATATAAATTACTGTGTAATTTATTAAATTACATTAATTGTTATTTGACATTATTATGGATTCATTTGGCTGTCTCTCTACCCTACTAGGCTAAAAATTTTACAAGGCAGGGATTTTGTTTTGTTCTCTTCTTTTCCAGAGTCTAAAATGGGATCTGACCCAGAGTAAGCAAATGAAAGAATGTAAATGAAAAAAAGTAAATGAAAGTATGTAATGAAAGAAAGTAAAGTAAATGAAAGAAAGTAAATGAAAGAATGATGCTTGCCATATGAGATTACAGTAAAAAGATGAGGTCTTGGGGTGCCTGAGTGGCTCAGTGGGTTAAGCCGCTGCCTTCGGCTCAGGTCATGATCTCAGGGTCCTGGGATCGAGTCCCGCATCGGGCTCTCTGCTCGGCAGGGAGCCTGCTTCCCTCTCTCTCTCTCCGCCTGCCTCTCTGTCTACTTGTGATCTCTCTCTGTCAAATAAATAAATAAAATCTTTAAAAAAAAAAAAAAGATGAGGTCTTGTCCTTTTGAAAAGTAAAGGGTGGGAGGAAACTGACTGGAATTTACAGTGACATTATATTAATAATAGCTGGATGTATTAACAGTTCTTTAGTTTATCTGTTGCTGTGTAACAGTCACCCCAGAACTTAGTGGCTCAAAACAACGATCTTTGTTTTTTAAGATTTTATTTATTTAGGGGCACCTGGGTAGCTCAGTCATTAAGCATCTGTCTTCAGCTTGAGTCATGATCCCAGCGACCTGGGATAGCCCCACATTGGCTTCTCCCTCTTCAGCCCCCAGGCTTGTGTTCCCTCTCTTGTTACTCTCTCTCTCAAAAAAATAAAATCCTTTAAAAAATTAATTAATTAATTTATTTATTTATTTAAAAGAGAGAGAGAGCACAATCCAGGGAGGGGATGTGAGAGGGGAGGGAAAAGGCAGAGGGAAAGGGACAAGCAGACTCCCCACTGACCAGGGAGCCTGTTGTGGGACTCAGTACCAGGACTGTGGGATCATGACCTAAGACAAAGGCAGATGCTTAATGGACAGAGCCATCCAAGCACGTTGATCTTTTTTTTTTTTTTTTAAGATTTTATTTTTAAGTAATCTTGAAACTGGCTCAGTTGATAGAGCATGCTACTCTTGATCTCAGGGTCAAGAGTTCTAGCCCCACATTGGGCATAGAGCCTACTTAAAAAAAAAAAAAAAAGCGTATGGAATAGGTTATATTGTTGTGGCCCATCTTTGGAAAATATTTTCTCTACGCTAAGTATGTATAACTGTGGTGAGGTTCTAAGTACTTTCTCTGTACTTCAATTGGTAGGCACTATATACTGTAATTTACTTGATAGGGAAGGTGAGGCTATGAGAGATTAAATATTTTACCCAAAGGTCACACAGCAAAACAAGTCGTCAAAATTAGGACTTCTTGCTCCCATGGTACCATGTATAAATAAGATGAACATAGATTTCTTCACCAAATCCAAAAATTCTAAGGAAGGTATATTCATGTCACTTGGCAAACATGTATTGAATCTGTATTAAGTACTAACTGCTAAAGAGGATTCAGGCTTGAAGGAACTTCCACGTTATTAGAGTTAAGGTAGACACAACTAGTTAAGAATGAGAGAGATGTAACTATGTGGCATTAGATGGGGACAAGTAAATGTTGAGAGGGCTCCAGGAAACTTCACAGAAGTGGCATTTGAGCTGAGCACTGAAAGATAGAAAGAATCAGGACATTCAGAAATGGGAGGCGGCCTTTGAAGCAGGAAACAATCTGAATAAAGATCTGGAGACATGTTGAGATGGCAGTGAGTGGACGGGTGGCTGAAGCAGAGGGCACGTGCAGAGAAAATAGGAGCTGACTCAGAAGGTAGATGGGGGCCGCTGAAGAAGATGAAGGAACCCTGTAATCAGAGCTGTGCCTCAGCAGAGATTCATCCAGAGTTTGTTTAATGTGAATGGAAACAGTCTAGAGAAACAGAAACCTGACAGGAGATTCACCGTAGCCCAGAAAAGTGTCAGTGAGGATCTGAATTAAGGCAGTGGAGACAGAGATGGTTAGAGATCCTTTTAAACATAAAATCAATAGACTTTGCAACTAATTCAGTATGAAAATAAGACAAAAGTAAGAGGGAAATTACCCTAAAAGCTTAGAATCTGAGAGTCTTAGAAAAAGAAATAGGGGGGCGCCTGGGTGCCTCAGTGGGTTAAAGCCTCTGCCTTCAGCTCAGGTCATGATTCCAGGGTCCTGGGATCGAGGCCCACATCGGGCTCTCTGCTCAGCGGGGAGCCTGCTTCCTCCTCTCTCTCTGCCTGCCTCTCTGCCTACTTGTGATCTCTGTCTGTCAAATAAATAAATAAAAATCTTTAAGAAAAAAAAAAGAAATAGGAAAATCAAGAAAATCATCTGGGATAGAATAAAAATAGATTCATTTGAGAAAAATAAATTTCGACGTGTAATGGATTAAGTCCATTGGAGCCATCCATCAGGAAGTTGGGAATCTCAGGAGTGTTTCCATGGCTAGAGGTGGAGATTGTGGTATATCTGTAGAGCAGTAATAGCTAAATCCCTCTTAAGAACAGGAACAGATTCTCAAGTAGGAATCCATTAGGAGTGGATTGAAAAAGAGAAGCCTCATTTGGGGGATGTCTTTTTTGGGAGTCAGGGGGGAAGAAGAGGAGTCAGCAAAGAAGCAGTTAAGTAAAGAAGGAAAACCAGTGTGTTCAGTGCTCTCAGTGTCGTAGAACAGTTTCGAGAAACCCAGGTAAGTCAGCAGTCAGATGCTGTGAGGAGTTTAAGGAAATGAAGTCAAAGGAAGAGGATTCCATATGGTGACAAGGAAACCACTGGAGACTTCAGAAAGTCTTTGTAACAAAGGGAGGAAGCTAGGTGGAAAAAGCCCAAGGAGTGAGTTGACTGAGGAGGCATGGTTGCAGGATTCGACTCTGCCTTTGAAATGTGCAGAGCAGAGGAAGAAGAGCTAGAAAGGTAGGAGGTTTGAGTGGGTCCAAGTGGCTTTGTTTGGCTTTGTTGTAAGCAAGGATGAGGGGGATCAGAGCATGGGCACTGCACTTGAAGCCAGCGGAGAGGAAGCTGGAGATGCAGTGAGGGAAATGGTGGAAGGTTTATTATTGGTGGAGGACTTAGCCTGGGAAGGAAGGAAGGCTACTTCTTCCTCTGAGAGGAAGTTGGAAAGAAAAACTGTGAAGAGATGGGGCAATTTTGACAGAGGGGGTAGAAGTTGAGGAAGCCTAAGCCAAATGACCTCCGCTTCATTAAGGTAGAAACCAGGTCATCAGCTGGAAGGGAGTTAAGTGGCAGCAGAGGACAGTTGGGCGTCTGAAGAAACGGGAAAAGTTTGAATGTAGCACTAAGGGAAACATGGTGGAAGTCATTTAGAGAAGAATGAGAGTCCAGCTGAGCAACAGTGAAGGTAAATCACTTGGAGCCTGTTTCCTGACTTTGCACTGGAGTCACGCGGGCTAGGAGAGCCGTGAGCAGTGGGAACTTGCCTGAGGCTGGATGAGGCAAGAGCTTCAGTGGTTAGTTCAGAACGGTAGTGTGATTCCTACAGTGTGGAGGTTTTAACTGTATGGGCCTGATTGTTTAAATCAGCAGTGTTTATATGAAATACACAGAGCTAGCCCCAAACGGTAGATTATCTAATGGAAGGTAGGTCCAAAAAAAAAAAAAAGTATGGTCTGCCTAACCCCAAGGTTACAACAGCAGGAGGAAAACTTCTCGTAACATCTCTCCTGGGATTTCTGTTGGTGATGGTGTTGGTCTGAGTGTGATCCACTTTGCCTGTTCTCGTGTTTCTCCCAAGTTATTGATTCAATTTTAGGTTGGAATAGTGGAAATAGGAGACTTAGCTTCTGGTCTGGCTATGTCACCTGCTCACAGTTTGGCTTTAAATAAGTCTTTTTACTTCTTTGGCTTCAGTTTCTTTTTGGGGGGAAGAAAGAAAAAGAAAACGAGAGGGACATACTCAAAAGATCCTTCTAACTGTGTCATTCATGACTCTGTCATTCATGGCCGTGCTAAATGCCTTTGCACTATAGCTGCTATCAGAGAAGCTAATGATCTCCGTAGGTGCAGGCCTGTTAGAGAAATTCGTTTGCTCCTGTAATATGGGAATTTTCTCTGGATTTATCTGCTGAATTGGTCTGCAGAAATTGAGTTTCTTGTTCCAGCTGCTTGTGCTGTGTTTTAACTTGGTCTCCACGGGGCTTCATACCCCAAGGCAAGGTGTTTTGTTCTCACACACCCACAAGTCTCGTGGGCTTCCCTGGAGATTGTGCTGCACAATTGCCAGTGACAGCTGTGCTGGTCAGTGTGGAACAGAGGGTCAGCTCAGCACTCTGCCCTGACTCGGTGTGCGACATGGGTGAGATGCTTAACCCTGAGCCCTGGTTTTCTCGCAATAAATACATTATTTCTTCTTTAATCAGCACCTCCCTTCTAATACCTCCATCTGCTCACTGCCACGGAGTAAGGAGGAGTGGATTACCATCCTTCAGAGTTATTATGAAGGTATTTTTGTATCTGCAAATGAGAAATTCCCAGTAATTATTTAAATGGCCTGACCAAATAAATGACTTAAAGCAGTTTGTTGACCTCTGAGGTTTAACTATATGAGGAATAAGAACTTTGTTAACTCTCTGTCTTGTTCCTTTTAAGTGCCATAAGCTCCTAAGTTCGTATAACACTTTAAATACAAATTTCTCAGGGGCCTTTTTTTTTTTTTTTAAAGATTTTATTTATTTATTTGTCAGGGAGAGAAAGAGAGAGCACAGGCAGGCAGAGTGGCAGCAGAGGCAGCGGGAGAAGCAGGCTCCCCGCCGAGCAAGGAGCCTGATGTGCGACTCGATCCCAGGACGCTGGGATCATGACCTGGGCCGAAGGCAGCCGCTTAACCAACTGAGCCACCCAGGCGTCCCATCTCAGGGGCCTTTTTGACAGCCCTCGAGGAGCTTTATTTCCTCACACACTCACACCACTGTTTTTCAGAGCTGTCCGAGCTGCAGGTGACAGTTGCTAACCGTTAGTTGTTTTACTCCTGAAGGGGTTGTCGCCACCACCTCTGGTAGTGGTACTGACGGGAGGCCTGTGTAGTACCTTGCCTTTGCTTTCCTTCTCCTCATCTGGGCACTGCCAGGCTGTAGGTCTTAGGCGTATGCTCCTGGAAGGGACTCAGGGAAGTGACTGGACTGCCTCAGATGATTAATTATTTTATGGAAAGACCTAGAGTGGCTGAGCGTGGTCATGAGTCTGCACAGGAGAGCTGCATTAACTGAAACTGCTGTGCTGGATTCTGGGGGGAGGGTCCTGCTTGCACAGTCTGTGCTCGGCCTTGCACGGTCACACCTGTTGCCTGAAGGAGCACCCTCTCTCTGGTCACAAAGAAAATATTGACTCAGGGATGGGAAAGCAGTCCCAGCTGTAAGCCTGTGGGCCCAGGAGTGGAGAACTGATTACTGGAGTCACCACGCATCTGCTGATGGCAGTTTGGAGGAAAGCAGTTGAGGAGTGTAGATGATACGGTGGATTTTCACTTCAGATGTCTTTGGCACTAAGGGAGATAAAGGCTGAAGTGAATTTTAAAGGTACATTTATTTGAGAGAGGGATAGAGTGCGAGCGCCACGCGACAGGTGGGGGGAGGGGCAGAGAGAAAATCCCAAGCAGACTCCCTGCTAAGCACAGAGCCTGACACAGGGCTCCATCTCACCACCCTTGAGATCATGACCTGAGCTGAAATAACGTCAGAGGCTTAACTGACACCCCGAGGGTGAAGTGAATAATACACATGTTTTCAACAAGAACGACTGGATGACTGGAGTGGGGAGCCAATTTAAAAGATTGGCACCACCAGCTGCCTTATCATGGTGTTTGGTGGGGCCCAAGTTTCAGGACTTTTCTTTACATACTGCCAAGTACTTGTTTCATTTAGCAGCATGTTTTGAGAGAAAGCAGAGGGTTCCGAGGTCTGAGAGAAGCATGTTCTGGCTGGAGCACAGAGCATGTGCTGAGGGCGAGTGAGAGGCAGGTGTTGAGAAATGAGGCTGGAATGGTGAGCGGGGACTCCTAGGTCAAGAGGGTCTTGTACACCAAATTAACAAACTTGGACTTTTTCCTGAAGTCAGGAAGAAGAAAAAAATGTTTTATTTATTTATTTTTAAAAGATTTATTTATTTTTGGGGGAACAGAGGGAGATGCAGAGAGAGAGTCTCAAGCAGAATCTGTGCTGAGCACTGAGCCCAGTGTATGGCTCAGTCTCATGACCCTGAGATCATGACCTGAGCCAAAACCAAGGGTTGGTTGCTTAACCAAGTGCACTACCCAGGTGCCCCAGAAAAAAGTTTTAAAAGGAAGGAAACGGGGGCGCCTGGGTGGCTCAGTGGGTCGGGTCATGATCCCGGGGTCCTGGGATCGAGCCCCACATCGGGCTCTCTGCTCAGCAGGGAGCCTGCTTCCCTTCCTCTCTCTCTGCCTGCCTCTTCTACTTGTGATCTCTGTCAAATAAATAGAATCTTAAAAAAAAAAATAAAAGGAAGGAAACGATTTTATTTATTTATTTATTTATTTATTATTAATAAAGTAAAGATTTATTTGTTGGGGCACCTGGGTGGCTCAGCGGGTTTAAGCCTCTGCCTTCAGCTCATGTCATGATCTCAGAGTCCTGGGATCGAGCCCCACATCGGGCTCTCTGCTTAGCAGGGAGCCTGCTTCCCCCCTCTCTCTGCCTGCCTCTCTGCCTACTTGTGATCTCTCTGTCAAATAAATAAATAAAATCTTAAAAAAAAATAAAAAATAAAGATTTATTTGTTATACAGATGGGGAGAGAACAAGAGCATGCAAGCAGGGGGAGGGGTAGAGGGAGAGGGAGAAAGAATCTCCACTGAGATTCTGCGGAGAGTGGAGCCCCAGGCAGGGGTCGATCCCAGGACCCTGAGATCTCCACTTGAGCCGAAATCAAGAGTCAGATGCTCAACCAACTGAGCCATGTAGGCGCCCCACCACTTGCATTTTTAAAAGGATTTCTCTAGCTGCAGAATAGAGAATAGATGGGGTGTGGGGTGCAGGGGGCACAGCTGGAGGCAGAGATCCCAGTTGAAAGACTTGTTAAAAACCAAACGATGACAGCCTCAACTGGGAGATGGCAATGGTTGGAGAGAAGGAGAAGTTTGAAAAAACATCCTGAAAATCCTAAGAGTTGAGGGATGGAGGTGGGAAGATGGAGAATCCGTTAACCATGAGGCCCAATTTCCGGCTGGAGAAGGGGGTAGATAGGTGTGATGCCAGTCTCCTGAGATTGGGACCATTGGAGGAGGGCAGGGTTCACAGTGACTTGATCTGCGAGCGTGGTGTTTCCAGGAAATGGAGGAGTGGCCCAGGAGGCAGTTGGATGTGTCAGCCTGAAGTTTGGAGAGAAATAGGTTGTGGAGATAGAAATTGGATCATTTGCTGGTAGATAGAAATTGAAGCCATGAGAGTCAGTGAGAGGAGGAGCCAGGACAGAACATTAAGGCATTTTAAGAACCAGGAGGGGAAGAACTGGGAAAAGAGACTCAGGAGGAGCAGCCAGCAAGGCGGGAGGAGAACCAAAGGGTCATGGCCCTTGCACACTCGTATGGTAAGAACTAGTGTTGTTGCTGGATGTAATGAACATCTGCTGCGGACTGGCCTTTAGTAGACCGGGCATGTTCCGAGGGTACTAATAACACAGGGACAAAAAATACAATGAAGAAGTGGAAAGAAGTTGGTATTGGACATTTCATAGGAACATAGCAAAAGTCATCTTGGAAAAAATCTGAATGTTGTTGGACTTCCTCATTTTTATTTTTATAGTGATTAAATAAGGGGAACACCTAATCTTGTTATCATATGGCTTTCTGAAGGTCTTTAAATTTTTTTTCATGCTTGACGTTGTTTGAATAGGTAATGCATTCAAATACTTCAGAATTTAAAAGGTACAGAAGTGTATTAGGTAAAAAGTCTCTTTGCCACCCAGTTACTCTCACATGCAGCCTTCTAAATTTTATGTGAAAACTTCCCCTTCTTTGTGCAGATGTTTACTATTCTCGCTGTTTTGCTCCTTGCTTTTTTTACTTAGCAATATATCTTGGAGATCATTCCGTATCAGCACATTAATAACTGACCCATTGTTTTTTGACAGTTGTACACTGTTCTATTATATAGATGTTGTGTTACTTATATAAGTTCCCTACCAGCGGATATTGAGGTTTTCTAATATTTTGCCATCACAAACAATGCTGTAGGGAGTGTCTTTCTACAGGAGTCATTTTGCTGAAGCGCAGGATAAATTACCAGAAGTGGGAATGGCTTGACAAAAGGACCTCTAAAGATGATTTTTTTCCCCAAAGATTTTATTGATTTATTTGACAGAGAGAGAAAGCACAAATAGGGAGAATGGCAGGGAGCCTGATGTGGGGCTGGATCCAGGACCCCGGGATCATGACCCGAGCTGAAGGCAGACACTTAATGACTGAGCCACCCAGGTGCCCCAGGACCTCTAAAGATTTTAATCCAACTCTGCTTATTTGGCATTTGGAAAGCATGCAGTGAATGGTAGCTATTATTAAGATAAATATGTTATGGATAGATGTGTTATATGTTATAAATAGTTTATTAATATGTTTTATAATATGTTATAGACAGGAAGAGGGGCACCTGACACAAACCTAAGGTAAGGGGGTGTGTCAGAGAAGGCTTCCTCCAGGAGGAAATGCCTGGGCTGAACCTGGAGAATGAGAAGTCAGGTAAAGTGGAGGGCCTTTCAACCAGAAGGAGCCTGGCACAGCAACTTAAAAGGAGCATGTTGTACATGGGGATCTTCAGGAGTATGGTATGCCCTCCTCATACAGTCAGCACCTACCATGGGTCAAGCTCTAGGCTAGGTACCAGATATAGGGCAGATATGTACATATGCAAATTACAGTATAGTATGAAATAAACAGTAGGAGCATGTACAATGATTAGTTTTATCAGAGTAGGGAGGTAGGGGACATGGAAGTTGGAAAGGGAAGGTATTCCAGGAGGTCACATCTGAACTAGAATTTGAAAGAATGGTCAAAGGGTGGTTTACCCCAGCAGTTCCCAAGGTGTGTTCCCTGGACCATAGCATCAGCATCACCTGGGAACTTGTAAGAAATGAACAGTCTCATTCTACTCAGACCTTCAGATTAAAAAATTCAGCTTTTTAGGGGGCACCTGCCTGGCTCAGTCAGTAGAGCATGCAATTCTTGATCTTGGGGTTGTAAGTACAAGCCCCACGTTGGGTATAGAGATTGCTTAAAAATAAAATCTCAGGTCACTGAGTGGCTCAGTTGTTAAGTGTCTGCCTTTGGCTCAGATCATGATCCTACAGTCCTGGGATCGAGCCCTGCATCGGGCTCCCTGCTCCACAGGAAACCTGTTCTTCCTCTCCCACATCCCCTGCTTGTGTTCTCTCTCTCGCTATGTCTCTCTCTGTCAAAAATAAGTAAAATCGTAAAAAAATAAAATAAAATCTTAGGGTGCCTGGGTGGTTCAGATGGTTAAGCATCTGCCTTCAGCTCAGGTCATGATCTCCAGGTTCTAGGATTGAGCCCCACGTTGGGCTCCCAGCTCAGAGGGGAGTCTGCTTCTTCCTCTCCCTCTGCCCCTCCTTCTGCTTATATGTTCTCTCTCTTTCAAATGAATAAATAAAATCTTTAAAAAAAATAAAAATAAAAAAATATTTTATTTTTTAAAGATTTTATTTATTCATTTGAAAGGGAGAGAGACAGAGGGAGCACAAGTGGAGTCGGGGGAGAGGCAGAGGGAGAAGTAGACTCCCCGCTGAGCAGGGAGCCTGACGTGGGGCTCCATCCTAGAACCTGGAGATCATGACCTGAGCTGAAGGCAGACGTTCAACCATCTGAGCCACCCAGGCGACCCAAAAATCTTTTTAAAAAAAGAGGAAAAAGTCTGAGTGCCTGGGTGGCTCAGTGGGTTAAAGCCTCTGCCTTCGGCTCAGGTCATGATCCCAGGGTCCTGGGGTTGAGTCCCGCATCGGGATCTCTGCTCAGCGGGGAGCCTGCTTCCCCCTCTCTCTCTGCCTGCTTCTCTGTGATCTCCATCTGTCAAATAAATAAATAAAATCTTTAAAAAAAAAAAAAGAGGAAAAAGTCAACTTTTGGGGTTTTAAAAAGTCCTCCAGATGATGAATATGATACATTCCACAGTTTGAGAACCCTGGGTTGAGATTGTTTAAGGGAAAGGGAAAATATTGTAAAGTTCAGGAGCCATAAACTCCACGATATTGTTGAAATGTAGCTTGTATTTTCAAAAAGTAGTTATTTTATATACAAATCTAAGGAAATGAGATACATAAAACTTTTGTGTTATGTAATCAGCTGAAATCCCTTATCTTGAAATTTTAATAAAATGGATGCAAGCCCTTATAAGCCCACATTATGTGAAAATTCCAGCACCCTCCCCCCAGATTTTTCAAATTTAATTCGTTTAGTCCTTGTAACATCTCTGT
This sequence comes from Enhydra lutris kenyoni, assembly GCF_002288905.1. Taxonomy (NCBI): domain Eukaryota; kingdom Metazoa; phylum Chordata; class Mammalia; order Carnivora; family Mustelidae; genus Enhydra; species Enhydra lutris. The sequence continues at coordinate 8,265,646 of NW_019154139.1, read as the reverse complement.
ACTGTAGGATTATTATCCCTACTTTTAGACCTTTTATTTGGTTTTCCCCCAAACCACCTTCAAGGCTCTTACTAGTAGGGCAGGCTTTACTAAAAATAAGAGATGGCAAAGGGATTTTACCCTGCAACAACACAACTTCAGTTGGGTTTTGGATTGTCCTTTCCTGAAGAGAGGCATTCTGTCCCCTCACCCTTCAGACCTCCACCCCCAGGCATATTGAATGTTAATGTCTCATAGGTCACTTTGTTCCAAAGGATGCAGTTCTTCACCTTGGTTTTGGACTTCTCTTCCCTTCCTTTTTATGCTCTGGGCCACTTCTAGTTCTCTTCTCTCCTGCCTCCAAATATTTATTCATTTCTTTTGCTAGGCAATTGATAGATCACTTTTTTCTTCTATGCCTTTAAGGTTTACCTTCCGCCTTTAAGGAGCTTATCAAAATATTTTCCAAAGCAAAGATAAACCCCCTCTCTGGGAAGCATTCTGGAGCCAACTATTAAAATAGTAATTCCTTGGGGCACCTGGGTGGCTCAGTGGGTTAAGCCTCTGCCTTCAGCTCAGGTCATGGTCTCAGGGTCCTGGGATCAAGCCCCGCATCTGGCTCTCCGCTTAGCCGGAAGCCTGCTTCCCCTCCTCTCTCTCTGCCTGCCTCTCTGCCTGCTTGTGATCTCTGTCTCTGTCAAATAAACAAATAAAATCTTAAAAAAATAGTAATTCCTCACTGTACTATAATGATAATATTGTAAAATTTTAAGTGTAGGGGTCATTGGGTTAATTACCTTGCTACAAATGGCACCATATTAAACTCTAATATCAATAATCTGTTATTAACCTAATCTCATCCTTTGATTTTTTTATAAAGCTGACACCTGAAAGTAGAAAAAGCAGATTTTCAAAAAATCCAAGTCCTCTCCCAAGTAAAGATTTTTTTTTTTTTTTTTT